>NC_000067.6:56544010-56875676 GCF_000001635.26 Mus musculus | reverse complement strand
AAAACCCAGATGTTTTGTCTCTCTTTTATTGTATTTTGAAAATGAAGCTAATTGCCAACAAATAGAGATCCAGAGTCATCAGGTAAAAATAAGTAGTCTTCATAAAAGTCAGAAAAAAAGAGGAAAACACCCAACTTGCATCTTGGATAGATTTTTCTGCCCCTCTGAAGCGACCCTTCCCTGGTTAGCCATGGCCAGTACTGATATATGTAACCCTTCCTCATTACTGGGTAAATGACACTGAAACATTATTGTTTCTTCTTCTTCTTCTTCTTCTTCTTCTTCTTCTTCTTCTTCTTCTTCTTCTTCTTCTTCTTCTTCTTCTTCTTCTTCTTCTTCTTCTTCTTCTTTTTCTTCTTCTTCTTCTTCTTCTTCTTCTTCTTCTTCTTCTTCTTCTTCTTCTTCTTCTTCTTCTTCTTCTTCTTCTTCTTCTTCTTCTTCTTCTTCTTCTTCTTCTCCTCCTCCTCCTCCTCCTCCTCCTCCTCCTCCTCCTCCTCCTCCCCTCCTTCTTTCTTCTTTCTTCTCTCTTCTTTCTTCTTTCTTGTTTTTTTTTTTTCTGAGTCAGGGTTTCTCTGTGTAGCCCTGGCTGTCCTGGAACTCACTCTGTATGCTCCAATCACAGCTCCTGTCTATAAGCATTTTAAAAGACCTGGGAATTCTTTTTTGTTTGATTGGTTGCTTTTTGTTTGGTTGGGTTTTCTCTGTGTAGTCCTGGGTGTCCTGGAACTCTCTCTGTAGACCAGGCTTGCCTTGAACTCAGAGACCTACCTGCCTCTGCCCATACCCTGAGTGCTGGAAATAAAGATGTGTACCACCATGCCTGACTGCAGATCTGGGCATTCTTATAGGTGGAGTTGTTATGTACAAACTTAAAACAATATGCACTGATCATTATTTTGACACATCACAAACTCCTGTAGGTTTTCTTGATCTCTTATGCTTACACTTACTTACATGCATAATCATGCCTAGATCTGTATTTTTTTTAACAATGCTATTTAGCTATATTACAGAAAAGTCAACTCATTCAAGTGTAGTAAGTCTTTGAAAAAGAAAAAAAAACACTAAAAGTTTAGACAATTAGCTTTGGTTGAAGAATATATTCTATAGAGAGGTGATTCTCTCTCTCTTCTTTTTTAGTAGAAAAAGTGAGGATAAAAGTTTGCTTATTAAGTACTTGGAAACAATTTAAATATTGAATTGACTGAATTACAAGCAAGCACAAACAAACCAATGAGTCACATGTTTACCTGAGACTGAGAGTTTGTGTCTGCGAAGTCTGCCTGCACACTGGAAGCAGTTCATGGTCTCTTTACATCTTCTTTCAATAAAGAAATTACACCAATAATTCCTGTCAGTGGGAAGCCTATTGGATTACCTTATCTAAAGGCTCATAGCCATTTGCTTGGTTTGGATTTAAGGCTCTGTACTTTAATGTTTAATTAATACAATGATTGGAAGATGCATGCCTTTAGAGAAGATTAAAACAATTTGTTTCCCGTGAACCTTATGCAGGAAAGGTGACGTGTAAACTAAATGAGTTACATTCAAAGATTCAGTTAGAAATTAAAGAAGTTTGAAGTAAACGTTTGCCTTACTTGGGAATTCGTAGAAAAGTTAAACAAAAGTTTGGTTCTCTAGAAAAAGAAGAAAAAAAAATAACTGTATGTGTATAATTATGATCCTAAGATAGGTTGGCTTCCTACTTCCTCAAAAAAACCAAACCAAACCAAACCAAACCAAACCAAACCAAACCAAACCAAACCAAACCAAAAAAACCCAAAGCCTTTGAAAATGTGCAAAACTTTTAGATAGGGAATAACATGGTCAAATGCCCAGTTACGTTTTGATATGTAAATTTACTTCCACATATATTCTTTTAAGAAGTCATGTTAAGTTGTTATTTTGGGAAAACCCCCACTTTCTTCCATGTTCCCAGTTGATGATTGTATTCGGATTCTGCATATGCTGCTCAGCTTGTTTCCCAGGACCTGCCATTTCCTTTAAAGTCTCTGAGCCTTTGCAGTCCTTTCCTTCCTTCTTATACTGGCTTCTTTCAGTCTAAGCAGTATATCAACCTGTAAGTGCTCTTTAATGCCAAAAAAAAAAAAAGTTATTTTCAAAAGGTTTTCCTGAGGTTACAGAGCTCTCTAACCTCATGGTTAAAGGTTAAAAGCATGTATTCTTACAGAGGTCCCACGTTCTGTTCTTAAGACCCACATAGGGCAGCTCATGACTGCTTGTAACTTTAGCTCTATGGGGTGTGCTGCCTCCGATTTCTAAGTGCACTTGAGCTCACAGGCACATACCCTTACATACATATACACAGTTAAAGGGAATGGAAATAAACTTCAAAAATATTTTTCTTGCAAGTAAATAGTTTTGATTTCTACCATGTAACCACCACAAACAGTGCCTGTTGAATTTATCTTTAATGGATTTATCTTTATGGTTGAGGAGGCATCTTAGAACTTGATGTGTAGTTCAGGTAGCCTCGAACTTAGAGTGATCTCCTTTCTCTGTGCCACCATCACACCCAACCCAGCTTCTTTAAACTTTTTTTTTTTTTTTTGCATAATTATACCTACTATTTGGAAGCATAAGAAGTAAGGCTTACTTACCAAGGGGCATTGAAATTTGCTTTGAAACACATTTTTGAGGTGATTACTATAAACACTTAAAACTAGCAATGACCTGGCTGTTTCTGCCTCAGGTGTTTTCTTCAAACAACACTTTGTTTTAGACAATAAAGTGCAATAGTACTGGGAAATGAACCCAGGCCTGGAGGAAGTGCTCTTAACTGTTAGGTAAGGCCATGATCCCCCCTTCCTGCAGACGGATCCTATATGCTTGACTCTGTGAAACATTCTCTTTGTTCACTCATTTAAGCTTATCCTTTAAACCTTTAATAATTTGCAATAACCTGGAGCAGGAAAGACTCTTATTTAAGGACTATTAAGGTGATGTTATTAATCTTGGGATTATTAAAATATCTATTTTTAAAAGAAGATAGCAAGTGAGGAAGTAACACATCTATGGTAGCATTTTCCTGAACTTCCACCGCAGTTGGGGTGCTGGCTATCAAAGCCTTATTCACCCTCTGCGTGGTCAGTAGGCACTCTGCCTTTAGGTGTATCCCCAGTGCGTTTCCAACACAGAATTAGAACGTAGCCAGCCTTTGGCAGGAGACGTGGCCCTTGCCGTTTTCCTGATATCTATGAACTATGCTCTTAGCCATGAGCTGTAGTAAGTTAGAGGAGTTGGTGTTTTATTACTAAGGTTGTAGATAGAGGGAGATCACAGGGCTTAGAAATGTCTTAGGCTCTGGTGTTGGTACTAGTTGGTGGGTCTTTCTCTTGCTAGTCTAGGAAATGCTTACTTTTTACAAATTTAAACAAGCTGAAGTGGCAAATATTCTCACTTTATCTTTTATGAAAAAAAAAATGTATAACTATAGCCCAGTGGTTCTCAACCTTCCTAACGCTGCGAGCCTTTTGATGCCATTCTTCATGCTGTGCTAATCCCCAACCATAAAACTATTCTCATTGTTACCTCATAACTCCAATTTTGCTATGTTATGAATCATAATATAAACATTTTTGGAGATAGAGGCTTGTCAAAGGGGCTACGACCCTCAGATTAAGAATGGCTGTTTAAATGTAAATAAATAAAATATCCAAAAAAATAAAAATAAAAAAAGAATGACAGCTTAACCCTTTACCATAAGGATAACTGACTCACTTTTGTTTTGGGGTTTTTCAGACTTGTATGAAAAATATTTGTATCATCAGTGTACCAAAAATATAAAAATTAAGTACTCTATGTAGTTGCAATAAATTATAATCAAGAAAATATATGATTGTAATGGTGAATTTTTTTTTCCTTTCAACAGTGGAAAGAGTGGAGCGAGAGAACCTTTCAGACTATTGTGTTCTGGGCCAGCGGCCAATGCATTTACCAAATATGAACCAGCTGGCATCCCTGGGCAAAACCAACGAACAGTCTCCTCATAGCCAAATCCACCACAGTACTCCAATCCGAAACCAAGTGCCCGCACTCCAGCCCATCATGAGCCCTGGTCTTCTCTCACCGCAGCTCAGTCCTCAGCTTGTCAGGCAGCAAATAGCCATGGCCCATCTGATAAACCAACAGATAGCCGTTAGCCGACTCCTGGCTCACCAGCATCCTCAAGCCATCAACCAGCAGTTCTTGAACCACCCACCCATTCCCAGAGCAGTTAAGCCAGAGCCAACAAACTCCTCTGTGGAAGTCTCTCCTGATATCTACCAGCAAGTTAGAGATGAGTTGAAGAGGGCTAGTGTGTCTCAAGCTGTCTTTGCAAGAGTGGCATTCAACCGCACACAGGTAGGATTCACAATATTCTCTCTGGGGAGTAAGAGTCAGAGTAGGGAAGAAACACGACCTGTATTTATTTCTCTATAATTTCTTCAAACTGTTTTATGTGATGAGGAAATGCCTAGGAGACACTTGCTGTCAAGCATGAGAGCCTGAGTCCAGATCCCAGGACCCACGTCAGAAGCTGGGCACTGGGCTCACAGATTTAAGCCTAGTGAGAGAAAGGTGGCAGGGAGAGATGAGTGGGAATCTGCTGCTCTCTGATGAGTAAGTCTACCTACCCTGTGAGCTCCAGGGTCAGCGAAAAGACCCTGCCGCACAGTAAAACACAAACACACACACACACACACACACACACACACACACACACACACACACAAATAAATGGAGTACAGAGCCAGAAGGATGACCCACAAATGTCAAGGTCTTGCCTCCACAAGCATGTACACCTGTCACGCATATATCATACACACCCATGCATGTGCACCCCTCATATACACATCATACACACCCATGCATGTGCACCCCTCATATACACATCATACACACTCATGCATGTGCACCCCTCATATACATCATACACACCCATGCATGTGCACCCCTCATATACATCATACACACTCATACATGTATACCCCTCATATACATCATACACACTCATGCATGTGCACCCCTCATATACACATCATACACACACAGGTACCATAGTATACAGGAAAAATTTCAGAACTCACATAATTGAATAATAGTCTTCAGTCATGATACAAAGTCACCACTCATCTCTACAAAATCTTAGTTAATTAATTTCAGTTTCCGAGAAGCTGCCACCCAGCTCAGCACCAAGCATTTTCCCACTGATTGGCTGGGTGTTGATGCATGCTCTGCCCTCATCCTTACCCGTTGTGTTTCCCTGGATGGCCCCTTGACTGTGAATCTTGTGATTATTACTACTACCCTTTTAAAATATATTTGAGACTACTTATAAAATTATTTGTGTATGCTCAAATAACTTGTTTTTAAATATTTTTGAACATTATGAAAGTATTTCTATAAACCTTTTCAAATGTGCAAGTTAGATTTCAGGTGTTAACATATAGATTACTTATTTTTAATGTTTTGAAAGAATTACCTTTGACTATAATGTGAATTATAGAGGTGAACAGTTCCTTCACACATGTGTTGTCTTACTGAGTGTGGCTTGTTTGATTTTTTTTTTCTTCTATTTGTGCATCTTAGTCAGTGTATATCAGAAAAGAGTGTTGTTAAAATAAGGGTTTCAGCACTCATCCCAGAGTTTCTGAGTTTAAAAATGGGGACAAGACATAAAGAATTTTATTCTAACAAGGTGGCGATGCACAGGATGGAGGGGTACATTCTGCAAATCACATGTTCTCTCTTATGAGGGACCATCAAGTAAAGGGGCAAGCTTTGGGGGACTGATGCCCTCAGCAGTGAGCAGAGGGTAGCAGAGAGCTGTACTGAACTATGAAGTGTGGTGGGTACTGCAGGAGAGCAGATGCAGTGATGTGGTGGGCCCTGGAAGCTGGGGCTGAGGGACACTCGCAGGAGGATGGGTAGGGCCAGTCTTCAGCAACACAGCAGGGTGGAGCTTAAAGACCTTACTGTACCTAAGGTAGGGAAATAGAAAAGGCTCTGGTGAAAACTGGAAAAATGTAAATATTAGGTTCCTGGGGGAAGCAGGATGTGTAGGTTAATGAAGTTTAATGAAGATCAAGAAGTATATTTAAGCTAATGAAAATCATAAGGAAAATATTGAGTTAAAAACTGTGAGACTGAAGCTGGGCATGGTGGCGCATGCCTTTAATCCCAGCACTCAGGAGGCAGAGGCAGGTGGATTTCTGAGTTCGAGGCCAGCCTGATCTACAAAGTGAGTTCCAGGACAGCCAGGGCTACACAGAGAAACCCTGTCTCGAAAAAAAAAAAAAAAAAAAAAAAAAAAAAAAAAAACAAAAAACAAAAAACAAAAAAAACAAAAAACCTGTGAGATTGGTTGATAGTTGATAATAAAATTAAAGATATTGGTGGGAGATCATTGGTTCAAAAAGATATTGTAAGAACTTGCTAAACATTTTGAACTTTAAGCACTGGAAATGTGTAAGGTCTCATGTAGAAATGTGCTCTGACTTACTAAACAGAATTTGATCATAGAGAGGTTTTTGCCTTTTTTTTTTTTTTTTTTTTTTTTTCTTATGGAAGCTGGGTAGCACTTCCAGTTAGGAGACTGCCAAGAGAGACCCACTGAAATGTGGGGAAGGGTGGACGGACGGAGGCTGGAGGCAGCAGAGTCATCACAGAAGTGCGTTATTGGATACGGGATGAAGCAGTAATGATGGTCTCAGGATGAGCCTGGTGTCTGAAAGCAAAGTAGAGAGATGCTGCAGAGAAGCCGAGTAAGGAGGGCCACAGGGATTTTAAGGGTTCTAGTTGTTTTTACTTTGAAATATTGGCAAATTTCTTATAAAGATTGGCAAAGAATATTGAACCTATAAGTCTGGCACTAAACACAGTGGGTAGGGAGAGAGTGAGATATTAGAAAAGTGGTACAGACAGAGCCTGGAATTTAAACTAGGGAATACAAAGGAAGAGTGGTGCAATGCTTTCAAAAGAAGCCATTGTAGTTTCCTGTGTTTGGACACTTGAGTGGAACTGTTTGAAGAGGTTGTGGGACCTTTAGAAGATGGAGTCCTGCTGGTGGAAATATGTCACTGGGGTGGACATGGAAAGTTTAAAGCTTCTTGTTTTCCTGTCTCTGCTTAACCATGTGTCTTAATTCCTGCTCCTGAACGAATCTCAGGCCTTCCCCTGCTATTATGGACTTACAGCTGCCTAGGACCAGCCTCAGCTAGGCCTGGGTTCCTGAGAGAAGGGGTCAAACCAAGGGTTACAAGCTGATGGCCTATGTTCTGCTTGCTATGTTTCCCTAGACAGCTCTGTGTAGATAGCTTTTGGCTCTGTAGTTTTCTAGCTTTCTGCTTGAGACATCTCTCTCTGGTTGAGACAGTACTCTCTGCTAGTAAAAATTTTAAAAGCTCTCTGGATAGCGCATGGGTTTTCTGACTAGAGTCAGAAAAGTTGCTATAAAAATTTCTTGGATTTTTCAACCAAGTCAGAAATCCCATTAGAAAAGTTCTAAAAGTAATTCTTGGGTTTTCCAATTAAAATCCAAAAACCAAAAAAAAAAAAAAAAATCTAAAAGAGCTGTGTTCGCTCTTTAGACAGCATTCTCTGGATACCTGCTGGAAGACATTCTAAAAGATGTGTGTTAGCTCTCTAAGTAATTATTGGGATTTCCAACCAAGGCCAGGAATCTTGTTAGAAAATGTTGTAAAAGCTATGAAAAATTGTAAAAGAGTCCAACCAAAATCAGAACTCTTGTTAGAAGAAAATTCTTGAAGTGTTGTGTTCACTCTCCAGAGATGTCCAGACAGCTCAGCTCTCCCTAGAAAACATTCTACAGGAGATCCGACTGCACTGCTCTGTGCGAGCTCGTCTCTTGCAGACCAAAACCCACGTTGTTTTATTTACAAATCAAATCAGTTATTTATTCTAGGTTCCCTCTTCACAGGAGTCAGTATTCTATGACCTTAGTCCCTGATTCTTAGGAAGGGGACAGCAAGTGCATTCTTTTTAACATTGCAAAAGAATTCAGATATCTACCTGTCTTTGTAAATTTAGCTCTGTGGGACCTTGTCCTGAGATTACCATTCTAACCATACTTAGATCTAAGTTCTGTCCTAGGGTGACCTTGAACTCAGGAACCTACTGCTCTTGTATCTACCTATCTTTTTATCTTTCTGACCAGCTGGCTTATAATGCGGTTGCTTCTGCTTTTCTGGGTCAGTAAATGCCCTTATATAATTCATATTGTATCCTTATGTTTTGCATAGTTGAGAACTTATATATTTTTGAATACCTGCATTTAGAGTTCTTTCCCATAGCCTACGGGGCTGCCCTGAAGGTCACAGTGCACTACTATTTTGCTGAGAGGAAGACATACCTTTGCCTCCCAGACTCTTTTTTTTTTTTTCCTGGTTTTTTGAGACAGGGTTTCTCTCTGTAGCCCTGGCTGTCCTGGAACTCACTCTGTAGACCAGGCTGGCCTCGAACTCAGAAATCCTGAGTGCTGGGATTAAAGGTGTGTGCCACCACTGCCCTGTGCCTACCAGACTCTTGCTGTCTCTGATTTTCATGGAATCATTAACCTTGCCAGAGAGGACATTCCTTGTAGTAGGAACATTAAAATATGTATAGTCATATATAAATAAGCCTTATGCCCACAGCAGCCATCAACACTTATGGAGGCCCACACCCTCTGGCTCTGTTTCAGGGGTAGGAAACCATGTCATACTGTCCCTGACATGGCCACGTCGGACTCCAACAAACCAATGAACTCTTCCGTAAGTTGCTTCTGTCAGGACATTTTATCCCAGCAATGGAAAAGGAGCTAATGAAGGTAGAAAGCATTCCCACCTTCCAAACCAGGGAAACAGAATACATGCCCAGAGGTCGGTTGGCCATGGAGTAGGAGGGAGATAATAGCCAAAGCAAAGAGCCTCTCGAAGATTCCACATGGATGGAAAGCCATGATATGTGGAGAAAGAGAGGCTGGACATTATGCCACAAGATTTGGCATGATGTCTATTGGTTGGGAGTTGTCCTTATCAAATTTCAGAGTGCAGCTCCTTATAGTGGTGATGACAAGAACCAGCACTTCAGAAGTGAGGAGTGATTAATTGCTCAGGATGCAGAAGCCAATTGCTTTTGCAAAGCTGAGTGGCCAAAAGGCAACCAGGAGCAAATGAGGCATTTGAATGTGATTGGGAGTCAGCTTAAGATAGGTGCTTTGTAGCTTCAGATCAGATTAAGCAGCGTGAAGCAGTCAGAGTCATTGATGGTGATCTGGCAAAGAAGAGGTCCTGGGGCTCCTGGGGTGTGGTATTTATGTGTTAGATGTAGAAGGACAGGAGAGGTGGAATCCTGTTCCCTCGGCTCTTAGCTACCTTTTACATTGTATTAATGACAGAGTCCATTCCCATCACGTGAAAAATGCATTCAACACAAGTTGCATGCATCTTCTTGTGACTTAAAAAACCCAGGCAACATTTGCTTGTCCTTTGGAAAAAAAATCTGTTGCCCACTACTGAAAATATCCAGTGAACGGATCTATCTTCTGCACTTCTATATGCGAGCGTGTTCTGTATCATCCATGTGTATGAGTAGACTTTTCATGCCTAGCCAACATTTTAGTGCCTAATTATGTGCACAGCTCTTTTATTTATTTATTTATTTATTTATTTATTTATTTATTTATTTACTTTTGGATAAGGGTAAAATTGAAAGCATGGTTGTAGTACTTTAGATTTTTAAAGTGATTACAGTGTATATTTCACCCAAACAGCATTGAAGCATGAGGAAAGACTCTCCAATGAGGCAGGACAAAAGACAGTCTTGCTGAGAGGATACACTGAGCCCACTGTGCACTGGGCTCCTGGAGGTCTGTCTTCTCCTGAGGAATCCTTTATGTTTCTCTTTATGGATTAAAGATTTTTTTTTTGGCATTGCCACCTTTGAAGTGCCAAGTTACAGAAAGGTCTAATTGACTCACAGAACACATTTTAATATTTTTTTCTTCTGCCATTAAGTTTGTGAGATGGCTACACCCAGAAGGAAACATTCACTTCCAATCAGCATGAGCTGGAGTTCATGGGCCAGCCTTGAAGATATCAAATGGAAACTACATAGGAATGTATGAGTATTTCCTTTTTAAATTCTGCTTTCAATTTGGGAAAGCTTTTCATCCCTCTGGGATCATAACCTGTTGTGTATAAGCCCAGCCTAATCAAGGTAGATGGTATTGACAGAATGACATAGTTTGAACTTGCCCAGGAGGTCAGCAGGCAGATTGTTTTTGCTGTGTGTGCTGGACTCACTAACAGCACAGATGGGCAGCTAACTTTACCAGCTGTATTGTTAAATGGGAAATACAGTGTCGTGTACCCCCATGAAACCAGCCATGGATTTTCCAAATGCTGAGGCTTTTTTGAGTGGAATCAGTCATTTTGGGTGATAGAGTAACTTGCCAGGTAAAATTCATATTAAAAATGGTTAAATTACATATTTTTTTCTAGAAAGAATAGTTATATGTAGCCATTCGTTATTGATAGGCATCCAAAGGCATCTTTTCCTCAGTTGCTCTTTTTCAAGAACTAATTGTTGTCTCTGGCACTTATTTGTTATTAGTGCTAATAAAAACTGGTATGCCACATGATAGGTCGTGTTCCTGGATTTCGGTTTGAAGATTTAAAAAGAAGTCTCCCTAGTTTGTGTATGTGTAGGTGTGCAGAAATTAAAATCACCTGCAAACATTCATCAATCCAGCATGAATATAAACATAGAAACCTTGTCTGCCTGCTTTTAAGATTTCCAGATGAAAACCTCATGCTTACAGTAAACAGTATCTGAAAAAAAAAGCATGTTATTTAAAGAGACTATTCATTACCTTAGATTGCCGAGCCGTATACCATTTGATTATGTAAAAGTGACATCATTAGGGTCTATATTTTCAAGAGGTTTTTTATTATTTATTTTTGTTTTTTTCTAGGTTAATGTGTAGTGATGGGTTTACTATGGCATCTTCATACATAAATGCTGTTATATTACCATAGTTTGTTCTCATTGTTCCTCTTCCCCCCCTGTCTTCCTGTGGCCTTTGCCCTTGCTGACCTCTACTGGTTTTAAATTTTCTTAATTTTGATTGATGTTGTCTTAGTTTGGGTTTTACTGCAGTGAACAGACACCATGACCAAGGAAACTCTTATAAGGACAACATTTAATTGAGGCTGGCATATAGGTTCAGAGGTTCAGTCCATTATCATCAAGGTGGGAGCATGGTAGCATCCAGGCAGGCAAGATGTAAAAGAAGCTGAGAGTTCTACATCTTCAACTGAAGATAGCTAGGGGAAAACTGGCTTCAAGGAAGCTTGGAGGAGGGTCTCATTGCCTACCCCGCACAGTGACACACTTCCTCCAAGAAGGCCACACCTACTCCAACAAGGCTACACCTACGAGCTCCACTCCCTGGGCCATATTCAAACCACCACAGATGTCTTTCAAAGTCATTTATGTATGTGTTTGGCAGTACCTTGTTGTGTGTCATGCTCATGGCTCTGGTTTTGGAAATGATACCTTTTGGTATCATCTTGTACTGTTACTTGCTATTGTTTTTATTTTTATATTTTTCTTCTTGTTTACCAACAAGACATGTGTCATTCAAACTAAGAACATACAAATTGATTGTTTTTTTCTGCACAAGGGATTTAGCATATTCATGCCTGTAGTGCCATGATGTGAACTCTCCAGTGTCACCATACATAGTTCTGTACATAGTGTATTTGTATCACTGCACTTGTATAACTCTTTTGGAAAGAATGGCTAGCCCTGCTTTTCATGCTATTTTGTAGCAAAAGGGACCAAAGGAGAATAGTGAGGCAGCAGCCATAGCAGTTTTCTTACCTGTCCATTTTAAGCAATTTCTCTTATGGCCCTGTGGAACCACAGAGGCAGGTACACACCCTTGCTTTGTGTGTGTTGCTCCACATTCATCCTTATACTTCTGATGTGGGCTCTTCGTTTTAAGGACTGTCCTTAGGCTACTAGGTGTTGATAAAGAGCTGGAAAAGGGACTGTGTGAGAGGAGCCACACAGTGACAGCCCCTGCCCCTGTGGAAGAGACTGCTCTGATATATATAATCAGCTTGAAGCTCCAACATGGTCTAGATTTTTTCCCCCTCCTTCATTGTCCCTTGGAAGATTTTATTAGCAAGCCTCTTGCATAGGAATTTCTATCTCAGGATTACAGGCCCATGCCTTTTCTATGCCGCTGACATTTGCTCATGCCATAAGAGGGTAAAGCATAGCATCTGATTGGTATCCATTCATTCCACACAGCAACCGCATATGCTGTGTAGGGCTGGAATAGCTGGTCTCTGATACTCACCTATTATCAACATAGTTACTTTAAACTTGAAACCCTGTCGCTCTTCAGTTCACTGACTGGAAAGTAGTATGATTGAGACTGACATAAGGATATTGAGTGGAAGTAGGGGAGAGAGGGAGAGACGGTGAGGGGGGTGGGGGGGGTGGGAGGAGAGATTGAGATTAGGAATGAGAGAATGTGTGTATGTGTAGGAATGAGATTCAGGAGAGAAATGGGACTTGAGGCCTTAAGAACTGTACCACCATTGCCTTGTGAAAAGGACCTCATTGGTGTCAGCTGTGGCATGCTGGTAACATGAGTTTAGAGCAGCTGTGCTCCCTGGCCCTGCCCCTCCCTACTGCTCGGTCCCAGATGCAGATGGTGTCTATTTAGTCGCCATTTCTGTCAGGTTTTCATTTCTGTTCACGTGTTTTCTTCTGCAACTGCATCCTGAATTCATCTTAAGTTGGCACCTTTCTCTCATTAGGTCTGAACATGAAGTAAGTCATTTGGCCATTTACCCCATTTATGTCTTTGCATCTTTAAATGTGAGTTTGAATCTTAATTTTAATCATTCTGTTTCCTTTGTTAAAGAATAGACTTGAAAGCATCGATCAGAGGCTCATGTAGGATGAAAGGCTCCTGAAAATGTTTTAAGGCTTAATATTACTGGTGTCCACTGACCTATAATAAGTAATGTTTCATAAAATATGTACAGTGAGTTTTACTTAATAGATAAACTATTCTCTAATTTACTTAAAAATCCAATGACCTACATATTCATATGTTCAGAAGTCCCCATTTACCAACATCACGTCCCCTCTGAGACCTTCCGTCTGAGCAAATCTGTTAAATGAAGTAGAGGAATCTTTGATCCAAACTAGGGTAAATCCAGTGGAACGGATGCAGTGGCTCATGTGAACAGGAACACCGGCATGCCAGCAGAGGGAACTTAGGGCTGGCCCTGAGCGCAGGGGCCGTCCCTACAGGCCGGCAGTAAGACATAGACACCTTTGAGAATGAGACTTATCTCATGTCAGTTGTTCATGATCAGCTTCTTTTCCTCTAGGAGAGGGGTCAGGTAAGACTTGCTGAACTGATTCTTAGAAACATATTTTTTGGTAGAAGAATGGGTGCATGTAATAGAACATGTTAGTGGGTTTCTGATTTGGTGACTTGCTACTTCAGTTTAATGGCAATCCATGCCGTTTAGCAGAGGTCTCTCTGGAGCAGCAGTGCACGTGCCCTGGCCTTATTTGATTGAGAACAGGACCCTGAAAATTCAGTGAGGTCTCATTTGATTGACATGTCCTCATTTGACTACTTTTTAGTTTTTATGAGACACACACACACACACACACACACAACCCTACAGTTTACTCATCAAAGCCACATCATTTGAAGAAACTTAAGACCAGGGTCATAAATACAATTTAATGAAGTCACTCAGCAACTGGAGAATGTTTTCAGCAGATTGGAAAATTAGATTGAATGATGTATCAGAAAATTTGGCAGGAAGGCCAGCTGCTGAAAATGCAAACACCGTGTATGAAACAGTGTGGATTTTGATTTAAGCTTTATTTACATTGTGTTTGGAATATATGCATGGCCCTAACTGCTCAGGTTAAAATTTCTAAGAACTTGCTAAACATCAGAATCTGAAGCAACACAGTCAGAAAGAAAGAGATATGTTACAACTACAGGAAAAATCATAGCTTAATTCTCTTAGGTGTCTTAGTGTGAGTCCCTTTTGGAGGAGGCAGAAAATGTCTTTTAATGTCATAGTTTGATTTTTACACTGTTAGCCAGAGATGGGAATAATTTAATTGTACATTATAGTTTATATTTGTATAAAACGATACCTCTAAGATGCTCATATTCCTTGTCGGCTGACACAGTGTCAGTCAGGATGATTTCTCAGTATCTAGTTGAGATCCAGGCTCTTTGCAAGTCATGGACCACAATGTAAATCTAGGGTCTTGACTCCATGGTCCAGTGAGCTGGTTATAAAATAACAAGGAGACATGTGAGAAAGAGGAAGTCCACTCCCTGAAAGGTGGGCTGTAAGTATAAAGTGTTGCATATCAGGCATGAACATGTTATTGAATTTTTGATATACCCTCTTTGGATTTCAGAACATTAAATTAATAAAATAGGGAGCGATGACCTTGCTTACTTCATAAAATAATCTTTCATTTCAAAATCACTGGCTTGAATTCTCAGATTTAAAGATTATAATAATATTAATATCTCCCAAGATAGCAGTGTCTCAAAGTTATTGGATAGCATAAGGGGGTGGCTCACTAGATAGCAATCTTATTTCAGCACCTCCCTCACAAATAAGGGATTATTGTTAATTAGTGCCTTTTAGGAAACCTCAGCCAAAACTCATGTGGTTAGGCCAAGGACTAAACTGCGCAGGCTCGGAGCTCGCTCTGTCTGCCTCTGGTAAAGGAGAGGCTGATTTGGCAAGTAGAAAACTACACAGCTCAAGCTCCCTCCCCAGTCTCCCTGAAATGGGAAATGTAGGTAACAGATGATGGAGAGATTCATTTTCTTCTCCCTCTCTCACAAAACAGAGACTCAGAGTGAGCCAGTGTGATGCCAGCTGTGCAGTGTGATCCTCCTATTCCTAACCGATGACCTTATGAGTTAGTCACGAGACGCATAGCAGATCTAACATTTTCATGACTTAGAAATAGAATTATGTTGCTTTTCACTATTGTCTACCACACACCGGTCCATTCTATTGGTCCATTCATTTCACACAGGGAAGGAATCTCCATCTTCAGTATTTGTATCTGCCTCTCCTGGATTTCTGGTGCGAGCATCTACTGTTGTGTTCTTTTAAGGCCTAGGCCATATTTTACAGTTTTGTAAAAATTTCACAGAGGAAATGGAAACACTACCTTTAGTTCTCATTATTTACACATTTCATCATTGTTTAGTTAATAAGCATTAAAACAGTATATTCAAGGAGTGTTCTTTTTATGGCCATTAGCTGAAATGAGGACCTTGGCTAGGGTTATATGCATGGTCAAATAAAGTGAATTAAGGTTTAGTCCAGAAATGCTGTGATGTAAATACAACTGTATTCATTTGAAATCATTTGGGCTTTTCCAAGCAATTTCAATCTGTCTGTAATTTCTGTGCCCGAAATGATCACTATGGACCATGGCATCTCCTTCTGAACTTCTCTTACCACCATGCCCACCTGGAGTACTTTGTAAGTCAGGGTTGGTAGACATTTGCTTGTGTCTAGTTCTATGTACTGCTATAGCAAAATCTTCATCAAAGAGAAAAAAAGCCCTTATAAAACTATATTCATACTATAATTAAAGCAATTTGGTGTTCTCCAATTTCTATAATTCCAATTCATTATAAACATTGGGTTTGATCTATAAAATTAGCTTTATGATCTACTAATAACTATGACCCATTTGAAATGATGATACAGATGAAGGCTTATTTTTAATTATTTTATATGTTACATAGGGAAAGAAATTTACTTACCTCTTTGAAGTATACAGTTTATATCTTGGTGATTGCTATTTTTGAAGCAGTGTCTTATATAGCTCAAGCTGCCCATGAACATTCCAGGCCTCTGTCCGTGGCCTCGAACTCTTCATCCTCCTGTTTTTAACCTCCCAAGTTCTGGAATTGCAGGCTTGTGCCAATGTATCCAACAATAATTACTATTTTAATTTCAGCTTACTGAAAAACACACATAGTCATTCCATTTTATATGAGTATTACCCTTCTTTATATTTTCCTCTAGCCTAAATAATTTTAATTATCTCACTTCCTAAAGGTTATTGTTTATGTTTTTGCCTTATGTATGATAAGAAAATCAGCAAGGTATAACTGACATACTTTGAATATTCAAAGCTTTAAATTTAAAGTAACTATATTCCAACATGTTGTACTCATTTTCACATTTTACAGATTCTTATTTTATATTTAAAAGCTATGCTAGGCATTACACCATAGCTGCCATTTAGTGAACCCTGAGTTCATCTCTGTATTCGTATTAGTGCTGTGAGGGAAGTAGAATTACTTTGATTTTACAGGTGAGACAGTCTGCCCTAGGGAGAGTGATTGATCGGTGTCTAATTCCAGTCCAGTTTTGAGCTCAGGAAGCCTGAATTCAAGCTATCATACCTGCTCCATTCTCAGTCACCTCAGCCATCATGGAGCAGGGTTTGGAAGACACACCCCTTCCTCAAGATGGTACAGGCAGTAAATGCAAACAGGTAACCCTGTTATGGAATGTAAGTGCCACAGTCCCCTATGAAGTAGGCGAGAAGAGGTGCTTTTGACCCTGGAGGTGGTGATAGGAGTTAACGTGTAGATTTTACAGCAGGAAGGAGCACCGCACTGTGGACAGCTCATGCTTTACTTGTCTCTAAAAGCATCTATCTAATGCATTTGAGATAGAAATACTCAGGAATTGTACTTTTTGTTCTGCTTTGTGTTTGGGAAGCATTAATTTTGCTAATGTTGTGATAGAAGAGCCAAACTAGTAAATGTGGGGAATGGGTTATCAATAGTCATTTCACAGAACATTCATGGAAATGAGGGACAACCAGGCTCTAGAACTTTATGAATGAGATAGCCATTGTGCCTGCTACTTGCGGTGTGTGTAGAAGCCCTGTCTGTGCCCAGAACTGACTGCATCACTGACAGAGCGTTTCCAAAGACAACCTGCTCATTCCTCTGCTTTTGCTTTTTGGCGCTAGTGTGGTTTGAAATGTTGGCTTTGAATGTACATGTGTAGCCCTGTTGTGGTGCTTATCATTTCCTAACGACAAGACGGAGCGAAGGGTGAGGAGGAGTGACATCAGGTTGGTCAGCAAATATGTCCGCCATTGCAGAGATTCTGATGTTAAAAATGGCAGCCACTACAAGAACTGGGCTGAGCATGTTCCTCTACTGGGTGTGCCAGCCTGTGGCTTGGACAGGAATGCTGTATTCAAGACAGGACAGGCTTTTTTTGGCCTTCAGAGTGTTTAAGAATGTCCTGCTGTACACATTATCTTGTATTGCATGTGTAATATTGATATGCCAGGTACCATGGTCGGGTTTTGTTGAATGCGCCAGGGAGGAGCTTCTCATGACACAAGTATTTCATTTATAAATTGCCAACTTAAGGTGTATGCTGTAGTTGTTCCAAAGTGAGATTTGCATGAGGCAAAGTGTTACTGTCAGTAGGTTGAGTAAAATGATCCTGAGTGCTTCAAAAGACAGACTTTAAATATGTGGCCTGCTCAGGCCTGCTACAGACTCTCTCTCTACCCAAGATAAGACTCCCTCCCAGAACTGTAATGAATAAGTGTTTTCTTAAAGGTCTATATTTTCCATATCACTAGCTCATCACCAAGCACAAAATATAGAGAATCATCTCTCAGTGACTTTATCTGATAGGAGGCAGTTTTTATAGTGGCCAATGTAAAGGAAGGTGAGAGGAATAATTGTGAGACTGAATTAGTCCTGTGCACCTCAGTGCAAAGGAGGACTATCTGTGCTCATATGCACACCTTTGCAGTGCTTTGAATGGTATATCTCTGGCCTTTAGAAAATACTTTTATAAGTGCATTCTTATTTGCAAAGTACATTAATTCCCTGTAGGTGTTGAATTCTCTCTAACACACCATACAAAATATGACATGCATAGGCTGTCTTTCTCAATAAAGAAATTTTGTAATACAAGAGAAATTTTATTAAACTAATGCAATAACGACATCTTCTTTGAGGATTTAGCCCATCATTTTTAATAATAAAAATCAGATTGCCATTGTTGTGCCCAGTATAGGTTTTATTCAAATCAGACTAAGTACTTTGTCTTCATGGCTCAGCAGAGCTCTGGGAGTTGGGGGTGGGGGGAATATTTTTAGCATTACACAAATGACTTTCAACACCCAGAATCACAGTACAGCTGTAGGTCATGGAAAAGCTGTTCTATCCGTAAGCAGAGGGAGAAATGCTTCAGGAGCAGCTAGAGAGAAACGAGGTAGGGGGCAGCTTCATTAGGAAGGCCAACTGTTAGACAGTGGATACCAGCAGGAGCCGCCTACACGCCCCGGCCTCACTGCACGGGTAACTCCTAAGGAACCCCCGATGGCTTAAGAGTTTGCTATGTAGGATCAGACTAGGAATTTGACCTTACCTGGCTTCTTAAGAGGGCACTGATCATAACTGGTTATAAAATACTACTACTACTAATAATAATAATAATAACAATAATTTCTCTTGTTAACTGAGCATGGACATCAGAACTAAATGAGAAATAAGGCTGATATAAGCCTGCAAAAAGGATAGTGGAATATGAGCAATACACAGAGATGGCCTTCTCTACCTGTCTGATTTCAAGGAGTGGTCATAAGCAGGCCATACACCCTGGTTCATGGAAGAGTGGCCCAAGTCCCTGGTAAAGTCTCCTCTGTCTCTGCCTTTCTGTCATGTTAATCTGGAAAATGGAAATGAGCCTACAGATTGGTTTTGGGGTTTTATTTGTTTGTTTGTTTTCTTTTTTGCCTTCAGATTTTTCGAAATCTTGCTATTGGTTATGACATCACCTGCTTCAAACAATATGCCATTGTAAACACATACTTTCAGAATCACTGTAATATATTTTTGAATCATACATTTTCATAAGAGATGTCACTTTATTTCTGGAAGGGTTTGCCATTAAATGCCCTGTGAAATGTATTCGTCCATCTCAGAGTTAATGAGTAAAGCATGCTGTGAGGAAATAGGGCGTGCGTTTTCTGACACCCCCAGTCTCTGTATTCCTAAGTAGTATGGCCTCTGTGGGTTTCCTTGGAGCAGAGGTCACACCACACACGAGGGGATAATGTGACCTCTCATATCTGCCCTTGCCAGATTGGACCCCAGACTTTGAGACTCCTTGCTGTATGGCCAGTGAGTTGCTTTTTTGGATTGAGTTACCCCTGTCTGTTGTAATAATACATAAACACCACAAGTTGCCTTTTTTGTCTCCCATTTCAATGGCCACAAGCAGCCACATATGTAGTTTATAGGGATGAAAATGGTCTCCAGCTACTTTAATTCTTAGACAAACACCAGGCTTTGGCTCTTCCACATCCCCCTACACACCTGGTGTATATCACTTTAAAAAATAAATTATGCCTCATTAAATTACAATTAAGTGGCATCATGATCATTTGTTTTTCTGGAAGGAAGATGTTTTGCATATTGAAAGCCTAATTTGTTGCAGGTGACAAAAAGGCAGAGCATATTATCTAACATCGCTTCATTTTGGGGGCAGTGTGTGCTGCTTGGTGTGTGTGCACACCAGCACCTCCAGATCTTACTAACGCGCATGGTCATTGGCCCTTCAGAAGGTCTTAGACCACTATATCAGTTTTTTACCTAAGAAAGCACACTTCCCTTGGTTGTCTGGAAAAAGCATGGCCTCTTTTCTTTCAGATGTTCCTCTGCTGTCTTTCCCCTTCCTGGCTGTACCATTATCTCTCCCTGCAGGTGCTACTCATATTTAAAGATTCAGTCAGACCCTATTTCACCACCTCCACAAAGCCTGCCCCTCCAGTCCCACAGTTAGCAATTCATCTTATTTTTAACCAAGATGGTACTAGTGGTATTTTGAATTTATGGCAGTTGTCATTTCTTCCCTTTTTCTTCCTGTTTCCCTCTCATCTCCTAGCACCTCCTCTCCTCTTTCCACTTCTCTCCCCTGCTCCCTTCTCCATTTCTCTTTCTGTTTACCTTTCTTCCCTTGTTTCTATTTGAGACAGTGTCTCACTCTATGACCCAGGGATAGCCTTGACCTTATGACCTTGCTTCTTCCTCCTAAATGCTGGGACCACTGGTGTGCCAATAAGTGCAACCACAGTCAACGCCTTTTCCAATGGCCTCGTAGAAAACCTTGCTCCCACCATGCAGAGAGCTCTGTGGAAGCAGGATCTTTTTCCTTTTGTCTTTTTACCCTTCCCCTGAGTTTTCAAAACCAAATCATAAACGAGAAAAGAATGAATGGAGCTCTTGTTCTTCAGGACAATTATGTTAGGTTTGGGGGTTCCCTCAACAGTTGAGGGATGATATCTGGCCTAGTGTTTCCATAATTTTCTTTTCTGTGATCTATGTAGCCTAACTCTAGAAAGGTACCCAGAACTTGAAAACTACATATGAAGAATAACTGTTCAGATCCAACCAGTCATGACCTGCTCTATGGGGATCTGCACAGCACTTGTTCACATTCTCTTCAGGATTGAAAGCTATTCTGTCAACTAGCCCTAAGAAGATAACAAGGCTTGCATGGAAGCTTGAAGGTCAATCACTATAATGTGTACCACACCTTTATGAGTGTCAGTATGTATCCTGTACACAATAGAAGGAAATATTGTATCACTTGAAACTGATTGAAACTGAAATTTCAGTGATGGAGGATGAAGCTCATTCAGTGTTACTTAGGAATGTTGTTTTACAACAGGTAAACCTGTTTCTTTTGCTTTAAAAATCAACTCAGTTGCTTCCTTTTTTTTTTTTTTTTTCCTGGTTTTTCGAGACAGGGTTTCTCTGTGTAGCCCTGGTTGTCCTGGAACTCACTCTGTAGACCAGGCTGGCCTAGAACACAGAAATCCACCTGCCTCTGCTTCCCAAGGGCTGGGATTAAAGACGTGCACCACCACTGCCCAGCTAGTATCTTCCTTTTATCTGAAGATAGCATGTATCATCAGGCAAGCCAGATTGCATTTACAGATTGTACTTTGAATTATCTTAATTTTAGTGAGTTCCTTCTCAAGCCATCTATCTTCTGCTGGTCCTAGCAATAGTCTGCAAAGCTCATAAACTCCCCATTGGCGAGCCAGTGGAAAGCCCCCTTGAGGCTGTCTTTGCCCAAACCTCTTTTTTTTTTTTTTTTTTTCTTTTTCTCCAGTGATTTTGAACCCAGGAACTAATGTGGCCCGGTATGTGCACATTGTATTCCCTGCCCTTGCAGGCAGCATGTTTCCTTGTCTTATGAACGTAGGCTCTCCCACCGCTGAGGAGACTGTTATTATGTCTCCCTGGAAAATGTTCTGTACCCTACAATGAGGCAAATACTTAGTGGCCACTTTACTCACTACTGGCAGTGTATTTTAATATGATTACTGATATGAAAGTTTAATAAGCATTATCCTGGTTAATTTATTAATTCCCTTCTATGACTTTCCTATTGATAGGAGCACATCTTTTTTTTTTTTTTTCTTCCAGAGCCCAGGAGCCCCAACACATTTTCTATATCTCAGGCTACATAATGGTACTGTCCAAATGATACCTCCTGCTTAGCTGGTTGATAATTAGAATGCCAGATGACACAGTAGCAAAGGCTTTAGAAATATTGATGTGAGATAAATTATTAATTTATGTTCCATTCAAGACAGATTCAATATGGTAAACATTTACTCATCTTGATAATTAGTGGGTGGTGGATTGGGTTGGGGTGTTTGTGTGTGTGTGTGTGTGTGTGTGTGTGTGTGTGTGTGGTGTGTGTGTGTGATGATTTCCAACAAACTGGATTCACTTCACACCTATATCTGCAGAATTTACAACACATCTTTAAAATCGTACTTTACAGCATTTAAATGGACACAAAGTGAAAGTAGTCAAAGTGAAAAAATCAAAACCAAACAGCTAAGGTCTCGTTCACTCTAGTTAGTCACTTACCATTGAAAATGTCCCCAGTGGAAAGAATGCACTTTGGGACTACGGCCATACTTATGAGAGTTGAGGTAAGGGATTTGGAGCAATGTTGTAATTTTCTGGAAGCTGTGTATGAAGGTGATACTGGCCAAGTTTGTTCATTGAGACTGTATCTGCAGTTAGGTAAATTACTTGACAGAAGCAATATATTCCACCAGCCACCTAACTTCCAAATGCTGTCTGTCTGTCTACCTGTCTTTTGCTTCAACAGTGATGTTGACCAGCAGCCATCATCAAGGGTGCTCTCTATGAGAGATGAGTGAATTTTCCTAGAAGACTATCTAGAATGTGACCGATGTAGAACATGGACCCTATGCAGTTTTAAAGTAAAACCATAAAGCAAACTCAAGAAACAAATAAAAACAACACTCAGTGATTTTAATGACGTCTTTTTTTGTTTGTTTGGGAACCTGCATAGTTTTTAGATATGGTATATTAGGACAATAGTATTTTATATCACTATTTCATATGTAAGAGCCTTTGTTGTAACACTATGTGACTCCATAATTTTATGGAGAAAGAATAAGTTAAACTCTACCTCTAAAGATATTTTGATTTATAATTTATATTTTTACACATACCACCTACCTTGCTCTTTCCTTGAGCACATATGTGCATGCCCATATGTGCATGAGTATCTCCATGATGACCCTAAAATTCCTTTATTACAATCTTGAAGAAGGTGGGTAGAGGAGACAGAAGGGAGGAAGGCTGGGGAGGAGGGAGAAAACCAACTCGTTCTTTCTATGCATGGCTCATTATGAGAGAAAGCGCAGAGGAGTATCAATCTTACTGTCTTACTGACCTTGGAAAGTGGGAGCAATTTAAAATCCACTTCCTTTCTTCATATTAATTTAGAGATGTTTAAAAAAAAATCTTTGAAGCAAATCCATTATGAACATTTCAGGTTGCTCAGTTAAAATGGGAAGCAGGGTGACCCAAGGCACAAGTGACTCTTAATTTCGGGAGAATCGATTCATGGAATGCACACTTTCCAGGAAGACAAGTGCCTCACTTGTTGCTCCTAAAAGCATGCCGTGAGATCTGGATTTTCCTTTAATCATTTCAGCAGTAGGATATTTTTACACATACCACCTACCTTGCTCTTTCCTTGAGCACATATGTGCATGCCCACATACTAACTAGCACACAGCCCCCTCCTCCGCCACACATACATACCTTACATACACACACACACACACACACACACACACTTTCTCTCTCTCTCTCTCACACACACACATTTCTTCTAGCTTCATTATGTGGTATATTTTATCCCTATTCACATTCTGACCTCAAGCCAACACCATGTGCTTCCTAGCTATGTTTGTGTAGGCACTTACCCAGGTATTAGGATTCCTCTAATCACAGTAATGTGACCTCTACGTTCAGAGCTAGCAGATGGCACACTGTCGGTAGCTTCCTTGCAGTAGAGTTGTTTTGTATGATTTTAAAAACTAGGTTTATTTATGTATCTCTCTGTATGTGTATGGTATGTTGTGTGCACACCCATGCATGTGCATGCATGTGCACATGGTTGCAGGAGTCAGTTCTCTTCACCTACCATGTAAGCCCCAAGAATCAAACCAAGGTCATCAGGCAAGTGCTTTTACCCACTGAGCCACCTTTCCAGTCCCTGTGTGGTATATTTTATCCCTGAATGATGACTATACTTCCTTGATTGTTGGCAACTGTGTGACATGCCTCCCTATAAATGGTATTTGCCATACTACGGCACAATATAGTAATTTGTATGAAAATGCCCACTATACCCTGCAGACTTCTGTCCAGCCAGAGGATAATTCTCCTTACAGCCACTGCTGTTTTATATGTGAGCTGCATCTCCTGCACTTATATTAATTTCCCTCAGTGCAAAGCATCGTTGGCACGTGCAGAGCTTTACCACAGTCTATAGAAGTGACTTTTTGTGTGATCAAAGTACAGGATTAGCATCTTAGCTCTTCTTGGAGAAACAGTTGTAAAAGTTAGTGCCCTGCAAAAGGATAAAATAAGAATGAGAATATGAAATGATGCTTCTGTGTGATAACCCAACAAGTGCATGCGACAGTAATGGATCTGCCTCTGTCTTAGTATCTCTCTAGCTCAGTGGTTCTCAACTTTCCTAATGGCTCAACCCTTTAATAGTTGCTCATGTTGTGGCACCCCATCCATAAAATTATTTTTGTTGCTACTTCATTACTGTAATTTTGCACCTGTTCTAAGTTGTGATGTAAATATCTCACCTGCAGGATACCTGGTAGGCAACCCCTGTGAAAGGGTTATTCTGCTCTATCAGGGTCAAAGCCTGTATGTTAAGAGCCATTTCTCTAGCTCATCTCCTACTCTCCTCTTAGGCCATGCTGCTGTAGAGTATCGACAAAATCTTTGTGAATTCTGTGTCACTAGAGTACACAAAAACCCTGCTTTTAAAACCCCCATATTGAGTTGAGTCACAAACTCAGAAAACATCAAGTCGATCAAGACATCAGAGCCTATCAGCACTACAGTTAGCACATGCCCCGGTCCCTAGCTAATGTAACCACATTTTCATCACTTGACATTAGAGTTTCCCATGTGGTACCCCACAAAAGTCTGGGGTGCCTCATGGTACCTATGAAAGCATAGCTGCTATGCGTGAAGGCTGGGAAGTTATCAGAGTTGACAGGTTATGTGTGCTTTCTATTCGCCACCTCCCTTTACCTTAGGAAACATCTATATTGAAACCAGTGTCCGGTCATACAGAAATTCAGCCAAACTTTTATTATTTTTTTAAAATCGATGTAAATCTCCCATGCTGTTTAAATGTCGGAACTAAATTTACCAAACTTGGCAGATTCGTAAAGCTAAGCAGGACTGCCAAGAGTTCCCAGTTTCAAGCAGAGAGAGTTCTAACAGCTCCTGAAATACTTGCTGGAGGCACCTGGTGGTTAATTGCAGCTCCATATTTCCTCCTGAGCGCCTACCTTGCTCGCTGGCATTGGCGCACATAGGATTATTACAGCGATGATGAGGTGGCAGAATAGAAGTCCTAAAATAAGGCACAGCCCCGGAAAGGGAACACATTCATACAGACTCCTCCCTAAGGAATTAGGCATGTTCCTGATATTCTCTCAAGCTGGTTATGCCAAACAAGTAGAGGGGCAGTTGGCAAGGGAGACGGAAACCATACCCGTAAATCCGTAGACATGACTTTGCCTATTTTTTCCCCACTCTACCAGGGATTATTGTCAGAGATACTGCGTAAGGAAGAAGATCCCAGGACTGCGTCTCAGTCTCTTCTAGTAAACCTGAGGGCCATGCAGAACTTCCTCAACCTGCCTGAAGTGGAGCGTGATCGCATTTACCAGGATGAGCGAGAGAGGAGCATGAACCCCAATGTGAGCATGGTCTCCTCTGCCTCTAGCAGTCCCAGCTCCTCCCGAACCCCACAGGTGAGCTGTCTGCTCCACACTTCACATACTTCACTCGTGCTTCATGGACATTGTGTTTTTCCTTGAAAACCAAGAAACATCATTGAACAGGTCAAAGGATATAACCTCTGGCTATATCATGAGGTAACCCTGTGCTGTGGAGGTGTGTTATTCCCTTCTCTTTAGGATAACCCCATTCTTCCACATAAGCAGGTGAGGGGACAGGGCAAGAGTAGGAGGTGAGTTCCTGTCTTTTTTACAGTTTCAGAAGAAGAAGAAGAAGTGGGGTTCCTGTGGGGGTTGTGTTTGTATAAGAGCTACTTTATTTTCCTTACATTGCTTGTTTATTTTTCTGGGGGTGGAATGTGGTTGAGGGCAAGAAACAGCAGTTCAGATGCTGCTGTGAGCAATTCAGAAAGATAAAATGGAAGGCAGGAGAGATGGCTCTGCGGTTAAGATGGATTATCATCTTTGTTTGTAATTCCACCTCCAGGGGGATCCTGCACTCATGTGTACCTATGCCACCCAGACCCCCAGTAACAATACAATAAAAAAATTTCCCTTTCCCTTTCCCTTTTCCCTTTTCCCTTTTCCCTTTTCCCTTTTCCCTTTTCCCTTTTCCTTTTCCCTTTTCCCTTTTCCCTTTTCCTTTTCCCTTTTCCCTTTTTTCCCTTTTCCCTTTCCCCTTTCCCCTTTTCCCTTTCCCCTTTCCCCTTTCCCCTTTCCCCTTTCCCCTTTTCCCTTTTCCCTTTTCCCTTTTCCCTTTTCCCTTTTCCCTTTCCCTTTTCCCTTTTCCCTTTCCTTTCCTTTCCTTTCCTCTCTCTCTCCCTCTCTCTCTCTCTCTCTCTCTCTCTCTCTCTCTCCCTCTCTCTCTCTCTCTCTCCATCTCTCTTTCTTTCTTTCTTTAGAGAAACACAGTGGAAAAGTTCTGTGTGTGTGGGTGCAGTAGCTAGGCCAGAGCAAAGGGTCCTGGTGACAGGGAGCCTCATATTTTGTCACTCTAGGATTTGGGAATTTCTGGCCTCCCTGTCTGCTGCACACTTCTGAAGTATTCAGAGCTCACAGTAGGCAGGGCACACTTCCAGTTCAAACGTAAGCTGCTCATCTCCACTTACTCCCTGCTTCCCCTAATTTCTCACTACTCTGTTGACATAGATAAAACCATTTCACTCTCTGGTTCTCTGGGTTGCATAAATTCTGAGTGATGGTTCTCAAAGCTGAAGGTTAATTGGATCATACCAATTTGTGCAAACCTGAAAACTGGGTACAATAAAATCAAAGGTTGCTTTGCTAAGAAACTATAGTTTCATTCTTCTTGGTTTGCTTTCTGATAAGTTCCAAGAAGTTGACTAAACACAGAATTAGAACTTTATTCTGGTAGGAATATTAGGGCCTTCTCAGGTATATTGTCATTTTCTTCCCACATATCTTGACTCTATTTTAGCACCCTACAGTAGATTTGTAATCGTGGATCACCTTCTGTCACGTCCTGCCAAATTGTTTTACTTGTAAATTACGACTCATACTGCTAAGGACTTGGCTACTTACTTTGGACATCTGCAAGCAAGCCTTTTAATTTATTTCTCTTTAAATATCAAAGAATACATAGTGAACTGTTGTTAGGACATTGACAATTTGCGTTAATACTGACTGCTAATAAATTCAATAGTACTTTTACAACGTTTAGCCATTATTGGAGAGTCCAGTCACATTTCCTACTCCGTGTCGTTCCCCCCACCCCCACCCCTCAAGCAGCTCTCTTGGAAGAAGGCCACTTGTACTTGTTAGAAAATGGCACAGGTCAGTTTGTTTTGTTTTCAGAGTCTTTGTAATATTTTTCAAACAAGATTGTATCACCAGCACCTTTCCAAAGACCTGATCACTTCCAGAGCCTGAGTAGCTTAACATGGTTTCACATTAGGGCATTTTCCTTGTCTGAGTTAGGATCCAATCTTGAAATTTCCTAGATAAAACGTCCTTTATGGATAAGTACAGGAAGTTGTGCATTTAATTTTACTGCTTTTTTTATTTCTGAAAATACATATGAAATATTCAGACCTACTTTTGAGGATTATAATCCTAGAACCACGCTTGTACATTCATTACCATTTTATTCTGTATCTGTTGCTGAAGATTGGGAAAAGAAAGTTATTTGAAACTTTCAACATTTAATGCATACCTATGTGTTTATGTATTTAAAATTCGCTCTGACATATCTCAATAATAAAGATGCTTTGTACAAACAACAGCAGCAGAAAATGGTGATACATGCCTGCTGTCTTGGCACTTAGGAGTTGGAGGTGGGAGGACAATAATTTCATGGTCAGTAGTTACAAAGCAGGTTCAAGGCCAGCATGACACCCTGTCTTGTAACTGGAAAAAAAAATGATGCAAATTTCTACAGATCTCTTGTTTGAGGGTGGATGTGAGTGGGAGCTACACTGTCCTCATTTGGAGGAGCATCTTTGTACATGCCAGCAGCTTTAAACAAATCATTTTCCAGAATCCTCCATTCTTCAGTGGCCAGTATCTTCAATGTCCTTGGTAACAAGATGGCATGGGGTGAGAATGGTCCTTTACTCCTTCTCCCTGGTGGCACAGCAAGTACTGTGAGCATTCTGCACAAATTCCACCACTGCTGGTTTGTGGTGACATTCTTGTGTTTCCAGTGAGGAAACAGGCTTCTCTGGGCTAAACAGCTCATATAAGTGAGTTCACATGACTGCGTGGTAGAGTGGGAATTTGAACTGTAGTTTTTCTGATGCCAGAATTCAGAATCTTACCCATGCACCATAGTTACCACTGTGTTTTAGCTCTAAGTGTTCAAGTGAAGATTTAAGCACTGAGGTACACCTCGACAATGAACGACAGGTGAGAAATGGTCTATCATTCTCTTAGCAAGGAGTGTGCAGTGGGTGAGGTACATAGTTTGATTAGAAAAAAACGAATCTAGAGGATTGAGTTATTGTGGGAAGAGAATACTTGCCACAGCAACCTCTCCCATGTCGAAATGGAGTTGCATAGTAGACCGGAGGCTCTGAAGTCAAGGTGTTCGTTGAACACCCTTACTATTGCATGGCCTTTATACCAAGTGAAGACCTCTGTCATTTCAGCTTTTTTACCTGCAAATAAAAATTCAGATAAAACACTACTGGATTTTTATAAGAGCTACAAGATAAAATAGGAGTTAGCAGTCTTCCTAGAGAGCCTGGCACACAGAAGTCCATAAATTATAGTCACTCTGACTTGGCAGTAACTAGTAAAGAAGTTGGGGTGAGGAGGGTAAAAGGAAGATGGTAAGTGCCACCGTGCTCTCTCAGGAAGCCAAGCCTCCATGGGAACTTAGAGCAGGTAGGGCAGGCTTATGACATCCTTGCACAAGTCGGCCATGTCCCAACTGCACGCTGTCTTCCACCAGACCTGTATAGTGCCAGCCTAGGGGAGGTGCAGCTCAGAACACCAACACAGGGAGAGTTGTGATTTACAGACATCATTCTTGTTATGGGATTTTAGAGTGAGTGAGGTCAGAAAGAACCAAACTTAGGCCCATTTAGTCAGCAATGCCTGTGTACCCCGGGGTGGGCTGGCTTGTCCCTGAGTTGTGGCGCCAGGGTTAGGAAATCTGCTTGGACCTTCCAGGTTGGCAGCTTAGGGATCAGACTAAGCAAGGCCACTCTGGGAGTCTTTCGGACCAGGTTGAGTGGGATAGTTTAAGGTATTCGTACCCCAGCAAGCACGACACCTTCTGCGTTGTCCTTCATTTGTCTCTGAAACTAATGGGAAATCATTCGATTAAAACGCACACGGCAGAATGCATGAAACCACAATATGAGTTTAAGGAAATGAAAGCTGCTCGTGGAAGGCATCTGAAGCCGAATTGTATGAAATGAAATTTTGTTTCATTTCCAGTGATTTCCTAGGTGAAATTAGGTGACTGTCTGGGTAGCATAATGACGATAATGACAGGAGCCGCACATACTCAAATAACATACATGAAGCCTTAATAAAGAGCGAGAGGTACTCGCGGGAGTGCATTAAATTGAGTAATAATTTATTATTTAGAGACCTCTACCCATTTACTCAGGTTTTTTTTTTTTCTTGGAGAACTAGCTCTTCTGTAAGGTGTGTCATGTTTTACAAAGAAAAAGGTGAGTGTGTTCTGTGTGCTTGCTTGTGGATAGATGTCATACTTTGGTGTGCTCAGGGTTGCCTTCCTACCTGTGAGCTACCAGGCTACTGTGAGGGGAAGCAAGAGCGGACAGGATTCTGTATGTCCTATAGGAATGCATTGCAATTATTTCCAATCACAATTAACCTGATTAGAATAATGGACAGGAAGTGCCCCTCTGTAGCTAATGTGGTTTGGCATCAGCTGACTGAAACCCTCTGATAATTTCTGCACAGATGGTCGCTCTGAATGCAGCACTTTTTAAATTATTATTTTCATGGTCTCTTGGTAGGCCAAAACCTCGACACCGACAACAGACCTCCCTATTAAGGTGGACGGCGCCAACGTCAACATCACAGCTGCCATTTATGACGAGATCCAACAGGAGATGAAAAGAGCCAAGGTGTCTCAAGCCCTGTTTGCCAAAGTGGCTGCAAACAAAAGTCAGGTGAGTGGGTGGGTGTTTTTTTGTTTTTTGTTTTGTTTCTTTTAAAGAGCAAAATGGAGGGCTGGGACCATTCTCCTTCGCCTCCAATAAAAACACATCTGTTTTTATAATAATAATAACAGTAATAACCCCTGGGGAGCCCATCATGTTCTGCCTTCTGCCCCATGGCTTCGCTGCAACTCCCATCGGAGTTCAGAGGAGAGACAATGCCAGAACCTGCCTTTATTCTCTTAAATAAGTATTTGATATTAAGGAATAAGGGTTAAAATAATTTTTCCCTTATCCAAAGCTTCCCACACTCATTGAAAATTTTTTTCTCTTCCTCAGGAAGCAATTTTTTAATTAAAAAAAAATTTAGCCTGTGCATAACAGCCCCTTCCTTGAGACCACGTTTAACTAGGGCTCATCACCTTCCTATTCCCACCAGGGGAAGGGCTGAGTTTGCTATAATAACCACTTTTGCCTAGCCCCAGAGACACGTTGTGATTGTCAGGTGTTTCGTTCACGTCTTGAATACAGTTGTTTTTCCAGGAGAAAACACACGTGGGGGTTCCAGAATAAGTGCTAAAATCTTTTAGCAGAAAAACATAGATGCTTATCCAGTAAAAGTGTTCAGCACCGGAGCTGCAGGGAGTGCGATGCTCAGGGGACCCAGCACACAGATGCGTGGCTTCCGTTCTGAAAGCAGCACCAGTTGATGGGACCCTCCCCCCCAACCCCCCACTCTCTGCCTGTTTGTTTAAGGGGGCAGCTACCGCCTTTGGTCTGCTCAAGGGCACTCCTCTTTATCCCACAGATAAAGGATTACTATAGGGCAGAGGAAATGGAAGTTAGCTGCAGCTTCATTTTGGGAGCCTTTGATTTTGAGCTTGATTTCCACTGTGCTTTGCATGACAAATGCTTTCATTCCTACATATGCAAATGGTCAAATGGTCTGTGCCCTCTCCCTAACAGATCTGTTGTATGCTATAGTTACTACTAAATATTACATGGTACTGAGCTACTACTGAGTGCTATAGTGCTAAGTTATTGGTTGTCACATTTTTATTAAGCAAGAAAGAGTTCAATAAAAATTAAGTCCTTAAAATGACAAATGTCATCTTTAGTATATTTAGACTAATTGTTTGCATATTGCCCTCTTTTGTGACCTGCAGTTTTACAGTATCTCACCTTCAGTTTTTAGTGAAGAGAGAGAGAGAGAGAGAGAGAGAGAGAGAGAGAGAGAGAGAGAGAACCAAAGGCGTTGGAAGAGGATTGAAATATTTATTTCCCTTTTCAGTTTCCATGGAGTCATTCTTGAAAATGACTCTGATGCCCTTCATCAAGGAAACTAGGGGGCCGAGTTTGCTAAGATATGTCTAACTGTAGGATGAAAAATCCATGAAGAGAAAACACCACAGAACCTCCCTAAACTGTTAAACACACAAAAATCCCATGTACCACATGGCAAAATATAATGAGAGTTGGAACTGTTAAACAAAGAAGTTGTTAAATGCTAACGCCACTTGGCAAAACTACTGTGCATTTAATGGTTTTCCAGCAGGTAATAAGGGGCATATGTGTGAATGTGCAGTGGGGGTAAGAGCTGCACCAGTGATTTTGCAGACCTGACCCTCTCTGTGTCCTGACACCCATTTCACAGTTTTACTTGGGCCTTCTTTTATAAGAGTAAACTGAAGACCAGCGTCTGAGACCTAGCTTGGAGGGCACACAAGCCTCTCATTGCCATGGCACCGTGGCTGTTGGGAGTAGCAAGGCCTCCCGCTGTCCCACATTAACTCAGGTGGCTGTTTGAGAGTTGGTGTTTGCCAGCTGGCTGTTCCCAATCTTGAGGGATTCCTGAGGAATCAGAAGTCCTGATTTCATACAATCTGGAAAAGTGGTTCTGAATATTCCAAAGGATAAAATTGAGCACGCGTGCGGGTGAGACACTTGGAAGTCTCTCTGTTTCCTCAGAAGAATGGTCTCTTTTTTAAAATTTTTGGACAGAGAACCATATTTCAAATAGCTGACCAGATAAGTATTTCAGGAATGATGTTTCTTAAAAAGGTGGTGGTGGGGGGAGGGTTCTGCCAAGTAAGATAGCTTTAGAGACAGTTCAGCATAAAAGAAACTCCGTCGTGGAAGCACCAGCATTCATCCAACAGCAAACTCAATTGTTTGAGTTGCTACATACATTTAATGTATGTTTCCAGTGCAGCTATGGCTCTTGGCCAGATTTTACCTCCCCAAGACGTACACACGTCTTTGGGTTGTGAGAGATGAGAGAACAAAGCTTTCCCCACTCCCTTTCCTAAACTGTCATTTTGTTATTTTTCTCGGAGGGTTTGGGAGTTTTCAGGGTGCCTGAGGAGGCTAATGCCTCTCCAGGGCTTTCTGATCATGCAGAGATCAAATTAGTGAAGTTGTTGATTAAGAACTCTTAAGAACTGGAGGAGACTAAGAGCCCTGAAGCTTAGATATAGGTCCTCAGTCCTCCACTTCATTAGAAATTAACTTTAAATAGAACTCAAGCATCATCTAGTCCATTCCTACTTGCTGTGAATTGGCTGCAATCAGTTATTAAAGATAATGTTGACCACTACCCTGTATGCAGGGAAGTGAAGAGTCAAGGCTGCTGGGATAAAGCAAAGGAGGTGATCTGAAAACAAACAGCTGACCCAGAGGTTGTCGGTGAAATGGCCCTGGTTTGAAGACTACAGGGTGGGGGTGGGGGTAGGGGTGGGGGTGGGGGTGGGGCGCGTCTCCCTGTTACCCACACCCTGTCAGGCCTGGGGGCTCTGCAGCTCTAGCCAGAGGGAGGGTGGGAGGGTCCTCCTCATGCAAGAGGACAGGAGGGTGCAGGGTTAGGAAGGTCTTCTCTCCAGCAAGAGCAGACGAGACAAGATGCTGAGCTCTCTGTAGCTAGCGCAAGAAGACTTTCTAGACACAGTGACGAGTTCTACCATCGTAGTTTCACAAAGCCTGTGTTTTGCATGCGAGGGGTTCTACTGTGTCTGCTCACATGTAAGTGGGTTTCTGTGTGCTCTGTGCTTCATATGCACTACTTCTCGATATAGGCCTGTAAACCTTATTTCCGCATTTCCATTAAAAATGTGTGTTCTGAATTTTCAACTAACAGCTTAACAAATTACAGTTTGACTTGCCTGTTTCTTGTCTTAGAGTTGGGTCTTTCCCCCACCAATTTGAGTTGATTTCTATGTGGCATAAGCGTCTGACTTCATTCTTCTAGATATGAAGATCCAGTTTTCTGGAACATTTTTTAATGATTGATTGATTGGTTGGTTGGTTGGTTGTTTGGTTGGTTAATAGGGTCTCAGTACGTAGCTGGCCTTGAACTTATGAACCTCATCCCACTAAACTTCCATATCCCCATTGTGTTTTTTTGGTATCCTAGTTGAAATATCAGTTTTGTACGTTTGGATTTAGTTCCAAGCCCTCTGTTCTGTTCCTTCAGCCCATGCGTTTGTGTTTACAGCCACATTCTGAAATTCTGACTATTAGCTTTGTAACAAAAGTTGATTGTTGGAGGTGCTAGGGATCAACCTCTGGGCCCTGTGTGTGACAGGCAAGTGCTTTATCACTGAGATAGTGCCTCGGCTCCTGTAGTGTACTTTTAAATCAAGAAGTATGATGTCTCTGACTTTTGGCTCTTTAGGGGACTTTTGTAGTTCCTTACAAAAAGAGAATTCATCTCCATTTCTGTGAAGAATGTACATGGAATTTGTTTGTTTGCCTGTTTCCTGGTGCCAGAGATTGACTTGAGGTCTCACACATGTCAAGGAGGTTATCTACCACTGAGCTACACTCCCCACACCAACCATTGGGGTTTTGATCGGGATTATATGGAGTGTATCTATTGCCTTCAGTAGTGTAGATTTTAAAAATATGCTATAAGGTATCTCTTAAAGGCAAGATCTCCATATGGGAAAGTAAACTTACAAAATATCAATTGTTTTCTTTAGTTTCACTATTGGAGTTTCTTAGCCTTTATTCCTTATGCTGCATGAGACTAAACTGTTGCCATTTTGTATATATTCAAAAGAAATGATTTAACATTATTTTAAGGTCTCATCCTTGGGAGGGTGTTGGAAATAAATATGTGGCTGTGCTCATTTCTGTGGTATGGGAAGTGCCAGGAAGCACAGCCAAAAGGCAGATGACTCCTGGCTTTGTTGTGTCGCTTACCCTTAGCAGAAGTCGGCTAATACTGAGTGTGCTTTGCCTGTCCAGCAAGGCCTTTGGGACAGCTCATGGAAGTGGTCCTTGAAACCACAGTATGTGGACAGTGAGCACAGGATTGCCTCCACATCGGTGTGAGTCTCTGGTTGCCAGTCTTTCCTTCTTTTGACATAACCTGAAGGAATGCTGCGGAGCATCAGCAAACATTGCCCATGGGTTTGTTTTAATAGCAAGCTCATAATAAAGAATTGTCTTCCCAGCCCCCATCTGTTTTATGGTATAAAACTAGTTTTTGTTTATTTGGTCTTCTTGTTGTCTAATGGCATTGTTAACTAGATAACAATGGAAGTTGGTCACAGTATTCATAAATTTCTCAAAATTGGAATGTCATTTAAGTTGGTATTGGTATTTAACCCTTTTTTTCTTTCTGTATTTTGAGTTGACATGTTTTGCCTGTTTATGGTATGGTTCCTTTGGAAACTTGGGTGTGACTTTGAAGCTAATCTGGCTTCCCTGTTAAAGGGCCTTCTCTGAGGCTTGAGCCACGCCAAGGTTCTTCCAGAGAAGAACATGGGTATCTAGCAGTGCTTCCAGCCATGGAAACTGTTTTACGCGTTATTTTCCCAGGGCCAGGACAAGGAGGAGGAAGCAAGCTAAGTACCTAGGGTACACCACATGATTTAGCATCCACTGGCAGCCATACTCCCTTCAAATTGGGCACTACTTGTTAGCTTCCCTCCATATAGTCCTTGCTCTGACCTAGCACAAGTCTTACATATGCCCCTGCTTTCCTAGGTCCTGAAGGAAGTTTGCTAAGCATAAAGTTTAACACTTCTGCTAGAGTAAGAACCTGAAGTAGCCTGAAGTAAGGAGGTGGAAACATCACGGTTATTTATTGTTTAATATGGTAGTAAGGTACATTTTGCTATTAATAAGTTTCTGATATGAATGGAGACAACAAGGTTTCACACTTATTCTTTTGTACACATATGAATGGCTTTTCATGTATGTGTACCCATGTGTACATGTGTATGTGTATACATTTAAACAAAGCAGCAAAATAAACCTCCAGAGACTTGTGAAGTTGAGCACATTCCCATGGATTTGTGGCAGTAGAGGTGACACATTTTTATGCAATCCCTTCTAGATTTAAGCCCTGCACAGCAGAGGTTAAAGAATCATTTTAAAAAATTTTTTTCATTACTCTCAATTACAGACTCAATCTTTGTAAACACATCCATAGAAATGTGAAAGATATGCTTAAGGCAGCCCAGAGAAAGCTGAAAATTGATCCCCATGAGGACTCAGCTTAGGACTTAGTATACAATTGTGGACACTAGGAAAAGCAGCACTCACTCACTTCAAGCAAGGTAAAACGTAATTAACCTTGAACTGTAACCAAGTACTGAGTACATTCCTTTTTTCAGGTTTAGATGACATCCTCAGCAGAGACTCATTGAAGTCCTTGACAGGTCTCCCCCGTATTTAGCCTCTTATCTATTTCAGCTTTCTTGATTAGGTTATCTTGAATCATTAGGGGGGTTATTTATTTTAATAGACACTTATTGGATTCATGAAAAGAGAATTCAGTGACGAAGAAACAAGAGCAGAATACTATCTGGCTCATTTCACACTTGAGGAGAGTCTCAACCAGCTGAAGAGAAATCCTTCCACAGTTACACAAGTTTGTTTGGGGACTTTCTGTGCTTCCATTTAGAAAGCGAACTGTCTGTGGTTAATAATATGAATTTCCCTTTAAGAAACTCAGAAAACATTCCCTTTTGGTTGCATATGCTGACATTTTCTGTATTGAAGATGTGGGTGAGGAAATGGCCTGTTAGATTTCTGCAGCAAGAAGCTTGAGTCATTCCGAGGGACTGTTCATTTGCTGAGTTTCCCATTCATTAGAGTTCCTAGAGGGGCAGAAGGGTGGTGCAGCTTCCTGTTTAGTAGCTGGAGTTCACTCTCCAGCTCTCTCCCAGACACATCAGGAAGGGGGAACATCACCATGACAAGGTCCTCCCTTCTGGGATCTCCCAGCCTTCTTCCCTGGGGGACTGGAGGAGGTAACTTTACCTTCTTTTGCTGGAGACTAGAGCAAGATATGAGCCAAGAATACTTTTTGAAGCAAAATCCAGACTGACTTAAGACTTGCCACTCTTCTCCCTCTGCCTCCCCAGTGCTGGAATATTATTGCTTTGTTTCAAGAAGAGGACCTGATGAGTGGTGGAAGAGTCCTAACCAGTGTCTAGATACAGGAAAAATAGCAAAGTCATACACAGGCATTTCAGTACCATGGACAGGACTCCACGTTCTATGTCCTCTGGGGTCCCCTCCATCTCCTGTAGTACTTAGACTTAAACTTTAGAGATTGAATTCAAACTCATACCTGATGAGTACCCACTCAAGCTAGGCCTTGTTAGTGTTCTATAGATGCCTTGGTAATTTGAACATTCTCAGCCTGTGGTAGTTAGAAACTGAAATGGACATTGTCAGTTTCCATTTAGTTTTGATCCAGGGAAACTCTAAGGACCCCTATGTGAGCAGTAACAGAAAGTTCTCACCAGTGCCCACATAGAAGGTGCTCAAAAGGATAAGTCCAGCTTGTTAAGTGGTCAGTTTGGTGTTAGCGATGTATGTCATTCTTTTTAGACAACCCCCAACAGTACAGCTCGGGCAAAACATGCTTCACTCTCAGGTCATGTGCATTTTCTTTAATGTGCAACAGCATGGTCTCAATGTGCAAAAAAAGGTATCTAGGCTAAATGGTGTCTTTGACTGTGTCATATACTACCCCACCCCCCCAAGGACTCCTTGCTAAATAGAAAAAAGTGTGACAGGAAACCAAAGAAGAGTTGATTCTCTATCTTAACAGTCTAAATGCCTTCAGTAGCTCCCCGAGGCTATAGAACATGAAGATGAGATGTTCACATATTGAGATGGGCAAGAACCCAGATGCCCCTCAACAGAGGAATGGATACAAAAAATGTGGTACATTTACACAATGGAGTACTACTCAGCTATTAAAAAGAATGAATTTATGAAATTCCTAGGCAAATGGTTGGACCTGGAGGGCATCATCCTGAGTGAGGTAACCCAATCACAAAAGAACTCAAATGATATGTACTCACTGATAAGTGGATATTAGCCCAGAAGCTTAGTATACCCGAGATATAAGAGACAATTTGTAAAACACATGAAACTGAAGAAGAGCGAAGACCAAAGTGTGGACACTTTGCCCCTTCTTAGAATTGGAAACAATCACCCATGGAAGGAGTTACAGAGGCAAAGTTTGGAGCTGAGACAAAAAGGATGGACCATCTAGAGACTGCCATATCCAGGAATCCATCCCATAATTAGCCTCCAAACGATGACACCATTGCATACACTAGCAAGCGTTTGCTGAAAGGACCCTGATATAGCTGTCTCTTGTGAGACTAGGCCGGGGCCTAGCAAACACAGAAGTGGATGCTCACAGTCAGCTATTGGATGGATCATAGGGCCCCCAATGGAGGGGCTAGAGAAAGTAACCAAGGAGCTAAAGAGATCTGCAACCCTGTAGGTGCAACAATATTATGAACTAACCAGTAGCCTGGAGCTCTTGACTCTAGCTGCATATGTATCAAAAGATGGCCTAGCCGGCCATCACTGGAAAGAGAGGCCCATTGGTCGTGCAAACTTTATATGCCCCAGTACAGGGGAACGTCAGGGCCAAAAAGTGGGAGTGGGAGGGTAGGGGAGTGGGGGGGAGGGTATGGGGGACTTTTGGCATAGCATTGGAAATGTAATTGAGGAAAATACGTAATAAAAAAAAATCTGAAAAAAAAAAGAGAGATGGGCAAATAGACCTTGTCGTGGCTGCTTTTGGAAATTGGTGTTCCTCTTTAACAAACTGACTTTGAGGTGACAAAATAGTCCCCACATGCTACTTTCTGTATAACCCATCAAGAAGAGGCCAGCCAGCCCTATTGATGAAGGTACATCAGACACATCTACACCTAACATAACACTCATCACACAGTGAAAGAGTATGCAACGTGCTGGAGGCTCAGACAGGAGTGAGCAAAAAGTTTTCAAAGGAGATTAGGCGAAGCCAGGTGACAAGAGCCTTGAAGAACAGTATCTCCAGGGATTATTGATCTGGGCAGGAGGTATTACAGCTAAGAGGGTAGCATGGCAAAGCGAGGAGATGGTAATGTGCATTTACCAAATGTCTGCTGGGACTGAGTAATTCACTGTGTCTGGATAAAAAGGTTGCCTGGGGAATTGTTGAGGGATGGGGCAAGAAGCAGCAGTTTGTGGTCTTAACTGTCACCTCCTCTAGCGGTCTCCTTCCTGCAACTTAGCAATAAAACCCTCTTTTCTGAAAGATAAACGAGAGTTAACTTGTTTTCCAAAAAGAATTGGTGGGATATTTTTTCAAGTAGTACAGAGTCCTAATATATTTACATGATTTGCTTAGTAAATTCAGAATGGCATCCAACTCTCTGGGACATGTGGATTGTAAACAAAGGATACCTTGACCGCTGTGACTGTCACCTCACCTGCAGAGTTAGAGAGGGCCATCAGACTTGTTTTTGCTACCAAGGGAAATTTGCTTAAGAGGCTGAAGAGATGGCTAAAATATAATGTTAATAAAAACAGTTTGCTTATTTTCTGAGTGTTTAGGCACTCATTAACTGTTGGTTGCCAGGAATCAGTCTTTGAACTGCTGCCCCCTCACTGGGTCCCACTGTAAAGATGCAGTCTCTGGAATCATATTCATGGGCTCTGTGTATATTTTCAATATGTAGGTTCTAGTGCTCTCTGGAAGTTTTTAAACTTTTTAAAACTCATTTTGGACACACCAATGTTTAAAGCAAAAAGCATAGAACTAATGCTGCTGTGTCCTGTACCAGCCTTACCCCTTAATGCTGACATTGTCCATCACCGTAGGGAAATTTTATAGCAGTGCAATTAGCAAAACCAGGAAATTAGCAGTTCTCCCATGGACAGTGTGATCCCGTTGCCTTAGTTCTTCTGCTCACATCTTTTTTCTTGGATGCCCAGATCTGTTTGGTGACTTTTATTAGTCTTTACTCTGCGATTCTTCCTCCGTCTTTTATGGCTGTGCCACATCTGAAGAGTACTGACTGATTATTGCATCAAGCTTATCTTGGTTTTGATTTGTGTGCTTTTTTTTTCTTTTTTTTCCTTTTTTTTTTTCATCATTTGTCTGAGGTTATGCATTTGGGCCAAGACCACTTTCTGAATGACAGTCTGCCCATTGTGGTATTTCATGTGACAGTCTGCCTTTTTGTGGTACGTATTGTGACAGTCATGGTGTCAATATAGCTTCAGTAGTGAAGCTGGCCTTGACCAATTGGTACTTCCTTACATGTCTACTAGCCAATTGGTCAAGGTCATTTCTTCTTTGTATTTTTGAACTCTGACAGCTAATTACTGTCTGCTGTTTATGACAGGAATGAGATAACAGATCCTAGAGATAAGAACCAGGGGACACCACCGTTTTTGTGAGGCTCCCCTTTAATACTCAGTATCTTCCACAGAGCAGCCACTTACTCTAGGGTTGTCCATTTCAGGGCAGGGCAAGAACTGAGAAGTCAGATCTCAGGGCTGCAAATCTGAGTGCTATCTGCCATTCTGTGCCATGCTCACACCCTTGAAACTCATAGAATCCCAGTTTATTAGACTGTAAACATTAACTGGACTGCCTGAATATTCAGCTAATCTCTAATCAGAACTTAAAATCAAATCAGACTTAAAATAAGAGGGAAGCCACAGAGGACAGGAAGGAGCTACTGGTTGCTGGAGATCAGATGAACTGTGTTAGTGTTTGAAAATGAAAATACTTCAGGAATGTTCCACACAACACACAGGGAACAACAACAAAAAACCTACTTGAGATTTTTAACAGAAAAAGGAGATTTGTTTATTAATAATTCATGAGTTCCCATTGAACATGCATGACAGAAACAGTGCTATTCAATAGAGAATACAGTCATCTGTCACTGTTTTATTTGACATTTACACTTTTTTTTTTGCCTGATACTGCAAAACTTTCTTGGATGGTATGCAAAAATTATATAAATGAAAAAAAAAACCAACATAGGAACCCTTTATTTCTTCTGTGATGGGTTCTCTCACAGTTACACAGGTACGGATGTGTTCATGCAAGAGCATGACACTTCTTTACACGATCACTAGCCACTAGACAAGCAAATATGAGGCCCTATTAACAAAAAGGAGCCAGTGTCCAAATGGCCTCCTGGAGAGATGGCGTAAACAAAAAGATGCTGGGTGGGATGGGAGGTGAGGAGGAAGGCTAGCGTGCAAATGTGCAGAGGGAGCCAGTGAGGAGACAGCAAATCATGGCCACTGAGAAGAACATTGGCCAAAGAATGAACTGCCATTTCAGATAAGAAATAAATATTTATAAATGGCATCACAGGAGTCCTGCTGGTGGGAATATCAGCATTTTGTAGAGCAAATTAGAGTTAGGAGCTCCTTACCACTTTGTACTAGTGCGGGCTCTCAACAAGCTTTCTGCTCTGTGGGTTAGTTATTATTTATAAAAATCACAGAACCAGCTGATACATTCATAAGCTAATTATTGAAGCAGCTGGGTACACATGGTGCAATATGGCCAAGGCTGTGAAGTATCACAGATTTCTTGGGGCCTGCTGTGGTGGGGGTGCACTGTTGAAGACTCCTTCCCTTAATCTGATCAGCCAAGCAAACACTTTGTGGGGAAACTTGATTAATAACCCTCTAAATACCATGAATGTGCTTCATCTTCCAAACTAGGTTCCCTTAAACATGCCATTAGCTCAGCCCATCAGGGATTTGAGGAAGTTCTCTGCTGCCCTAAGAACATGGCCTTGTTGGCTACTTCCTTATGCCAGAAATTAATTTGGTTTGCTTATGTCTGTACACATGATCACACTTGTGTCTAATCCACTCCCTAATAGCTTCAAGGTCAAGACCTTGCATGTCAGTGGGCAAATTGAGCACTACACTTCTTAAAGACCGATGGCAGATAGCACACAGTCCATAACAACAAGCCTATAGTGAGTTCTAAGTGAGTGTAATGAGCACAGATTATAACAGCGCATATAAATCAAACGTGGCAATGGATGTTGTGCGAGACATTCCAAGTGTCATAAGTGGAGATACCACTCAGCTGTCACCTGTCTTCCTTCAAGCTGTGGCTTCCCACAATGCAATGTGCATCCTTGAAGCCGAACAGCAGGTGCTGTCTTCCTTAAGGTCTGGCTATCTCAGAACTTCATCTTTTAACAGATGTAGGTTTTTGTTTTTATTTTCCATTCAGTGATTGGTCTCCATGCTATTGCCTCCCCTGGGAGATGTTAAACATACCTGTTTGAAACATTTGAAAGAGTTCACTAGAGACTTAATTCAGATCTGTGAAAAGACACAGAAATGGGAGCTTAATTTTTCCACAGATGGCTTATTTTCCATCTCAAGAATTCTTTCCTTTGTATAAAGAACCCCCGAGAAAACACTTTGGGACCAGGAGATTTTTATTAAAATATAATTTATTTTCTGGTAGTGATAAAAATTTATCTTCATTTTTTCATGTGCATGGCACTTGAAAATTAACCATTACCTGTCTCTTGAGTTGTGGGGGGAAGGGCTATAGAAGTACTTGGAAAACACATTTGCAAGCAAGTGGTAAGATACCTTGTTTTCATTCTTCCTAACTCTCTAACTCTCCCAAGCTCCCAGTTTATTGCAAGAAAAGATCAGGTCTGCGCAAATGTGGCCTCTCACTTGTAAAAACAAGGCAGTGTTGTGTTACAGATTAGTTTATAAATCCCCAGTGGCTTCACAGTTCAGTGCCCACAGCTGCTGCACACAGGCCTGGGTTTTTGTCTCCTCTCGGTGCTGCAGCCGGCAGTTGAAGGGGAAAATGGAATGATCAGGTTATTAACATGGAGGCCGCGAGGAGGAGGCTGCACAATGAGAACAGCTGGTGTTGCTGTCTTGGCTGATGCAGCGGAGATAATCAAATCTTGCCTTTTTTTTTTGGGTAAAGGCAGAAGACACAGTGGAGAGTTAGACAAACAACAGCTTATGATATGATATGGGGTTTTTACAATGCGTGTCAGGAGCTTTCGTTGGCTTACAGTGATGATGGAGAGTATGTGGAGACTTGGGATTTGTTTCTCGCAACCTCAGTTGTGTTTATGCACCTTTTAAGAAGAAAAAAAATTCTACCCTTTTGCAAGAGATGAATTGTGGGACAGTTCTTGGTGTTAAAATTAGCGACGTAGCTTGGAAGTGATGGGTTAGAAAGCTACTGGGTAAAATATTTTGACACGAGTCAGTGAGCGATGTTGACAGCCTCTGTATTATTTTCATATAAGCCATCATTTGCATTGCATTTCCTTCCTCATGCAGTTGTAAGAGAGGGAACATCCGGCTGGCAGAGTTGGGACAAGGCACTTGCAGGTGCAGGTTGACCCACTGTCTCCCTTCCTGCAGGTGTGGCCAAGGGGGCTCTGAGCCCAGCGTGTCCACAGATGAAGCAAATGTACCTTGGTCTTTGACTCTAGCCGAGGAGGATGTTTCTATTAGCAGGGTTACAAATGATGAGAAGGACATTAACTGCCTAGAAGACGCAGTGCTATTGGCACCCAAGACATTCTTTTTTTCTTTCTTTTAATTTGCCATCTCATAATATATGTCTGTTTGTCTTTCCTCTCTTCTTAGAGTAGAACACTAACAAGTTGGGTATTGTAAAAATTTATGGCTGAAAATAAAAAACAATCCTTTTTTGGAGAAAGTGTAACTATAATCTCACTTGTACATCTAGAAGAATCTGTTATATGGATTGTTAAGAAATTCATCGGGAATGTATTCTATAGGAATGTGTTAAGAAATTTCAATAGGAATAAAGATTTTGTGGCTGGGGATATAGCCCAGTTGGTAGAGTGCTTGCCTAGCATGTGGGAGGTCCTGAGTTTGATCTCCAGGCCTCTCCATCCTATAAACAGACATTACAGCACAAACCTGCAATCCCGGTACTTGGGAGTTGTCGACAAAAGGATCAGGAATTGAAGGTTATCCTTGACTATACTATGAATCTGAGGTTAGCCTTGGCTTAGCTCAAAATAATGACAATGATGACGATGATGATGATGTAAAAAGTAAAAACAAAACATGTGAAGACTCTTGACCATTGGCCTAAGCATCAACATAGTCATTGGTTGGATTTAAGAGTTGGACCATTTCAGTAGCTTCTACCATTGGTGGGAATAATTCTGACATAAAAACATGGTTTGGGTGTCCAATGGGCCTCTCTTTCCAGTGATGGCCGACTAGGCCATCTTTTGATACATATGCAGCTAAAGTCAAGAGCTCCGGGGTACTGGTTAGTTCATAATGTTGTTCCACCTATAGGGTTGCAGATCCCAGTACAGGGGAACACCAGGGCCAAAAAGGGGGAGTGGGTGGGTAGGGGAGTGGGGGTGGGTGGCTATGGGGGACTTTTGGTATAGCATTGGAAATGTAAATGAGCTAAATACCTAATAAAAAATGGAAAAGAAAAAAAAATAAACTGTGTAGCACCGGTTGGCCCAGTGCTCAGTGGACACTCAATAAATGTTGGTTGAAATGATCCCCCCCCCCCAAAAAAAACCATGGTTTGGGGATGGCAGTTGACTTGGAGTCTAGGCCCATATAGCTGCTGAACACCCTGCAGTCCTAACTCCCACGATCTCCTTCCCTCCAGGGCTGGCTTTGCGAACTGCTTCGTTGGAAGGAGAACCCCAGCCCAGAAAACCGCACCCTTTGGGAGAATCTCTGCACCATCCGCCGTTTCCTGAATCTTCCCCAACATGAGCGGGATGTGATCTATGAGGAAGAATCTCGACATCACCACAGTGAACGCATGCAGCATGTGGTCCAGCTCCCACCTGAGCCCGTGCAGGTCAGTGTCTCCCCAGCCCCAGCCTTAGAGAAGCTTTCTGCTGGCAGCACCTGCTCAGGGTCTGGGAGAGTATCATGTCCTGTGAGAGGAGGTCACAGAATGACCAGGAAATCCATGCCAATGACAATGGCTCTTCTGACAGCAGGTCGCTAAGATAATTAAATAGAGTGTCCATCAGATTCTCCTATTATTTTCTAACTTTTATTTGAGTATATGTACATCTAAATGTATGCACACACACACACATACACACACACACTGAGTGGAGAACTTGCCTTTTCCTAACTGGGCCCTGGGAATCCAACTTAAAGCTCTGGGCTTGGCATCAAATGCCTTCACCCTCTGAGTTGCTGGCCCATCAGTTTGTTTTTAAAAGAAAATCTGAGGTAAATTTTGATCTAAAATTCTTCAGGGAATATTTGTTGGGGGCAAAGCAAAGAAATAGCCTTCTGACCCAAGGAATACCTTTAACTCTCACCGATGCCCTGAGAGAAATTGTGCTACATCCTCAGAGTTTTAAGATGAGCCTTTTCTGTCTCCAGTTCCCACTTTTCCAAGTCTTCCTTATTTGGGTAGCATGCTTTGTTGGGTTAGTTTTCTAATTTCGTTGAAACTAGTATTTCTTTTGGAAATAACTGAGCTTCTTGGTCTCCTCCTGAATCCAGTACCACTTTCAAGAAGTATTAACTAGTGTATTGGTAGAATGTGGCACATCAATAGGTTTGGCCCTGCAGCCCAGTAACAGAAATTTTGACTGCAACAAAGGGGCTCGTGTAAGACCTCTCTCGGACTTAGTTTCTGTGTAGAAGAGTAAAGCTGGGGCGGAACACGTGTGTGTGCACAGGTGTGTAAAGTCTATGATAGGAGATGGTAGTGAAGGAAGGCTGGTTAGGTAACGTTTATGACACAGACAAAATAGAAGAAAGGTGAAGGATGTGGAGGAATAGCCCCTCAGCTATCTGGCTCTCATCTCTTTGCTCCTTACTATATGCCTGGGGAATAGCCAGAAGTAAAGGGGCCTATCCGATCTCAATTTATCAGTATTGACATCTCAGCCAAAACTGTCGTGCTTTTACAAGTCAGTTTCTCTGGTCAGAGTCATGCTCTGACTCATGTGACTCCTGGACTCACTGAGGCAGTGTTTACAAAGTTCTCAGTGAACCCAGGGTAGGTAGGCAGGAGGATGCAGGGTCAATAAACAGCAGAGCCACTTATTCAGGGAGGCTGAACCACAGTGCTTACTCTCCTTTCTCCCTATTCTGATCTTTTCCTGTCCAGGCTTCATCCAAACAGCAAGGAGCATCCCTACAGATAATTAGACCAGTGTACTGAGTCACACAGAACAGTGGCTTTCCAACTTTTAACTTCTTCAAATTAAAGAGAGCTCGGCAGAGTTTACCAACCATCTATTTCAGAAAATAAACCGATTCAAACACTTCCAGAGAAGTGCCCTGTCATTTGAAGTACCACTCTGTATTTTTCAGTACTGTGGAACACTGAGCATATCCAGGAAATAGCACCAGGCAAAAGGCCATAGCAAGAGTAGACATTCCACCCTCTAGGAAACTCCTCATCACCTGCCACCCTTATTTTTCTCATTTTCTGCAGCCTGGTTCAGTCTTCTGATTTAAACCAATAGAACACCAAAGATTGCTTCAGCAACCAGGGACTTTTCGTGGCCTTATATTCAAGGTCTGTCTTAGTCCAATACAAAAGCAAATTTTTTTTCTGTAAAATTTTATTCTTGAGAGTAGCAGCAGGTAGAACCATCTCAGCCACATGTCAGTGATGAAAGTGGAAACTCACAGCTTTTTGGGTTTGCTGTGGTTTTTATTTATTTTTTTATTACTATTTTTTTTTTTTGACTTTTGGAGACAGGGTTTCACTATACAGCACGAGTCAACCCCAAATTTGAGATCCTCCTACTTCAGCATACTCAGTGCCATCATGCCTAGAAACAGAAATTTGAAATAACCCCATGGAGACTCACTATTCACTGCAGTGAGGAGCACTTCCCTTGGGTAATAGCTCTCATCACACCTGTCTGGATTCCTATGCAGACGTTATCATCTATGTGGCTCTAGCTAGATGAGAGAGCATCCAGATGAGTAGTCACACAGTTGACCAGTCTAAGAGGACTAACTCTCAGCCAGGCAGTTCACTCATTTGTTCTTTTGTGTTTTCCATATCAGAGCTAGTTCATGGGTAAGCCAAATCAGCCTTTGTGATTTTCAGTGTGCTGTGCTGTGCCAGTTTATGTCGACTTCCGGTATTTCTAAGACAAATTCCCTTACATTCTGGACTTTTATTCCTATCACATAGCTCTTCACTAAGGAATTTACAAACAAGGCCATTTTTTCTACACTGAATTTGCCCTGTGTATCAGTCTTGACTCTCCCACTACAGTAAAACCTGAGCCTCCCTGTGAGTGATGATGCTACTTCAGTGAATTTATAATGTCAGAAAAATACAAATCTATGGATTCATTATTTATTACAATCATGATATAAAAATGAGGGATAATCACTGGAAACGGCTGGGAATGCTTTTAAACTAGAGAATGCAGCCAACACAGCCTCCTTAGAAGTGCCACTGTGCCTGGTAGAAGACTGACTTGAAATATACCTAGCCATAATGGCATTGTCTGTGGCTGAGCACATGCCAGGGCATTGGACTTAAGAGTTGGGGTTTAACTTGTACCTTTCTATCATTTGTAATTTTAAAAAGATAGGTATGCTTACATATTTTAGGAATTTTAAAATTCATCTATAAGCTTACTATTGGTTTAGCAATGCTGCATTTTGTCTAATTGGGTAGGAAATGTACCATCACTAAATCATTAACGATGATGGCGTCTCATATATACAGCATAAAATGCAGAGGGGGTTTCTCTTGGTGGGCATGGAAGAATACCAATTGATTTCATTGTAACTGGGTATACTAGTCTCCAGTTTTCCTTAAATGGTGAAGATCAAGAGACAGTTTTTGAGTATAATGACTCACTATTTTGGTCTGTTAACCTGGGTGCTATGGTTACCCTGGCTCTGTCTCTGCCTTCATCGGGAGTTGTCTGTGAGGTTCTTCAGCTCAAAGCCCTGGTTTCTTACCAGTTGTTTGCAGACAGAATTTAGAAATGCACCAGTCTTATGTGCACTGGGAATACACTTCTCTTAGGATCATGAAGATTTAAAAATTTAAACCCACAGTTATAAATTATCAGGTTCTACATAAAATTTAGAGAGTCAGAAGATGCGGTCCACCAAGCTCAAGAAGTCCCCACATAGCTGAAGCTACACCGTTTCCATGGGGATCCACACCGTCATGTCACTTCATACCAGCCACACCCTGTGCATTTGTACACACTTCATTCCACTTTATTAATGCAAACTCTGCATACATTATGCCTCTTTGCCACTGTTGATCACCTGACCCTGGTGGTCATGTCTCTACATTTGAAGCGGCTGCATCAGAGCCATGATACTGCCTTTCGGTATGGCTTTAATTTTTTTCCCTACATACTACTTAGTTCTTTAGAATATCACACAATATGTTCTGATCATTTTTACTTAACCCTTTGCTTGTTGGCTGATAAGTATGTCTTTGATGTAACTTCCCATCACAGATGAATCAAGGTTACAGCTGAGCCTCTGCTGAGTTTAGGGCCCATGTAGGAATGTTGTCATTCCTAGACTTGATCGTGATAGAAGAATGACATGTCTCCTCCTTGGAATTCATATTTCCCCAGCAATATGTAATTTTCAGGTCATGTGGAAGTATCTGGCCTTACAAAGTATTCTGTGGCTATTAGAAACACCAGTTAACCTACCTGAGTAGAAACTGGCTTTAACTCTGAACTCACTTTGTAAAGCCATATATAACCCATGTCCACAGGAAGAGATATATTGTCCCAAGGCAAATGAACACTGGGCCTTGGGGAAAATAAAAAAGCATAGATTCACAATAGTGTATGGTTGTCTGTATCAATTCAGCATATAAAGAGACAGTGAGCATATCTCTGGCATTAAAATTTATGAAGAGGGGAGATTTTTTTTAACTTTCTTTTTTTTTCTTTTTTTCTTTCTTAATATTTTTTATTATGTATTTTCCTCATTTACATTTCCAATGCTATCCCAAAAGTCCCCCATACCCTCCCCCCCCACTCCCCTACCCACCCAGTCCCACCTTTTGGCCCTGTAGTTCCCCTGTACTGGGGCATATAAAGTTTGCAACACCAAGGAGCTTCCCTTCCCAGTGATGGCTGACTAGGCCATCTTCTGATACATATGCAGCTAGAGACACGAGCTCTGGGGGTACTGGTTAGTTCATATTGTTGTTCCACCTATAGGGTTGCAGACCCCTTTAGCTCCTTGGGTACTTTCTCTAGCTCCTCCATTAGGGGCCCTGTGATCCATCCAATAGCTGACTGTGAGCATCCACTTCTGTGTTTGCTAGGCCCTGGCATAGTCTCACAAGAGACAGCTATATATAAAGGGTCCTTTCAGCAAATTCTTGCTAGTGTATGCAATGGTGTCAGTGTTTGGAGGCTGATTATGGGATGGATCCCTGGATATGGCAGTCTCTAGATGTTCCATCCTTTTCGTCTCAGCTCCAAACTTTGTCTCTGTAACTCCTTTCATGGGTGTTTTGTTCCCAATTCTAAGAAGGGGCAAAGTGTCCATACTTTGGTCTTCGTTCTTCTTGAGTTTCATGTGTTTTGTAAATTGTATCTTATATCTTGGGTATTCTAAGTTTCTGGGCTAGTATCCACTTATCAGTGAGAACATATCATTTGAGTTCTTTTGTGATTGGGTTACCTCACTCAGGATGATGCCCTCCAGGTCCAACCATTTGCTTAGGAATTTCATAAATTCATTCTTTTTAATAGCTGAGTAGTACTCCATTGTGTAAATGTACCACATTTTCTGTATCCATTCCTCTGTTGAGAGGCATCTGGGTTTTAAGAAAGAATAATATAAAAAGCCTCATGGTGAGTTGATAATGGGGAGAAACATTAAGAAATTCTAATCTACTGAGTGCTGCTGGTTCAAGAGTAGATAGCACAGAGAAGATCAAGAGAGTGAGACAAGGGATGGAGACATGGCTTGTCAGTTAAGATCACTTATTCTTGCAGAGAACCCAGGTTCAATTCCCAGCATCCACATAATGGCTCACAATGGCCAGGACACCAGTTCCAGGGTGTCCTGACAATGATGCTCTCTTCTGACCTCCATGGGTACCAGGTACATACATGGTACATAGGCATACACACTTAAGCACATAACACTCATACACATAAAATATAATAACTTAGAGGGCAGGGCACATGACAAGGGAAACAATGCAAAACTAAAACATTTTGTAAAAAAGGCAAGTACGTTTTATATTTCACTGCAGCAGGTTGAGACAAAGTTTCTTGTGGTTAATGTTTTCTCCCACATGGTTACTATGGCCTGAGGCACTGGACCAGTGGTTCTCAGCCTTCCCAGTGCTGAAGTCCTTCAATACCGTCCCTCATGTTGTAGTGACACTCAACCCTAAGATCATTTCATCGCTACTTCTTTTGCAGCTGTTAAGAATCATAATGCGAATATCTGTGTTTCTGATGGCCCTAGGCAACCACTGTGAAAAGATCACTTAACCCCCAAAAGGTTGAGAACCACTGCCCTAGAGCAAATGGAAATCCTCAGCTTAGAATAAAAAACACTACTTGTATTCAGGCCTTCATAGTAACAACTATACTTTACAATTGGAAATATCTGAGTAGCTATTAAGCCCTGCTGAAGCCAGGATCACCAGAACACCAGTGAGAACACAGGCATTTGTTAGCATCCCTGCTTGCCTCTGTCTGACCACACTTGCCTCTGAGAATGCAATAAAAAGAAAGGCCATTGCTCATTCTATGACTAGTCTCTGAGCAGGGTTGATTGGGGAGCATCCACCAAATTGTTGATGGAGTCCGTGGTTTACTGTTTTATTGTATTTCCACTGCACAGTTTCCGTGGGTTGTTTTCTAAGTTCAGGGATTTGTAGTTAGCTGCTGTATGGTTTCTTGAGAAGTACTTGTTTTAAAATTTTAAAGTTCCGTGCAGCACACTGAGTGAGAACATGAGACCTAGTGTCGAGCAAACACCACCATTGTGCCTTTGTTCATCTGGACAAAGGCTCAGAGAACTCTTGGCATCTTCTAAGCCACAGCCTTCATGTTGCTGGTAGTCACCAATGGTTTGCAACCAGGGCAGTGTTGTCCCCAGGGGATATTTAATAGTGTGTGGAAACATTTTTGATTGTTTCAATTCGAGGATACTACTAGTGTGTAAGCAAATGCTGCCAAACACCCAACAATATGTTAGAGCATCCCCTAAACCAGACTTCGGTGACATGTTATTAGTGCCTCAGTTACAGTTTCTGGTCTAGACTCACCATTGGTGCCTCACCTGTAAAACAGAACACTGTATCTCCAGGCTGATTCTGAATTTTCGCTATATGAAATCCAATATTAGTAATAACAGTGATATTTCTGCATCTTCCCCCTCCCTTTCACTTCCCTCTCCTCCTTCCTCTCCTCTCATCCTCCCTTTCTTCTTCTCCCTGCTCCTCCTCCTCTTCCCTCCTCCCTCCTCTTCTTTTTTTCCTCCTTCCTTTTTCTTTCTCTTCTCCCTTCTTCCTCCTCCTCTTTCTCCTGACCCTTTTCCTTCCCTTCCTTTTCCCATCCCCTCTCTTCTTTCCTCTTTCTATTCCATCCTTCCTTCTTCTCTGGCAGCAATTAGTCTTTTTGAAACCTAGACCCTCCAAATGTGAGATTTAAATTTTTATCATCTGTACTCATTGTAAAAAACCAAGAGAGTGGTTCGTTTTTATCTTCTTAGTAAGCTGAGAAATTGGAGTTTAAAGAAGTTGGGTAACTTGCTCCAAGTGAGAACTTGAATTCACATCTGCCTACCTTCCAAGTCTGACTTTTATTTGTATGTTGCAAAACAGCATTTCCAGAATGCCTACTGTTAGCTGTCTGGTATTGTACACAATTTTTTGCATATATTTTATTTTCAATTATTTAGCTGAATAGGTATAGATTTGTGAGCTTTCCTTTTTACAAGCCACACAGTTTGATGAAACTTGTAACTTACTGGTGTGATGTCAAAGTCCTGGGATCACTGAACTCTTGTGGTTAGCTGCCTTTGAGCCAACTTGGAATGTGGCTTCTCTTGCTAGAGTTGAAGATGTTCTCAGCACCGAGAAAGATATCCTGTGTTCCTACTCCAGTTGGATAGACTCTCTGTCTTGATTTATGAATTCACTTCCAAAAGAACAGCTTCTAGGAAAATAAATAGATAAGCCAATTAATTAATTAAGGATGTTTGCAAATTCGCTAACCAGGTTACTACAATTTTTTTCCCATCTTGGATACGTTCCAAGCGCCTATGCAAAACCTGCTGTTTGAATGTAGTTTCCGTTCTCAGCCCTTGCTGTGCTATTAAGGAGCTATGGCAACGAAGTTTTGCCCTATTTACTACATTGGGGCAGGTGAGTATAAAGAAGTTGGTCCTCATAAGGAGGATTCTTGTTTTCTGTGTCACCAGTTAGGATTGCAGTATGTTTAATTAAAAAAAAAAATGTGCTGCACAGGAATAGATAGAAATAGAAATTTGGGGGTTTTGCTTTTTGGGTTTTTTGTTTTTTTGTTTTTTGCTACCAGTTCTTTTTAGGCAACTGCTGTGTTCATCCCAATGTTCATAGCCCTAACTGTGCTGAAAAGTTTTCCCCAGGGAGCTGGAGCCAGAGTCAGCTTCTTAGGCAGTTGCTATATTAGACTTGGGTTTTAGCACACATTTGAGAATGGAGGCCTGCTTGCTATGGTTAAATTTAAAGTTCCATTATGAGGTATATAAATCTGTATTTGGTTGCTGTGTTTGGAAACATAGTAGAGGAAACAGACAGTGAAGAACTTCGTGGAAATCCATGACTCTGAGTGTGGTTAGCTGTGTAGAAGGCAGAGGGATGTTCAGTCAAAAGTTCGTGATCTCACCTCACTGACCGTCTTTCACACAGACTCTTCCTTCTCTAATAAGCTTTTCTTCCAAACCATCACCTGCTTTGCCCTCATGGCCTGTGCGTCTCCACACTGTAACCTCTGTGTACCATTCATAATTTCTCTGCATTCTAATTACTCCTCATCAGAACCCAGGCCTGTCTTTGTCCCCTACTCTACTTCAAGGTGTTTCCCTAGTCCTGGCTCAAGCCAGTGTATTGTGTTCATCCATATATACTACCTTAGATAACTCCCAAAGAGAAATTGACCTGTCCACTTTATCCCTCTGAAGGCAGATTTTCGAGGCATGAATTTCCAAGCAGTACCACAGACGCTTGGTTGAAAAGGCGCTGCATTAGAATGCGTCTGGAAGACCCTTCTTTTGCAAAGCATCAGAACAACCTTAAGAAGTTGACTGGGAAGTAGAAAAGCTGTGGTTCTGGACTATTCATAAGTAAAGAGCCCCTCCCCCCTAGTCAGAAAATTAGTCACATTTAGGAGAATATGTTCCTTGGGACTATTTTTTTTTTTTTTGTCAGAATAGATGTTTTGCAAGTGTGATAGACAAGCTCAACAAAATCATATTGAAGGGGATTCATATTGCCTGCTTTTTGCATAATGGTTTATGAGTACATCCTGGAAACCCGGTGCTGGAGGGGGACTGCCAGCCCTGTGTGCTTGTGCTTCCCCCCACCCCCACTGACCTCCACGCCCGCTCCTTTCATTGCAGGTTTCCTGGCATCGTCTCCATGTTTCTTTTCGTCAATCAGGGTAGATACTGAATGAACATAATCTTCACTTCTATCTTAATTTGTATCTGGGTCTGCTATTTGTTCTCTTTACACTGGGTTCGACATCTCCTTGAGCTCATTGTTTTAATAATTGGAGCACCTGCTGCACATGAAAACATCCGTACACATAAAGTAAAATACATCTAAACTAAAAAGCCCAAGTAGTACTTAAAAGCATAAAGCTTTTGAGTTCTTTTCTTTTTCAACCCAAGAAGATAGAGAGGAAATGACTTATAAATTTTGAGGTGGGACAAACTGATCCCATATGAATGACACAGCCATGAGAAAAAAAGACATGCAGCAGAGACAAGGCGGAGTGTGTACTAGAAGTGTCCTTCCTGTCTCCCTCCTATAAAAGTAGCAATGATTAACCAAAGCTGACATGAAGGCTGTTGTCGATACTGACCAGTTACTGTTCTAAGCCCAGGCCCTCTCAAGAAGTCCACCTGAGGCAAGGAAAGTACATTCCTTTATACTTCCTGAGATGTCCTCCACCCCTTTATACTGCCCGAGATGTCCTCCAATGCAACTTTTGAAAGTGGCCAGTAAACCTGTTCACAAAGTGCAAGTTGTTAAGAGATTCCAGTGGTTTTTATTCATGGTTTTTATCTCTTCACCTGACAACTACTGAACTCGTCCACGGTAGCAGGGTAGCAGATGTTCTTCTAAGCTGTACATATTCAGTCTCATGATGGCACACAAGTCCTGTTCCAACAGGGTGGTATCTCCTTGCTTCAGGCCTTTTCCTTGTTGTTGTTGTTGTTGTTGTTGTTGTTTTCAGAATGAATCTAGTAGCAACTCTAAAATATATGGAGCCTCTCAGGAATGCCATTACCTTAAGATGCACACTCACACACACTTGGGCACACACATGCATACATGTTTGAAGGTGTGAAGCCAGCAGACATTCTGAGTCACTTCTGGAGGCCAGAGTAATTTACATAGCTCTACAAAATCACATCTGCTGATTAGTAATCAAGTGGTGTTTTTAAAAAATGGTTTTGATGGAAAACAGATACATAAATAGTATGTCTGCTCCTCCCTTAATTTATCCCTGACCACACAGACACTTTGTTCGTGTCTATGTCCTGGCTGTATTCACTCTTACCACCCAGAGTGACTTCTCCAACCTTTTCATGTGGCACTAGGGAAGGGCTAATTCATTGTCAGGGTGCCAGCCAAGCCACCTGGCTCACTGGGCATGCCTTGACCAAGGCTGTCCCTCTGTATTGAGTATGGGAAACACCTCAGGAGACCCGCTCCACAGAGTGCTGTTCACTCATGGACCACTGCTGATTCGGAGGGACTCTTGGTCTTTATAGAAGAAACACAGGACAGTCTGCAGAGAAAGGCTTTCCCATCTGGGAACTTCCCACCAATTGCCTCTGTTGATTGCGGGTGATGCTTTCACGTATTTTGGTTTAGGCTTCATTACTCAAATAATGTCACAAATCCTAGAGCTAATCCCAACCAAAATGACATAGAAAGTGTCTGGAAAGTCAAGCCCAGTTGCCTTTCTGAGTTTAGGAAGTGTATCCTAGGTACCTGATGAAATCTACAAACCTGTTCCATAAATTTAAATATTGAAATATTTCCAAATACATCCAAATGAAAGGGCTATTGTGCTTCCCCTGCTCCCATTCTAAAAGAGATATAAAATTGTCAAGGGGCTTTATTTAACTAGCCCATGGATCCCCAGCTCTGCCATATCACAGTGAGTGCATAGGTAAGGGGAAAACTATCTCCCCAACCCCTGGAACTCTGGCCTGATGTCTAAGGCCACCACTGTAAGTTGAGAGAATACAGTGGCTGCTGAAATATTTTTGGGAATAGTGATAATCACCCTTATCCTGAGATTCATTGCAGCTGAAATGAGCTGGTGTTTGCTTGAGGGTATCTAAGAAATGTTGATAAACTCTGAGTAATAATTTTAGGAAAAAGTTTTATGTTATATGTATGAGTGTTCTGTCTACATGTTTATCAGTGCATGACATGATGCCTACTGCCATCAGGCCCAGAAGAGGATTTTGGGTCCATAAAACTGTAGTTATAGACAGTTGTAGGGTATCATGTAGATGCTGGGAACTGATCTTGGGTCCTCTCAAAAGCAACCAGTGCTTCTAGCCACTAAGCCATCTTTCCAGTCCCTCAGTGGTAGTCTTTTTTTTTTTTTTTTTTTTTTTTTAGATATTTTTTCATTTGCATTTCAAATGCTATCCCAAAAGTCCCCTATACCCTCCTCCTGCCCTGCTCCCCTACCCACTCACTCCAACTTCTTGGCTCTGGCTTTCCCCTGTACTGGGGCATATAAAGTTTGCTAGACCAAGGGGCCTCTCTTCCCAATGATGGCCAACTAGGCCATCTTCTGCTACATATGCAACTAGAGACATGAGTTCTGGGAGTACTGATTAGTTCATATTGTTGTTCCACCTATAGGGTTGCAGACCCCTTCAGCTCTTGGGTACTTTCTCTAGCTCCTACACTGGGGGCCCTGTGTTCCATCCTATAGATGACTGTGAGCATCCACTTCTGTATTTGCCAAGTACTGGCATAGCCTCACATGAGACAGCTATATCAGGGTCCTTTCAGCAAAATCTTAGTGGCATATGCACTAGTGTCTGAATTTGGTGGCTGATTATGGGATGGACCCCTGGGTGGGGCAGTCTCTGGATGGTCCATCCTTTCATCTTAGCTCCAAACTTTGTCTCTGCAATTCCTATGGATATTTTATTCCCTATTCTAGGGAGGAATGAAGTATCCACGAGCTGGTCTTCCTTCTTGATTTTCTTGTGTTTTGGAAGTTGTATCTTAGGTATTCTAGGTTTCTGAGCTAATATCCACTTATCAGTGAATGCATATCAAGTGACTTCTTTTGTGATTGGCCTCAGTAGTAGTCTTATTCATCTTCACTAAGGATAAGGAAAATAATTTTTAGTCCAATGAGTCCAGTATTGAGTTGAGGGTAGTGCCAGTGAATGGTTTCCTAACAGGAATATCTGAGAGTGGTCTGCTTGTTATATAGTTGTTTTGAGACAGATTGAAAGACTTCAGTTACTCTGGTCTCTCCTGACTGTCTATGTCTTAAAGTCCTCCCAAAGTCAAAGTAAGACTTCTTTGCTCAATAAATACCCTCTGTGGGGAAGAGTTAAATGACATTCGTAGAAGGTAAATTTAGTTAGTAGCTGTTTCCTCTTCCCCTTCTTCCTCCTCCTCCTCCTCTTTTTCTACTTGTTTCTTCTCCATCTCCTCTTCCTTCTTCAATGCTTTCACTCTTTAAAAAGCAAAAAGATGCACCCACTTGATAACCACTAGGAACCTGGCTGCTTTGAGACTGTAGAGTTATAAGGCCATGCAGTGGCTAAGCTTGAATATCTTTGGTCCAATATTAAACAGACATCTGAAGCAGTTCCATGTTCGTCTTTGTGGACTTGAAGGAAAATATTAACTGGTCTTGAGGAAAGAAATGTATTCAAAAAGAGCTATTTTGGCTCATAGTTCTAAAGGTTCCCAGCTAAGAAGTGGCCCATCACTTGCTAAGAAGTGGCCCATCACTTAAGTTGTCTGGCTGGAACAGCAGAGTAGGGTGCAGATTGCTTACTTCATAAGCCAGGAGGCAGAAGAGAGAGAGGACAGAGTTTCCCACAATACATTTGGAATAGACAACTCCAGGGACCTAAGGAGGCCCTGCTCCTTCAGTTTTCACTGCCTCCTATTAGCACCGCCTTGGTGACCTCGCCTCTAACACATAGGCCTTTGGAGTTTGCTCATCCAAATCGCAGCATTCCATAAATATTTACTATTTTCTGCATGCTTGTCACCACCTAGGACTTTGGTGCATGCTTTCAGCAACCAAAGTGTCACCCGTACCAGTTTTGTAAACTATTAATAACACGAGGAGGTGATCATGGGGCTCTTTATTTGATACACTCACACCTTGGTTTGCTTCATCTATTTTATCTCAGTGAGTGTCAAACGCAAAACAAAATAAAATAAAAACCCATTGCTCCTGGGAGAGTCAAGTACACAGGGAATGGAACTCTGTAATGCAAGAATATAATGACTCTGAACAGCCTACATTAGTTAGACTCTGACCCAATCACTTTGCTCGTGACTGAGAATTCGGACGACAGCAGGAGAAAGCCAGCACCGAGTTTGAAACTCCGAGCCAAACCTACCTACAGTAGGTCTCTTTTGGAGGTCTCTCTTCAGCTGTTTTTGCTTAGTGAGGAAATCTAATGTAGCTGAAAACTACTGCTGATTTTTATTAAGTGGAAGTCTGGAAGTTCCTCTTGTAATGATAGAAAAGCACACTTCCAATTAAAGAGAAACTGCCAAAGTTCTGACATTCATTTATTTTATTATTACTTGGCTTGACCCTAGAAATGGGGGGGAATCAAGCAAACTGGCTAGGCTAACAGTCCCAAGGCCACAAGTTCAATTTCCTCACAAGCTGTTTTGTGATCAAATTCACTGTAAATCATATAACCCTTCACCTTTTGATATACAATCTTCTGTGGAAATATGTATTGCATGAGAGTCATCATAATCACGTTGCATTGGGAAAATGACAGCTTAGCCAGGCCAAGCAAAGGGATTGCAGAGAGAAAGGTCACGAAGCACTATGTGCCTCATCAAAGGAGGGATGTAGTATAACTTTCCGCAGCAGAGTTGGGGGGATTCTGTAGTGAGTTATAGGCAGCCTGTTACAATTTTAGAAATTTGGTAGGCTTGTTGGTACACCTTTGAGAGCATAAAACCCATCATGGTGGCCTTACCTTGAGAATTTGCTAAGGAGACAATGAGGACTGTTAATTCCAGAGAATCAATCTTTTTTTTTAAAACACCAATACAGAACTGAATACATGTCAGTAAACTTTAGAAAAGAATAAAATAAAAACTTGTTTGCCATTCACATCTTTGATTTTTTATAAATAAATTTTGTCAAGCACCATGGTATGTATGTATGTATGTATGTATGTACATAAAATATATATATTTTAAAAGTCATCTATTTCTAAAACCAACCACAGTGACAACACTGTAGGCACAATTGTCCCCTCTGTTATGAAGAGGAAGCAGAATGACTGAGTCTCCTGTGTGTGAGGTACAGTCCGAACCAGTTGCCTCATCCTGTCCCACGGGTAGATCATCCTTTGATACATCTTTACATTAGATGTATTGAGTGACCAGAACTAGAGGCGCTGTCATTGTATCTGTAAGAAGATAGCCAATATGTTCTGCCTTCCAAGAACAGAGTTGGAATTGTGCCCTGGTGGTCTGCACCCCAGCCATCTCTGTCTATTTGCCCACATGGACCGGAGGAGTGCATTACACCACATGGACAAGTAATGTCCCCCGTGCTTCGTGTTGCCAGCCCTCAACACAGAATGCGTCTGTAATCAGTCCTTATCCCATGTCCTATTCATCTGCACTTGCAGCTTTTCAAAGCCTAGTCTGAAACATCTTGGCACAGATGGAAAAGCACAGGCACTTCTAAGTTCCAGAGCTACAAAGACACAGACCAGACATCTGATATTAATAAATAGCTTGGGTGCAGGGAGAATTAAAAATCAGATTATTTATTTAGAAAGTTGAAAGTCTGCATTTTGATTATTATTCTGCTCTCAAGAGGAAGTAGGTGCGCGTTTAGGGGTTTGCTGTTTTTCTTTCTCATCCACACATTTCCCCCCTTCTCCCCCTCTCTCGTGTTTTGAATTAAAAACCTAAAGACAGCCTGCAAGGCTGTATACATAACTGCAAGAAGGATGCAGTAATCACAGAGTGGTTTGTGATCTCAGACATGGTGGTGTCAGAGTCGGAAGACCAAATGGTGAATTCCTCACTTCCAATCGGCTTCCTTGGAAAACCTTACCACTGTAGTATCATGGATAATAGCTTATCATGGATAATTACATTTTTACAAACGGTAGAGAAAATCATTTTGCTACACACATAGTACTTTCCAGCCGGGCCAGCTTCTCAATCTTTTACAGCTTTCATGTGTTAAGGCTCATGTTTTCTTTGTTTGTTTTAAAATATACTATCACTAATAATAGGTCTGTCCTATGATCAGTCTCCAAGTAGAAGATACCACGGAAGATACCCTTTCCTACTGCCCCAAGTCAAACATCTGATACTTTTGTAAAACATGGTAGTCCTCATGCTTCTCATTAAATGGGCTATGGCAACCAAATTTTTATGCAGATTTCTAAAAGCTTTGGTCATTTTTCAGCTTGTTGCTGTGTATAATAGAATGAACTGTGTTTAGTGGCAAGTCATTGAAAAGTTTAAAAATAAAAATAAAAATTGGGGAGATGGCCAGAGGAGAAAAACTGCCATTGATGTCTTTGCCACTGCTATCCAGTGGTGTGAATTTTGGCGGGCCTGCCACCTGCTCTGCTAACCCATTACCTGCAGTCAGGTTCTACGGAGCAGGAAAAACTACCTTAGGGACAGGACTCTTTCCTTAACCCTTTCTGAGCAGATACAGTACTTCATTTTGAAAATGAAACTGACTCCCCCGAGGCCTTTGAAACTTTAATAATACACAATAAATAAAATCATATCTAATAACTCAGTGCTTTCGTTTGACATCACCACCCTCTCAGTGCGCAGCAACTAGAAACATAAATACTCGCAGGCTTCGAGAGCCCAGTTTCTATTTGCTAAATAAACTTGGCTGGCTTTAAATTCCTCTGTGTACAGTCATTAATACAATCCACTTTGACAGCATTTAATTAAAGTGCTTTTCTCTATTAAATTCATTAAAAGCCCCCCTCCCTCTATATAACTGCTTTCCAGATGCTGAGAGGCACAGGGTTGTCAGGCTCCCTTTGAAGAACTCCTCATTCCTCTTTGTAAAGTGTTTATTATGCTCCATTTAGGAACTGTTAAATATGACTTAGAAGGGAAGGCAGGGTCCAGGACACACTCTCTATCCCTTTAGCAATCTCTTAGAAAACAAATGTTAGTTTACTCATGTGAACAAGCATCTCTGTATACATATTTCTCTTACACTGAGTGACACTTCAGGGCATTCAGAGTAGCATAATGAAGATACATTTCCATATCAGGGCTGAGGAATTTGCATTGGTTCTAAACAAGGTATTTGGCTTGAATCTATTTGCCTGCAGATTCAGGGAGAGTAAGTGTAGCTATTCAGTATTAATAGATTATTGACAGTTTAATGTCTTGGCACCTACTTAGCCCATGAAGTATAATAACCAGGAAGCTGTGCGATATGAAGGCAGTCAATAGCATTTTCAATCAAAACCTTTCAGTTAATTGCTGGTTGACCTTAGAGATTTCCTTGAGGCAGTACTGTTCTTCGTTTAGAGCGATGGGGCCATATTGATTTGTGGAGTTTATTCCGAGATGATTCTTTAATGCCCATTGCTACAGTCTACATGGTAAATTGTGCTTTCTCTGCATCTGCTGTCTGAATTGCCTCTTGGCCGAAATTCTCTCTGCCAGCTCCACTTTAAAAATATTTCATTAAATCCATTCTCAGAAATAGAAAGTCAGGGTTCTTGAAGTCGTACACAATCAAGTGTTTTAATATGATAATAGCATTTTATTCATCAGTTTGGAATTATAATTCTGACAGAGACTCTGTCAAGGCTAAAAACTGTACAATACCTTAAGAGGATAGCACCTTAAAACAAAAGTGTTCTTTGATGGCGTCCCAGTGCCTTTTGATCTCTGTAGATATGGGAGGTGGCTTATGTTTAGCTATCTATGCTTAGCTTCCATGACTTATTTAGTTTTAGTTGAATATTTTAAAAAAACAGATTTTAATAAAATATAAATAAATGACAAAGTGGTAAGAAAGCAGCAAAGAATTTATTTTGACCCATTTGCTCACTTTGAAATGTGTGGCGTGGAAGCTGGAGAGGCTGGGTGAAAATAAAGCAAGAATGCATCTTTGAATTGATTTTGTTACTTTCTTTATTCGCTCAGATGTACTTCATTCATTCCACTCTAAGGAAAACCACATCAACATTTGATGTTCGTTTTGGAAAAGATGTTCAGTGTTTTTCCACCGCATTTTATAGCTAGATAACACTCTCATATATCTCAGTGAGGAGCCAGGGCCCTCTCAAGAGGTCACTGGGACCCATAGGCTTCATTAGAAAACGTGGGCTGCTTTTGTAGATTCTTTCTTGGTTCAAGATTCCCTTCCTTTGTCTTATATGGATTCTCCAAGTTTTGTTTGCTGTTTGCTGTTTGCCTGAAGCAACTTCTCTGGTCATAGCAGCTGCCTGCTATAAGCTTTTTGAGATCTGTTGAGAACACAAATATTTTTACATGTGAGGAGGGACAGAGAGAGAAGCAAATGAGTAAGTATGTCAGTTTCAGTGACCAACAACAGTAATGCCCTACGTGTCAGTCACCTCCAGCCCAGTGATGTGGGAGACTTGGAAAGCTGTATGTGTTGTATGCATGCAAGGAGTTACTACAAACTACTCTAATTCAAGTCTTTTCCGAAAGCATATAACTCTTTCACCAAGATTTCAGTTTAATTAATGTGACATTCATTACTACAAAAGTATTCTGGACATTTTATGATAAATTTTAAGTTCTGACTATCTATTGAAGGCTGTGTGCCTTGTCCTATGAAGTGTTTGGTATTCAAGAATAGATGACTGTCACCAGCAGGTAAGCACCTAGTGAACCACAGAAAAACAATGTCAGGGTGCTAAACTCGACTGGTGAGAGGACTCAGAAGGGCCCCAGAAAGGGACTGTCTAGGGTCCCTTACAGGAGTTTCCTAGAAGAGAAACAGCAGAAGGTAGACTAAGGAATAGGAGGGTTCTGACCACAGAGGTCTGGTTGGTGTGTAGCCTGCAAGTCAGGGGCTGAGCAGCAAGACTTGGGCAGAGGAATAAGCTACAGTCAGGTGACAATCTTCTTGGACACTCAAAGAGACTTTGGCCTGACTTAAGGCCACAGAAGGCCTTTGGCAAGGTGTTTTGTGGGCTTTGGCAGGGAGGCCTGTTAGGAAAAGAGGTCATTCAAGAAAGAGACCTCAGTGGCATGCATATATATATATATATATGTATATATGTATATGATGTATATGTATATGTATATATATATATACACACACACACACACACACACACACACACACACACATGCACATACACACCTTGCCAAAGGCCTTCTGTGGCCTAAATCAGGCCAAAGTCTGTCCAAGAAAATTGTCACCGGACTGACAATCTTCCTCTGCCCAAGTCTTGCTGCTCAGCCCCTGGCTTTCATGTTCTTTCTCTATATATATTTGGAGAGTGGAACCTTCCCACAAGAGCTCTTTAGAAGGTAGTCCTCTTCAGCACATGGGGTGGGCTGCATGTTGACTTTAAGATGAAGGAATCAGTCAGTGGGAACTCCATGATCTTGGCTGTAGCCAACGTAGGGGTTTGGTCTTGGAACACCAATCGAGAGTGTTAATGATTAATTCCCCGCTAATGTCATTTGTAAGTATATTTGTTTTGTACTGAGTTCTCAGCTATTAAATTAAATCCACCCTTAAGCAAATTCACATTTAAAAGTATAATCACTCAACAGTTCCAGCTTATGAGGATGACCAGCATGGGGTAAGCAAATATGCTCAGAAGAGCCAACGTGGCATGTAGACAATGTGGACTTGCTGTGTGAATTCAAGTAGATAAGGATGGTGAATAACTGGCCTCATGGGAACACCATAGTCCTCTTCAGCTTAGAGACTAGAATCTTTCTTGTGGGAAAAGGAACCTTGAGTCCAGTCACTTTGCCCTAGGGAATTAGGAACTGAGGATTTTGTTCCCAGTCACCATCCTGGGAGGAGGAGACTGGTGTTCTTGTCTCATTTTTCATGGTTAAATAAGAGAGCCTGGTCCTTCAAGCCCCCACCTCTTACTGAGGGTCCTAGCCCAAAGCTGAGATGCAAGAGTCTCCCCTTACCTTGTTTCAGTTAGAGCAATCATTAATATGGAGGATACAAAGCTAATATCCCCATAGTGGAGTTTAGCACTGAAAAAGAATGCTCCTGGACTGACAGCTCGTTAACTTTTAGGAAGCCTTATCTCACACCAGTTAGTCTCTCTGTGTTCTTTTCTGGGAATTAGCAAGGAGGCCTGCCACTGATGGGAGTAAATGAAGGCTGAAAAGTAGCCCCGCCTTTGATGCGCCCTCATCTGACACTTTTTAGGCACTAAGTTACCAGGAATCTTGGCTAAGAGACCTCTGCTTCATGGTCTGAGAAACTGCCCTGCTTAGATCATCTGACTTGGTTTACCCAGTCTGGTCTTCAGGGTATAATAAACTATAATATCTCAGTGGTGTGGTAATGCAATAGAGTTTGTCCTTTACCAGAGCCACTGATTATAATGTCCTGCCTAAGATCTGCTTTCTATAAAAGGCATGTCCATACTTTTATGTGTTTGATTCACGCAGTGCAGTTTTCCTAAGTCCTGTTATTAAGTGGTTATATCCAGAAAGCAGAAATATGCTGAGGTCATATATTATTGGTGAGCATCTAATATTTTCACTAACCATAACTGTCAAATTGTTCTGCCTTTAGAGTGTCCCAACTGTAAGAATTATACAGAAAATGTGGCCCATTCCATATCCTACACAGGCCTCAGACACACAGTAACCTGCCTGTGCCCCTTGGCCCCAAATAAGGAACCAAATGTGTTCAGCATTCTCTTCAAATAATTTACACCCTCTGCTGTAACACTGTGACTGGCATTGGCTAGTACCACCCCCATTTTGTTATTTTAGTAAAACCCAACTTGAGAGTTCACAAATCGCATCTCCCAGGCGTTAACAAGGTTGTTTGCATTTCGGTCACATTTTTACTTCTCTTGAGAATTATTTAGCCACCTAGATTAACTGCTTCAGAATTCTGGTGGTCATTTTAACCTGAAAACTTAGCACATCTTTCTTTTTTGGCCTTTGGCCATCCAGAAGCCATTCTGGTTTTTCAGGCTGTTTCTCTGGATGCTGTTTGAATTCCTGTTACTCAAGCCATCCTAACCTTTCACCCTGCTAGTCAGTGACTCTGCTTATCTTTAACTCAACAACTTCTTTCCTGTGGGCTGGGACAAGAACCACCCTTCCCCACTTACACCACTGAAGCAAGACATGTTGACTTAAAAATCAGGTTCTCAGAGTAACTGCCAGCCATTTCCTTGTTCCTCCTTACTGTTTTAACATAAATATGAAATCTTTGCAGCACCTTATCATTGTCTGTGCCTTAAATCTATCTTCAAAGGATAGGCCTTTTTTTTTCTTTGAAAGTGCAGGCCAAGTTTTATCCTCTAAGAAGACATGATAACAGTGATAGTGGTGTGCAAACGGGAGAAAATGGAAGAGTGCTTGGTAGGCATTCGAGACTGCTCAATGGGCCAGGCTCTTCTCAGGCATCAAGATATATATATACAGTCATGGGTTAGACATGCTAAAGAGCCTCATCTTCCTTACTCCTTGTCTAGATTTTGTTGTCATGTTTATGGAATTGTTTTTCACTTACATTATTACTAAATGATCAATAAACTTGACTCTCAGATGAGGCTGATGAACGGGAGGATGGAATTTCCATTAGGTTCAAGGTGTGGCCAATGTTTTGCCTTTCTTAACGTCTAACTTGGAAAAGGATCTTCTTTGCTTGATCTGCTTGTTTTTAATTTTTAGATTTTAAAATTGTATTTTATGTATATGAGTATTTACCTACAAGTATATATTTGCACCATATGAATGCCTGGTACCTACAGAGATCCGAAAAGGGCATTGGGTCCCCTGGAACTGGTTTACAGTTGCTTGTGAGCCTTTGTATTGGTCCTGGGAATTGACCCAACCTCCTCTATAAGAGCAGCAAGGGCTCTGAAGCACTGAGTTCATCTCTCTAGATCCCTCTGCTTATTTAGCTTTGGTTCTGATGTGTTTCTTGGTATCATAGCCACTCTATGCCAGAAATATAAACAAACATTTCTGTCTTTCTACAATGTTGTAATTTATTGAATAAGACTATATACATCAAGTTTATCCATTTCAACAATAAGTTTGTCACATAATCCTGTTTAGGCAAATTATTATTATTATTATCATTGGTGGTGGTTTTATTCCACTCATAATTGCTCATATTAGCTTACTTCATAGCATACAGCACACCAAAAATATATCTGTAGACATGTTTGCATTTACAGAATGAGTACAACCTAAAGAGGCTTCAGTCATTCCTTTTAAAATGGAATCAAAAGCTGTTCTTAAAATGGTGTGTCTGGGGCAAGGAAGAGCCTGAAAAAACAAACCAACAAACAAACAAACCCATGTTTATGCAATATGAAATACCTTAGAGCAGTGGTTCTCAACCTGTGGGTGACCCCTTTTGGCTGGGGATCAGACATCCCTTTCAGAGGGTATCCAAAGAACATTGGAAAATACAGATATTTGCATTATAATCTATAACAGTAGCAATATAACAGTTATGAGGTACAACACAAATAATTTTAGGTTTGTGGGGTCACCACAACATGAGGAACTGTACTAAAGGGTTGCACCATTAGGAAGGTTGAGAACTATGTCTTAGAGGAAGGTATGGACTAATTTTAACATTTGGTGGCCATTTAATTGAGACATAGTTATTCACCTCAACTTTGCTGTTCTTACCTTAGCAGCTCATTCAGTTGTATGAAAGAATTACTTCACTGGGCTGCCTCTTGGATGGTCATAGATTCTGGCCATTCCTAAGACCATTATTAATAACTGCAACATATTTATTTTACCCCAAACTATTCCAAAGTTGTTGGTATGGTTGTTCTCAATTTATTATTGAGGAGAAAATGCTATAAGCCGAAGGCTGTTTTAAGTCCCATGTTTCCTCCAAAACCAAGTTTATTTTAACGGATTATTGTGTCACAGCGTTGTTATGCTTTTATCTTTGACCAAAGTGTTTATTGTGAGAAACAGTTATTAAGCTGCATTAAAAGCATACACAGTCGTCCCATAGTATCTTGGTTACAATATTACAGGAAAGCCAGACTAAGGCTCGAGGATATTGAACATGGATTTCCATGTTGGACTTCCTATCAGTTTGCTTGTTTGTATTGATTTCTTTTGACATGGTCTTCCTTTATTGAGCTTCACACATTCTCTGTCTTTTTTTTAAATCCCCTTCCTACAGTTGTATGTGCTAAGAGCAATTGTACAAAGAAAACCAACTTATATTAAACCTGCCCGGAGTCAAAATGTAATCTAACACCTGTAGTCTGCAGTTTGTCATCGCTTCATGGGTACTCTTTTTTAATAACATATTTCCTGCGTTTTGACCTTAGGATACTGTATAATCGCCCAAAAAGCAACAGAACTAAGCCATAGTTTTTAATAAGCCTTATAATGTTAGGATGTGAAATTACAGCCATAAGAGCCAACACAAGTAACATCATTTGAAGCTAAAAATAGTGCTGAGTTGTGTCTAAGAGAATATGTTTTGCCTGTGAAAATGTCTCCGAATGATAAAGTCAAGAGGCAAATCATAACGTGTGTGTGATTTCCCTACAGCCCTGCTCTCGACCTTACATGATTTGACTCAAGCAAGGATGCTTTCAACTGCAGAATCTATTTTGAATGTTCTAGTAAAAAGCTTGATAATCATTAGGGAGAGTCAGGCTCACGTCTCAAGTGTGATTCAAATAGTATGGAAGTTTCCAATCCTTTTGGTCTTGTGACCCACTTTCATTTTTGCAATTGATGACCTCAGTAATGTGTCATGTATATCAGTCTTACCCAACTGGTAACTAACCTTTACAAATGAAGAGTCTGCTAAGTTTTAAATAACTGTACATGGTACACATGTGTGCAATATACAGTCTTTTATATACATTTGAAGATATTTTAATGTCAGATATTTAATGTCTGATAATTAATGCTTTGGTGAACAGCAACTAGATTCTCAGAATTGCTTGTGTGCTTGATGTAATATGTGCTTCTGGTTGAAGCTGATAAAAGAATTATTATAGCAAGAGATAGTTTAACAGGCATTCCAGATAATTGAGAAATTCTTTTTGATATTTTAGCGAGACTTTGAAAGTGACATGTTTTTGTTTGCAAAATGGAGTTTGCCAAATGGAATTGAGCCAACATATTGGTGAATATTTCATATTTTTGTATTTTATTTATTGGTCTCCATTTAACTTTGAATGGATCTTTTACCAGTTTATAACTTTACAGTATTATATATTAGTCACTTGGGAAATACTAGTTTGTTCATTTATGCAGATTTATAAATGTTGAGGCTTCTTAATATAGCATTTCTAAAAGCATCTTTTAAACCAATACTAATTTTCATCTGTAGTTTTTGTCTTTGGTGTCTTTGGTGCAAATTTTAGCACAATCAAAGCAATGAGAAGTACCTTAGTTTTGCTTGGAAGTAGGCTTGATGTCATGGGTGTCTTCATGCAGCATATAGTTTCACCGAGGTTCATGGATCTTGGCTTTTCGAAAGAGGGTTTCTCTGCGTAGCCCTGGCTGTCCTGGAACTCACTCTGTAGACCAGGCTGGCCTCAGAGATCCGCCTGAATCTCATTTTAAGAAGCACTAGTGAGGACTAGGTCCCTAAGAGTCCACACAGCTTATGGCTGGAGATATCATTTCAAAGGTGGACTCTGGCTTTGAGGTTCAGTTCTGTGTGACAGATCCTTCCAGGGCAGCTTCCATGTGCCAGGTACCATGGTAAGAACATGTATTCATGAAGTCTGATGAAGGAAGGAAGAGAAGTTACTAGCAGAGCTGTTCTCTTATCCATGTGGACCCTTAAGGTGAAAGGGCCAGTTACTGAAATTGTTGCTGGTTTTAATAATAGACATATTGACAAAAAATACATGAAGAATTTAGTATTGATCTTTAAGTATTACTCACATTTTAAAAATGAAACTTGCTTGAAGCTGGAAAGATGGCTTAGTGGTTACAAACACATACTGTTCTCTTCCGGACACTCAGATTTGATTCCTGGCACTAACATTGGGCAGCTCATTACTGCCTGTACTCCAGGGGTCACCTACATTCAACATGCACATATTCACATATACATATGTACATAGTTAATAAAAATAAATCTTTTTAAAATGAAAATTGCTCTTTTAAAAGGCTTTAGTTATGATCAGACCTCTGCCAAATACTTCATACAGAGGATCTCACTTAATCTTTTTTCTTAATTCTGCAGAAGAGATCTTTCAAGGTGCTAAACACTGCATCTTAGAGAAGAGCTTGCTCAAGAGTCTCAAGGCTGCAAACAGTGGTACTTGGAGTAGGAACTGCCTTGAAACGAGAATTTTATAACCCCAAACTTGCTTGAAACTTCTACACAGTTGTATGTTATGAGTTATCTAGTGCCCGTTTTTGAGAAGAGAGGAAATAGCAACAACATTAATACACACACAAACACATCCCTGTTTTTGGTGACAATGTTGTTACTTATTATATGTAGATTAACCAAGAAGAGCCAGTGCTCAGCAGGGGTAAGAGTAAAACTAGAAATAAAGTCGAGAGGCTGTGGGATTGGCTCAGTGCAGCTATCAAAGAAGTCCTGAGCTCTCAGCTAGGCATGAGATATGCAATCCACAGTTCACAGCCCAGTGGGCAAGCTACGTGGGCCATATACTTAATTCCTGCTGTTTATAATCACCAATGTTAGGTGTTTCCCCTGATGAATCTTTAGACTCAAATTAATAGTCTCTACTACTGGTTTGGATGGGGTGGAGGGAAACTTGCCACTAAGTTGTTGAAGCCTCAAGTACAGGACATTATATATATAGTAATGGGTAAAAATAATAGCATGCAATCATTCTTGTGTTTGGTATGCTATAGCAGACTTATGCCAAAGGACTGTTAACCATTGTTCTTGTTGGTTCATGTGTTTTTTTCTTGGAATTTTTGATGCAGGAATACTTTCCTCTTTTTTTTTTTTTATTTTTTGAACTGAGTATTTCGTGTTTATTGGCACAGATGAGGTAAAACAAAGTGAGTAAAAGATATTTTGACTTTTTTGACTTTAACACCCAGTAGATGTGGACAGAAGATATCTTGTCCTTGTTGTCACCTCCTGCTGCTGTGCCTTATGCTGCAAGCAAGGCTTCCTTCTGTGAGTGAATCTTGTCCTAGAGACCTACATGCAGCCACCTGGAAAGCTGCTTTAACCTGTTCCCGTGCCCCACCACCACCACCACCACCCTCTACAGTCACCTCCGTAATCATTTCTCATTTTCTCTATATAAAAACGACCACAAAGTCTTGGCTTATTATAAGTAATCCAGTTCACCCCGTAATGATACACTGAATTATATACTTTCCTAAACTTAATCATTCAAGATCTGCCTTCCTTCCCTGCAGGCCAGAACCATTATATGTTGCACATGGCTCCCAGCTGGTTCTCATTGAGGCCTTCAGAATCTGTTTGAGCGCTGAGAGCTTTAAGAAGAGGGCTTTATCTCTCTCCTTCGGCTTTTGTCATGGTTCCATGAGCTCCTTCTGTTTTCCAAGTTTCTCATGTTAAGACAGAGAAGCAGCATGTGTCCATGTTATAACTGTGCATTGTAACTGGGCAAGAAGGCTTTAGGGCTCTATTTGAAAGATGGCATCTCTTCCAAATATATTTACAACTTTTCTTCCTGTGTTGTTAGTCTCATGTCCATTCATGTACATACATGTTATGTCTCAGCTCAGAGAGATTTCAGAAAATAAAAAGAAAGGAACTTTATCAGGCTTTGAACTTGTAATTTGTTTGTATCCTGCCCATAGCTTACTTATTCACCAACCCTCAACTGTTGGACCTAGAACTCCTTATTTAGAAGCCTTCTAAATGAATGGGACCAATTGTTGTAGGTACCCCATAAGTACCCAGATATTTGATGCATGGATCTACTTTGTTCTCTGTGAATTCAAGGCTGATTGTTGTAAACACAGTTCCTTTTAGGTGTGGTATGTGCCACAGCTGACAAAGGCAGCCATCAATTAAATGTAGAGTAATTATTTCTTCCAGGGCTCAGTTCTGGCTACTTTACACTAATGTTTCCATTTTGGATAATTTAACAATGATCTAGTAACAGTATATGCTGAATACTTCGGATTTAGTACATGGGCATACAGGTATTTGCCCTTCTGCCTTAGTGTAGTATTTTACAGCTCAAGCTCTGCTTTTAGCTAGAATAAATTGTAGGATCACAGGTTTCTCAGGGGTATTGTATCACCCTGATGTTAGAATGCTAAGCTCTCCATGATCCAGGACTGGATCTGTCTCTCTCTATTGTCACTGCATGAAAGTGCAGGACCAGTACTTTGAGTTTTGAAGCACCTTGGTCTTTGCGGTTCATCTTAGCATTGCACGCAGGAGGCACCCAAGCACCTGTGATGTGGCTAATGGGACTGAAGAACTGAAGGATTTTTTTAAAAATATATTTTATTAATTTAAATGTAAGGGGGAGTGTCTGAAAAAATAGCTCATTTGCTAATGTGCTTGCTACATGAACTAGGACATGAGTTTATATCCAGACCCCGTGGTATCGTGCTTCTAATCCCAGTACCTGAGAGGTTGAGACCTGTGGATTCCTGCAGCTGAATGGCCAGGCAGTCTAGCTTCCTCAGTGCATTCTAGACCTGTGAGCAATCCTGTGTCAGAAAAGGGGGCATGAGGAGTAAATGGTGCCTGGGACTAGACATTCAGAGCTGACCTCTGACCTCCCTCCACAGACAGGCACACACATTGGCACACATGTAAAATAAATAAATGTAAAGCTGCCTGCAGCCATGGCCACTGCATGGGAGAGCGTCCTCCATTGAGCTGGCCTTGTTGTTTTTCAGATGCTGCGTGCTTGTCCTTTCCTCCCAGCCTTTTTGCTTGCTTCCTTTGTCTGGAACACTTTTCTGCGTGTGCCACCTCCCCCACCCCTGCCTCCCTCTCTCTCCCCACCCCAGACCTCAGACCTCACACCTACGATGCTTCCTTCATGTGCTTTCCCCATTCACCTCTCTGAAGCACCTGCTCCACCTGTATACTGCATCATTGTCACTCATCATCCTACTCTGGGGTGTTTGACTTAGGGTTTTGCTTCCTGTCTATTCTAAGGATCAACTCAGCTTACCTCTGTACACTCTGCTCATAGGCTTCACATTCAGTTAGAGAGATGAAGAATGCAAGCTCTGTTATTTACAAGCTGGGGTCCCTCGACATATTTGGATTGATTTTTTTGTTTTGTTTTGTTTTTATAAAACAGGTCAAAACATGGGATTACCATGAAATAGAGTATATATTTGAGCTATATCATATATAACACATATAAAACATATATATTTGGAGCATTTGGCTTAGATTTCATGGATGCTAATATCCAATCCAACTGCTGTTGTTCTACCACTGGAATTTGTATATTTCATACTATGGGCCTCTCCCACCATATTCATGTTGAAAGCAAATGATACTGAGAAAAAGAGAGAGGTTTTAACTTATGCTTTCTGGTAATCTCATTATAGAGATACCATAAATGCATTTGTGACAGAAAAATCCAAAACCCAAAAGAACCAAGGAGAATTAATGGGTACATAGAGGTGGAGAGTAAAGGCATAGCTGTCTTGACAAAGTGATGCATTTTATTATGTTAGAAAATCACAGGAACTTGGTGCTGCACCTTAAAGATTAAAGATTGACTACTGGACTCTAAAAGTTTTGCCTAGTTGTAAGAACAAGTCTCAATATGTACCCCAAGCTAGCCTTGGATTCTCAGACCTCTTGCTTGATATATTTCACAGCTGCACAACATCACACTGTTCTAGACCCACAAACTTTTTTTTTTTTTGGAGATGTACAATTTGCACATAGTAAAAATCATAGCTCTTAAACATACAGCTGAATAATCTTTCAGACATATTTTCATTCCTTTAATCAATGCCCAGAGAATATTTTCAGCATCTCCCAAAGACTGTGTCCTAATCTTTCAGTCAGTAACTCTCAAAGACAATGTACTCATGGTGTTGCTGCTGGTCCTAGAACTTGCTCTGTAGACCAGGCTGGCCTCGAACTGAGAAAGATCTGCCTACTCTGCCTCCTGAGGGCTGGAATTAAAGGTGTGTACCACCATGCTGAACTGTTTCAGGCTTTCTTACTGCAGTATGTGTTTTGCTTTTTTTTTCTTTCTTTCTTGACTCTCGCACAAGTAGAATCTTTAGTCTTTCACATCTGACTCCTTTCAACCAACACTAAGTTTGTGACAGTTCCCCGTGGTGGGCTAGTTGGCCTGACATCTCTGTTAATATAATACCCGCTTTACCCTTTCTGTCCCTGAGGAACACTGTTTCCTTTCAACGTTGGGGCTTTTATGACTGAAACTACTAGGACATACCTTTCAGAGGTTGCAGACTTCTTTCTGGCTCTAGACAGTGCACCTTTGTGTTTGTTACTTAGGTTTTATGTGACTGTAGATGTTCAAAACCAGCCAGAACAAGGATGGCATCAAGTGCCATGCCAACATAGAAGGAGGAAAGCTCCAGGGCCTCACTCCTACACCAGAACTGAAGGCAGTGAAGGAATGAGGAGAGCAGGAGGAGTCTTCCCTCCGCAGGGGCATACCAGTGGACAGCCAGCCCTGAAATCACACACACATAATAGTATACAGCGTGAGCAGTGTGTACAGATTTGGAAATATGCATGTCCTCTCTCTCCTCTCCTCTCCTCCCTCTCTCTCTCTCTCCCTCTCTCTCTCTCTCTCTCTCTCTCTCTCTCTTTCTCTCTCTCATACACACACACGAACAAGTAAAGAAAAAAAAAAAGAGTCCAGAGAAGAGAGTGGATGGGAGGCTTTGGAGAGAATAGAAAAGTGATATAATCTCAAAAAGAAATTAAAATAACCCAGTTAGTCATATATAAATGCAAAAACTGCCCAGTGAACTCAGGAATGGGATTGCTTGCAAGTGTGTCAATCAAGAATAACTGGAGTGACTTACATGGTATTTGCTGGAGACAGACCATACCTTGACCCATTCTACTTACTAAAAGGGAACAGAGAGCATGCTGTAACAAATTCAGTCAGGAAAACCAAGGCTGATTGAAGTAGTTTATAAACCTGTCCTGTGAGAAAGAGGAGGGAGAGGCAGGGGCTAAAATTATTAGTGGGAGAAGTAGGGGGGAGAAATGGAGGGAGAGAGATGGATGGGTGGATGGATGGATGGATGGGTGGATGGATGGATGGATGGATGGATGGATGGATGGATGGATGGATGGGTGGATGGGTGGATGGATGGGTGGATGGATGGATGGATGGATGGGTGGATGGGTGGGTGGATGGGTGGATGGGTGGATGGATCGATGGATGGATGGGTGGATGGGTGGATGGGTGGATGGGTGAATGGATGGATGGGTGGATGGATGGGTGGATGGATGGATGGATGGATGAATGGGTGGATGGATGGGTGGATGGGTGGATGGATGGGTGGATGGATGGATGGATGGATGGATGGATGGATGGATGGGTGGATGGATGGACGGATGGGTGGATGGATGGATGGGTGGGTGGGTGGATGGATGGATGGATGGATGGATGGGTGGATGGATGGATGGATGGATGGGTGGATGGATGGGTGGATGGGTGGATGGATGGGTGGATAGATAATACTGAATGAATTGCTGCTAACCTTTAGATGAGAGCTACTGGAGAGTGCTTGGATTAGTGTCCTCTTGACAAAGATCATTTTGTAAGCGAGACAGTCTTGGCGGTGTGGAGGTGTTTCCTCTGTGTACTCTGTCTATCATGGAAACACTACCCAGTAAGAATACACAGACCCTGGAGAGATGAAACGTTATTCAGATCTTTTGCTAGAAACTATCTAGAGATTGTAGTTCTTTGTCTAGAGGAGGTAGAACATTTTGGAAAAGTGAAGATAGTTGTAGTAGACATCACTGGAGATCATTCTTTTCTAAGCATTTTACGCGCAGTGGTTGGGAGGCAGACAGCCATTGGCAAGTACCAGCATACAAGCCAAAGACTCAGTCCTTTATGTAACTTAAAAGCAGATCACTTTTAGAGACGTTCATTTTGTCTTGTGTATTTTGACTGATCTTTTCGAGTCTGTTAGAAAATACTAGAACTTACTTCATGCCTGTATTGTCATGCCCACCAGCCCACTCTTCTGTATTGCTTGGTCAGAAAGTACATTTCATTTTATGGGGAATTTTTATTGCCAGTATTTCTTTTTCAAAATGCTTTTCTAGTCTATGATCTGTAAAGTCCCCTGGGAGCACCCCCCACCCCCCTTTTCAGCCTGACTTCTCCCTATACTCCTGACAGTGCACTCCAATGCAGTGTGTTCCTAGTTAGTTCTTGATCCAGATTACACCTTCATGAAGAATTGTAGGATTACGTTTATATTTATCTATTTTAGACTGCCTGTAACCAAATAAGCAGTGAGCGAGCCCGCGCTGTTATTCTCGCTATTGGGTGTTTCACATTTGTCTTCTTTGTACATTGGTATTGCGGTGCTCTGTTCTAGGAAACGAGGGGAAGTGGAGTAGCCCAACTGTAGGGGCCTAAGGAGAACAAATGCTATCGTGCAGAAAGATTATAGTAACTTCAAAGTAGAGTTTTGGAAAATCTCTTTAAATCTACTCAGTGCACAATGGAAAGCCCCTTAAGAACCAATCTAATTATTCAATTAAATGGAACCGTTCTGCTGGCTTTTACTACAGAAGGCAAGCATAATTTAGAAAATGGAGCATTTTAATTCTCTTTTGTTTTCCAATTAACGCAGTTGCTCTAATAGGGACCACTCGTGCTTGAGCACATGTCCGGCTAGAGTGTGCTTTGTCCCTGATTCCAGTCCCCTTTCTCACCAGAAGCCGAGCCCCTAACCTGTTGAAGCAGAGGTTTATTTATTAGCATGCTCACACTGCCCACATCATAGGCCCCCGAGCACACATCTTCCTGTTGTCAAAGCCACCAAGAACCATGGGAGCCTGCAATGCAGGCCCACTCTCCCTGGCGGGGATAATTAGGACGTTGGAATAAGGGAGCTCTCACTTATTTTGCTGATGCCAGCTTACCACATCAGACCACACGAGTTTGTTCTTAGTTGAAAGTGGTAACAAAAAACGCTAAGAACATTGCCTCTAATTGGTCGGCACTGTTTGGACAGACGCTAGTCCACTGTTTTATAGTCCTTTGTTTTTGACTTCTTTCTGCTACCAGCCACCAGCTTATTACAGTAGGTAGTCTCATTATGTAGCCCAGGCTGGCCTAGTGTTTGTGGTTCTTCATTCTCCAAGCCTCCCACATGCTTATACAGCTGTGGGCCACCATGCTGAGCCCCTCATCAGTGTTTACTAGGTAGCAGTAGTAATTGGAAAAGAAAACCTGCCGTATTTTATCTCTACTATTTATTATCTCTATAAAGAGCTGGCATTTTCACTTGGGTGAGAAAGGATGCTTTTCATCATAGGCCTCTGCAGTGGTGTGGATAGCAGGCTCTCTTAACTTTAGCTGCTCATGCTGACGTCTGTGCTGGTTCTCAGCTAAGCAGTGGGCCACACGGCTAGTCCTGTGGTGGGACACACCACAGGGGTGTGATACCATGGGTGATTTTTTTTTTTAAGGGTGGCTACATACATTTCTTTTTCTGTGTTGCTTGGGTCTGATTCTCTATGGACTCTGGAAAAATGTGTAATTTGGGATCCTAACTTGGGAGAACATTTCATGAAGCATTAGAAAGTTGTAAAGCAGAAATGTGTGTTGTTTTGAAGTGAACTTGAGAGGGCACAGGAAGCTGGGCGCTACTGAGCACAGACATCGTGGATCTCAACTCCACACTTGACTTCACAGGTCTCAGCAGGGATGGCCGTGACTGCTTTTTAATTCTATGACACGCAGCTGCGGGTCAACTGCCAGTGCTGGCCAAGTCTCCCCACTGGGTCACATTCTCCCTTCCAGTCTTCATAGAGTTAATAAGTTCATATTAGAGTGGAAGTTATTTCATGCAGTGGTAATGGTGGAGGGTGAGGCTCAGGGTAAAGTTGCCCACTTAGGGTTTTCTTTTATGAATGTGTAGCATAGGTAGAGATAAAAAGAGGGGTACTTACAAAGAAAAAGAAAAGGAGAAATATTTAAATTTTAACATCTAGCTAGTAAACCTTGCAATTAAAAATTAAAAAATAGAAATTTGGAAGTATGTTCAAAACAGAGGGTTAATTAGTTTATAGGGATATTAAAATGCCTATCTAAATGCGGTTAAATCAGTCAATTAAAATTTAAAACATACAGAAGTTATATCTTTAAATTGCTTGAAAAATTTACATATATTACTTAAAATAATCATATTTAAAGAGCAAAATCAGAACTAAAAGAAGATAAAGTATTTTTTTAATTTGACAAAGGGTAAGTTATCCAGTTCAAAGTCCTATCCATCTCTCTATACCACCTGAGGAACAGTGAGGCTGAGAAGACAATGATTACCACTGACTAGAGGCTTCACCAAGCCAGCGGTAAGCTAGCCGTGACGTCCGGGGCCAAATCCACTCCCAGTGGGCAGAGGTGAGCTCATTCGCTTACACTGAGAAGCACTGAGCAATGGCTGTGGCCCCTTACTGAAAAGGTTCCCCTGTCCCTTCTCCCTTCAGAATGCTGTATTGTATATACACTATGCAGTTAATATATGAGCCATGCTTGTAACACCACTTTCTTTTTTTATTTTGAAAAAAATAATTTTTTTTTGGTTTTTCGAGACAGGGTTTCTCTGTATAGTCCTGGTTGTCCTGGAACTCACTTTGTAGACCAGGCTGGCTTCAAACTCAGAAATCTGCCTGCCTCTGCCTCCCAAGTGCTGGGATTAAAGGCATGCGCCACCACGCCCACTGAAAAATATTTTTAAAAAATGTTTTGTTAATCATTTTATTTGTTTACATTTCAAATAATAGTTCCCTTCCTGGTTTTCCCTCCACAACCCTGCCCATCCCATCCTCCCTCTCCCCCCGCCCCCACCCCTTTGACTCTATGAGGTTGCTCCCCCACCCACTGCTGCCTTATCCGTCTAGCATCCCCTTGTGCTGGAGCATCAAACTTCCACAGGACCAAGGGCCTGCACTCCCATTGATGCCAGATAAGGCTATCCTCTGCTACACATGAGGCTGGAGCCATGGGTCCCTCCATGTATACTCCTTGGTTGATGGTTTAGTTCCTGGGAGCTCTGGGGGATCTGGTTGGTTGATATTGTTATTCTTCCTGTGGGGTTGCAAACCCCTTCAGCTCCTCTAGTCCTTCCCCTAGCTCTTCCATTGGGGTCCCCAGGCTCAGTCTGATGCTTGGCTATGAGTATCAGTATTGGTCAGGTGCTGGAAGAACAACTAAGAGAACAGCCCCACCAGGCTCTTGTCAGCAAGCACTTCTTGGTATCAGCAGTAGTGTGGGGGTTTGGAATCTGCAGATAGGATAGATCCCTGGGTGGGGTTGGTCTCTGGATGGCCTTTGTTTCAGTCTCTGTTCATTTTTTTGTCCCTGTCTTTCCTTTGGACAGAAACGATTCTGGGTTAAAAATTTTGAGATGGCCCCATTCCTCAATTGGGGGCCATGCAGATCTACTGGAGGTGGCCTCTACAGGTTCTATCTCCTCTTTGTTGCTTATTTCGGCTAATGTCATCCCAGTTGGGTCCTGGGAGCCTGAGGCTTCCCAGGCAGGATGCTACTTCCTTAATCCTTCTCTGACACAGGATGAGATGGAGGCTCAAAGACTTGCCCAGCTCCGCCAGCTATGCAGAGAGTCTAACGTTGAACTGCGGTGTCTGCCATTAGTGCAATGGCTATCTTTACAAGTAGAGGTGATCTAAATAAAGCGAAGCCCCTCGAAACTCTGCTTGGTATGACCTTACGCTTAACCACTCAGTGCCCCACAATCTCAGTGCTGGCTTAGTGTATACAGTTCTTTCCTTCTTTCCTTTCCTCTCTCTCTCTCTCTCTCTCTCTCTCTCTCTCTCTCTCTCTCTGTCTCTCTCTCTCTGTCTCTCTCTCTCTCTCTCTCTCTCTCTCTCTCTTTGTTGTTGTTTTTGAAACAAAGTCTTGCTAATACAGTCTAGGCAGGGATTAAATTGCAGTGTAGCCCAATGAACTTAAATTCATGGATATCTTCCTGCCTCTGCCTCCTACATGCTGGGAGTATAAGTGTGTACCACCTTACCCGGCCCAGGTGACTCTCATGAATCACGTGTTTCATAGTTGAGAATCTAAATCTTCAGAAATGATTTCCGCTTTCCCAAGATTTGGCTTTATCTAAGTGCGGTCTGAGGGAGATAATACATGCCGCAAAGGACTGGTGGCCTTGCAAATGTAATCCCAGTCACACTAATTTCCTCCGCCTTCTGATTTTCAGGTCCTTCATCGACAGCAGTCCCAGCCAACTAAGGAGAGCTCCCCTCCCAGAGAAGAAGCACCCCCACCGCCTCCTCCAACAGAAGACAGCTGTGCCAAAAAGCCTCGGTCTCGCACAAAGATCTCTTTGGAAGCCCTGGGCATCCTTCAAAGCTTCATCCATGATGTAGGCCTCTATCCCGACCAGGAAGCCATCCACACACTCTCCGCCCAGCTGGATCTCCCCAAACACACCATCATCAAGTTCTTCCAGAACCAGAGGTACCACGTGAAGCACCATGGCAAGCTGAAGGAGCACCTGGGCTCCGCCGTGGACGTGGCAGAGTATAAGGACGAGGAGCTGCTGACCGAGTCCGAGGAGAATGACAGTGAGGAAGGCTCGGAGGAGATGTACAAGGTGGAGGCCGAGGAAGAGAATGCCGACAAGAGCAAGGCTGCACCGGCCGAAACCGACCAGAGATAATGTGAACTCCGCAGGCAGAGCAATAGATGGGTCCAAGGACTTTCTGTTTTAGTTTCTTTCAAGTTCCTCTCGGCTTTGTTTTATTTTGTTTTGGTTTTGTCTGTTTTATTTTTCTTACCCTTAATGGCATTCCTCTGTTGCACAGGATAGCCTATAGACTGAGTAAGCTCAGAGTTTCTGAATCAGACGTCACCTTGGCAAAGACACTAAGTGTTAAACTTTTACAATTGACTCGACCATAGTAATTCTAGTCACGGGCGACCCTGCCGTCATTCCTGCCAACTTATGGAAGCGATACCAGGCAAATTCCAGGATGGGAAGACCCACGAGATAAATGAAGGAAGCTGCAAGTGTGTATATGTATATGTACATATCTCTATATTTACATATATATATTAAAATTGCATGGGACAGAGAACTTTACAATCCGAAGGACTAGACTGTGAAATGAGTTCTTAAAGAAAAGACTTGTTTATGTATAAAAACTAATACCACTTCACAGTGAGTCACTTTGACTTTGAGAAACTGCAGCCTGCTCTCAGGGCGGGATAACTATTTTTGAATTCCTATTTATTTTGTGTGTTTGTCCCTGATTTTTTTTTTTTTAATTCTATGGCTTCCTATCTGGCAGCTTTTAATGGGTAATTTCTGAGGTATGTATTTAACAAAATAACACTGCCAAAAAGATGAGAGACAGGAGGAAAGAAGAGAGTAAAGTGGGAGAAAATCAGGGCATGTCAAAAAAACCAACATAAGACCAATTCCTCCAGAGGACATAATGCACACCTTAAGACAAGGACTCAGCGCCGTGACCCTCCACACTCCATTCCCGAGCATGCCAGCACTGTATCGAGCGGATGCCTTCTGTGGAATCCCGAGCCCAGTTCAGTGCAGAGGAAACTTGACCTTTAGCGCAGTCTCAATGAGTGACGTTTTGACGTTGGACCTATGGAATCCATGCTATGAGCCACATTTTGTTGTGAAGTTTATTTACTCGCTTGTGGCTTCAAATCTTAAAATTATTAAGCCTGCTCATTTAATATTGTTAGGGTGTTACCCTTTCCTTCCTTTCCTTTCTTTCTTTCTTTCTTTCTTTCTTTCTTTCTTTCTTTCTTTCTTTCTTTCTTTCTTTTTTTTTTTCTGGATTTCTTTTGTTCTTGTTCTTGTTTTGGTTTTGGTTTGGTTTGTTTTAAATAGAACATAGTTTAATGTAATGTTAGGTTAGAGAAAGAAGTTTCTGCCCGGTTAGAGGGGCTCCCGCTCAGATAACTCCACCCTGCCCTCTCCCCGAGTGTTCCTACTCTGCTTCCGTTTAGACTTCCTCTTCTTCACAAATCCCCTTCACTTTAGCCAGACCTCTGCAGACCCTGAGCTCACGCGTCTCCACCCTTCCCCTGCCACGACAGCCCTGGCAGGAACCTGGTTTGGAATCATGCACCTCCAGGCAATAAAGTAAGTGAAGCGATTTCAGCAGAGTCACCTACTCATCGGAAAAGGAAATAATTGTCCCAGTGCCCCACATAGCGCTTACCTTACGTAAAGCAGAACTAATGCCAACGGGCTGTTTTGTGGAACAAGCGTTAAAGCTGCAATCTACCACAGTTTGCCAAATCTCCTCCAGTTTCCTATTAGAAACAGTAGCATTACCTTCCAGTTCCAGTGACAGCGATTGCAAGAGGAGACCTCCCTTCCTTCGGGACCGGCCTCCGGAACCCACTCCAGGCTTGAGATGGCCACTCAGCAGTCCCGCACGGTTGGATTTTATTTTCTTTTGTTTTGTTTTTGAGTTGTATCCTCATGCAACCTTGTCAAAGACCTCATGCAATATCACTTTGAAATTTATTTTCTGTTTACTACACAAACATTGTAATATAACTGTTAATACTATTTATATATTTGAAAGGTATAAGAGGTAGGAGTTTAAAAAAAAAACCTCTATGTGTAGATATTAACTCAGAGCTTACACTATACAGGGAGAAGACACGTTGCAATACAAGCTAATTCTAGCTGCTTAGTAACCTCTGGAGTTTTCAAAGGGACATTTTTCCTGTACTTTTTCAAATAATGATGTTTAAAACAGTTACCCTTGACATGAGCGTCATGCAGCTTTGCAAAAGGATGGCTGTTTGCAACTGAGGCCTGGGCCCGCCCGTCCCCTTTCTGTAGATGCTGCAGCTTTAATCCGAGAGTCCACAGTTGCTGCTTCCTGATCTCCGAGTTACTCTTTCCAAATTGTCTTCTGACGCTGTTGCTGAAGTCACTCTGTACACATCCTAGACACCGATTTTTTTGCCAAGCTCTTACAGGTGGTTCATCGATCGATGGCATCCGCATTTGGTATCTTTTACACTTCAACCAAAAATTTATTAGGTATTTTTCAATGCTAAGTCTTGCCTTTTATTTTTTAATTTCACTGCCAAGTTTGCAGTGGTTCTAAGTGAATCTGTGGGCATTTTAGCCTGTGGTCTTGCCAGATCTTTGCGAATTACAATGCATATATGTCTATTTATTCAATATCTGTCATATAATATCTATTTGGAAGAAGAAACTTTCTCTTGTAGTGCCTCTTGACAAAGCACAATTTCCCGCCTTTTTTTTTTTTTTTGTGAAATGAAGAAAAAAACAAATTGTGTTTTATTGCAGTATCAATAATGTGAATAAGGATTAACATATTGTAAATGTTCCTTTTTCCATGTAAATCAACTATCTTTGTTATCACTAAGTGATAATTTTTAACTTATGTGCATTGTTAGGCTGTTAGAATTTTTTGGTTGTTAAATAAAACGCATTCAATAAATCTGACTTTGTTTGTCAAATAGTTTACTGGACAATAGTCCCCCTTTCCCACATTAAATCTTCAGGTGGAACAAGACCTGGAGAATCTAAGAAAAATATTTTAGTAGACTGTGGTACCCGCAGTTACAGATGTTTCAGTTCTGTTCAGTGTATGAATTCCATTGAACATGTGAACTGTGTGTGTCTCTCAGCATATCTGAACACACACATGTGAACTCTGTGTGTGTCTCTCAGCATTTCTGAACACACACATGCTCACATGCTGTCATGGAGGACCTGGAGAATCATTTAGCCACTGTCTTGTTGTATAAGAACAAAATTCAAATGTATAAAGATATATTTATAGGCTCACTTCTTTATTTTTCTAGTGAATATTTTCTGTTTATAATTAAAAAACCACAAATGACTGCGTGTCAGGAAACTTTTGGAGCACATATGTCCATGGTTAATGGACATAATAAAAGTCTTTTATATTTAGAGCCTGGGTACCATAATGTGTGCTTAGAGGAATGCCGGAAGGATTGATGTATCTGAGAAATGTGCGAAAATGATTTTTTAGAAAGTGCTTACGATGGAAAAGATTACTCCAAAGACTAAAGTTAATAAAGAAACAGCAAGTGTTTAGCTACAGAGAATGTAAATTAAAAAATGATCTTGGTTTTTAGATATTGTTGATTTTTCCTGCCTTTTTCCTTTTTCATCTCTCTGCTTTGGTAGGTGTGCAGATTAATTTTTTTTTTCCTTTCTCCATGATGGAGGAGTCCACATGTCAGGTAACTGTCGTAAGGACAGATAGATAAAACTGGATGTTTACAGAAATGCAGACAGCCTAAGTTTTCTGAGGGCTAACAAGAGCTCAACTTGGGGGTGAGCCATATTCTCAGTGCAAATGTAAATGAGCTCTGGTTTGGGAGGAAGGAAAGCATTGGAGGGATAATTTGACTTTTAACACAAGTGGCTTCCACAGTCCCGCACGTCTTCTGCACGTTTGGAGGCTGGAGTGCACCAGAGATAGACTGTAAAGTGAAAAGGGACAGTGTAAAGTGAAAAGGGCCAGGACAGATGAGCTGCTCTCCTGCTGCTAGCTGCTTCTCTCTCTCCAAGAAGATTCAAAGGCATTTCTGGATACCAGAAGAGCCACTACTCTTGTGGGGAGGAGTATAAGAGAAAATGCGTGGCATTATCTAGAGTGATTCTGAAAGACTTAGCTGCATACATGAAGGAAAGGGGCAGGAAAATACTAAGACGTTGCCCCCAGATAAATGACATGGCTAAGGTAAGTCAGCTTTACAAAGCTGTCAGAGTTCTCAGACCTCTCCAGCCAAAGTTCCATTCCCTCTGTATCCATTCTTCTGTGTTCTATCTTTATGGCCCACGATAACTGTTAGAGCTCTGGCTGTCACTTCTACCTTCCATAGACATGGCTAGAGAGTAATAAACAATTTCATATTTACATCTTTGAGATTTTTTTACAAGTCCTGTGTCTGAATAAATGGGCCAGAAGTGTTTCTAGCTGTGCCATTAGCTCCAGGAAAAGGAGAGTGGGTTTTGGGAGTCAGCTAATAGCTGCTGCCCCAGAAGATATCCAAAGGGATGCTGGAAATAATAGATAAGGACAAAAAGAAGAGGAATATTCTCCCCCAGAAACCCACCCTGGATCATTTATCTTCCTCCTGCTCACCCTACATTCATTATCCCGTTCTTGGGCCCATTCAATCTCAGCATCATGGAGTCTGTCCAGAATGTTTTTGTCAATGTGTTGCAAATCCTGAGGTCTCACAGCTCCCGGGGCTTCCCATCATCCTGGATATCATGGCATGCTGTGGTTCTTATATTAAGCGTGTTCTTTTTGATCCCCAAACTTTGCAGCTACATTCCAGTCAGTGAGTTACCTAGCCCTAGGACAGTGCCTCCTCATATGTAGTCAACAACAACAAAAACGATGGGGTTGGAGAGGGAACAAGGCTTATGTGGTTGATAAAGGCTGGGGATATAAAGTCTACATGAAGCCCTGGTTTTGATCTCAACATCACATAAACTGGGTATGGTGGACCAGGCCTATGACCCCAGCACTCAGGTGGTAGCTACTAGATTATCAAGAGGTCTCTAGCTATATCATGAGTTTGAAGCTAGCCTAAGCTACAAAAAGGAGAGAGAGAGAGAGAGAGAGAGAGAGAGAGAGAGAGAGAGAGAGAGAGAGAGAGAGAGAGAAAAGGAAGAAAAGAAGAAAGGAAAAAAGAAAGAGGAAAGGAAGGAAGAAGGAAGAAAAAAGAAATATATTTTAAAACAAGTTATTCAAATTAAGAGACAGCATACTGCCCAACAGTGAAGAGGAATACACACACACACAACAACAACAACAACAACAACAACAAAGTGGCTGTGAATTTGGAAAAGCAAAGCAAGGAGAGGTGTATGAAATTCTTTGGAGGAAGAAAAGAGAAGGTGAAAATTATACAATCTCAAAAAATGAAGATAATTAGAAGAGGAAGGGGGAGGAGGAGGGGGGAAGAGAAGGAGAAGGCGGAGCCACAGAAGATCAAGAAGAGTTTGGCTTAATAGGAATGTTACCAGGTCTTTCTACTTTTGTGTCCCACAGTGGCTTATTTTTAGGGAGGTGACTAAACTCCTGATTCCAATGTGGGGTTTTGTTTTCCCTAGCATTTAGAGAATTATTCAAGACATATACGTTGGGACCCATAATTTTAAAAACAAAAATTCTAAGTCTTTTCAAAAGGTGAAATTAAGAAAACTGTGGGGTGAGGTTGATAAATTTTGTTGTGAGTTAAAGCTCTTCATCCACCACCTCTCCTTACATTTTATGGTGTGTCTAATATACTCTACAACAGAGCTCATGAGCTACCTAGGCATGGCGACACATGTCTGTAAAACCAGCTCTCAAGAGAACAATGAAAGAAGATGTTGCAAGTTCAAGGCCAGTTCTTGTCTACACAGTGAGACCTTGTCAAAAAGAAAAGAAAAAGAAACAAAGCTATTTCTAAAATGATGCACCTTCCTAGCTCCTAGCCCAAGGGAAGGTTCCTTCTCCAATTCCTCCAGCTTTCACCTAAGCTGTCCACTGCACAGTCAGAGCCAGCCCTGATTGGCTAGTTCATGTCTGTCAGGTTGATATTTGTAAGGCAAAGCCCTGAAGACTTATGGGGATTTGGAACCAAATATAACTTGTTTGCAAGGGTGGCACCATCATCCCAGGTCATGTAACACTGACTATGTCTCTAACCTACCATCCTCATTTAAAGCCAAGGGAAAGTCTGAGACTGGAGTTCAGCCACTACCAAATCAAAGTCAGGGGTAATGAACCAGACTGGTAGTGTTGTGGATGGTCCAGTGTTTGTGAAGATATTTTAAGCTATAGACAACCTAGTGTAAAATTAGTGTAAAAGACTTCTGTTTCTGTATCATTAGATGGTTATAATTCAAGAAGCTCTGAATGACTAAATATAGTGGTTTGTGTCTATGGATCTTATTAGAAATGAGCATATAAGACAAAATATATTATGGTAGTCAGGGTGTGCACCAGTTCTTTCTTAGTGTCTTGTTCAAGAATGAAATAAAGGTGCACACAGATAGAAAAGTAGCAAGGAAACTGTATTCAAAACAATGCAAGAAATATACTGTTAAGAGTCTGAGAGTAAGTACTCAAGGCCCCCGTTGTTGTATGAGACTTTTTATTTTTTAATTGGTACTTAAAAAGTCTGACTGCTAAACTGTATAGCATACGTGGTTTTCTTGTTTGGTCAGCAAGCTTGGACTATGTAACCATTTGTTAATTGCACATGCCCTTTCCCATGATGCATGTGATTTTAATCAAATGTATTCCCATCTATGTGTAAGGTAGTGTGGTACCTAATCTTAGTTGTCAAGTTGACACATCTGGTAAGAGGGACCCTCAATTGAGGGATTGTCTCCACTAGATTGGCTTGTGGGCTTGTTTGTGGAGTATTTTCTTGATTGCTGGTTGATGCAGAAGTCTAGCCCACTGTGGATGGTACCATCCCTAGGCAAGTGGGCCAGGGATGTCTAAGAAGAGTGGTTGAACGTAAGCCTGGAATCAAGCCATTAAAGCAACATTCCTCTGTGGTTTGTGCTTGAGTTCCTGCTTCTAAGTTCCTGGTGTGAGTTCCTATCTTGGCTTCCCTCAGTGCTGAACTCTACCCTATAATGTGTCCTCAGGGTGACAGTCAAGGCTGTTATGCTGACTCAGATATAATGGGTAGTTTGAAGCAGTGAAAAGTCAACCTTCCCAAGAAGTAAATGACAGAACTAGGAAGTCAAGTCAGGACTACATGATGTCAAAGCTTCCATCTTCTCTCCAATAACGCATTACCTCTGTTTTTGTGTCCTAGAATGACTAGACTGTGTGATAGAGCATTAGAGTACTGGGCGCTGTGAGTTGTCATTGCACTTTTATGAGAAGATCATTGTACATCTATTAACACACTTTCATAACTTTCTCTGACTGGCATTTCTGATGAACTTTTTTTTTTTGAAGAGGAAAAAAGTCACTATATTAAACAATAACAACAAAAACAAATCATGCTCTGCTGGTGTGACTATCCCTGGAGGGTAGCTACTTTGGTGACTTTAAAAAAAAATTAAAGTATAAAAACTTTCATATGAAGAAATAATTACAAAATTATTCTATTAATATTACCAGAAATAGTACAAAGCAATAGTGAACGGAAGAGGAAGCTGTTATTTCATAACTATCTATTAATAAGTCTAATCCTATGGCCACGCAGAACAGCAGAGCCTAGGGGTATCCTGAGAGATTTGATAGCATCCTTGGCTGAACAGTTCTAAGAACCCACATTGAAACAAGAAGTAAGGAAACATATTTTGAAGTCATTCCTCTCTCAAGTTGATTGTGGGAAAATGCAGTGGGCTGTCCTCTTGTGTCTTATCAAGTTTGCAGCTTGATATACTAATATCTCAGATTTCTACTTTTTCCATCCATAAAACCAGACTAGCTATTTATATATCTGAAGTTCTCAGAATCAAATAAAGTAACTCTGTTGAGATATCTAAAATATTCCTTTCCTTTCTTCCTTCTCCTTCAAGGAGAGAAAGGAGAGGAAGTATTCAAACGTTCTCGCTGCCTTAGTAATTCAGGTAAATTTTAGAGTTATGGTTAGTTATTTTTAAATGTGATTTAAAACATTTGTGCCCAGCTACTGCCCAGATAAAGAACTGTAACCTAGTCACAGTGATGCCCCACCGGTATTTCCTCCTCTGCCCTTCTCTCCCCTCCCCCCTCTCCCTTCCATCTCTTTCTTCTCTCCCCTCTTTGCTCTTTCTTGCTGTCAAGAGGCATATGATTTTCCTTTTTAATTAAAAACAAAATGAATGTAACATCTTGGCAGTCTTTTGAAATCTTCCAAATGGGCGTTTAGACACTAACCGCCCTGCAGCTGCTGGCTCTGCTTGCACTGTCTTAGACATATTTCCTCTTCTCTCCAGCCTGAAATCCTCTGTGCATCCCTCTGTCCCTTCCTTCTTTGCCCCAGACCATACTACCTTTCTGCACAACACTGTGACAGTACATGAACCCACATACTTCCCTAGCTGGCAGATTAAGATCTTTTAAGCCAGGAACAGTTAAGTCTGTTTGCCTCCTCGGCATCCCTACTTGAGTGCTAAGTTTGTTTTTTGTTTGTTTGTTTGTTTGTTTTTGGTTTGGTTTGGTTTGGTTTTTGGTTGTTGGTTTTTGGTTGGTTTATTTTTTTTAGTATTTGTATTTATATATTTTTTCTTGGATATTTTCTTTATCTTACATTTCAAATGTTATCACCTTTCTAGGTCTCCCCTTCAGAAACCCCCTATCCTATCCCTCTCCCCCTGCCTCTATGAGGGTGCTCCCACCAACCCACCCACTCTCATCCTGCTGCCATGGCATTCCCCTGCACTGGGGCATTGAACACTCTCAGGCCCAAGGACCTCTCCACCCACTGATGTCCAACAAGGCCATCTTCTGCCACATATGTGGCCAGCACCATGGGTTACTCTGTGTGTATTCTTTGGTTGTTGGTCCAGTCCCCGGGAGCTCCAGGGCCACTGGCCTGTTGACATTGTTGCTCCCTCCATGGGGCTGTAAACCTCCGCAGCTCCTTCAGTCCCTTCTCCAACTCCTCCATCGAGGACCCCCAATCTCAGTTCAATGGTTAGCTGCAAGCTTCCTCTGTATTTGTCAGGCTCTGGCAGAGCCTCTCAGGAGACAGCCATATCAGGCTTATATCAGCAGTACTTCCTGGTATCCACAATAATGTCCAGGTTTGGTGGCTGTATATGGGATAGATCCCCAGGCAGGGCAGTCTCTGGATGGCCTTTCCTTTAGTCTTTGCTCCACACTTTGTCTCCATATTTCCTCCTGTGAGTATTTTGTTCACCCTTCTAAAAAGCACTGAAGCATCTACATTTTGGTCTTCCTTCTTCTTAGGTATCATATGATCTGTGAATTGAATCTTGGGTATTCTGAACTTTTGGGCTAATATTCACTTATCAGTGAGTACATATCATGTTTGTTCCTTTGTGACTGAGTAACCTCACTCAGGATGATATTCTCAAGTTCCATCCATTTGCCTGCAAATTTCATGAAGTCATTGATTTTAATGACTGTACTCCACTGTGTAAATGTACCACATTTTCTGTATCCATTCCTCCGTTGAGGGATATCTGGGTTGCTTCCAGCTTTGGCTATTATAAATAAGACTGCTATGAACATAGTGGAGCATGGGTCCTTATTACATGTTGGAGCATCTTCTGGGTATATTCCCAGGAGTGGTATTGCTGGGTCCTCAGGTAATACTATTCCCAATTTTCTGAGGAACTGCCAGACTGATTTCCAGAATGGTTGTACCAGCTTGCAAATCTATCAGCAATGGAGGAGGGATCCTCTTTCTCCACATCTTCTCCAGCATCTTCTATCACCTGAGTTTTTGATCTTAGCCATTCTGACAGGTGTGAGGTGGAATCTCAGGGTTGTTTTGGTTTGTATGTCCCTGAAGCCTAAGAACGTTGAACATTTCTTTAGGTATTTCTGAGCCCTTCGAGTTTCCTCAGCTGAAAATTCTCTGTTTAGCTCTGTTTCCCAATTTTTTAATAGGATTATTTGGTTTTCTGGAGTTTATCTTCTTGAGTTCTTTGCATATATTGGATATTAGCCCTCTATCAGATGTAGAATTGGTAAAGATCTTTTCCCAGAGTGTTGGATGCCATTTTGTCCTATTGATAATGTCCTTTGCCTTACAGAAGTTTTGCAATTTTATGAGGTCCCATTTGTCAATTCTTGATCTTAGAGCCTAAGTCATTGGTGTTCTGTTCAGGAACTTTTTCCATGTGCGCATGTGTTCAAGACATTTCCCCACTTTCTCTTCTAAGTTTAATGCCTTCCTTCCACTCTTGTTTGAGTGGCAGGAGTGCCTAATGCCCCTCCCACTTTTGCCCTGCCAAACCTTTTGGACTGAACAGGGTACTTACATGGGAGCCTTGGCTGACCTCTTTTTGGTCCTTTCCCTCATGCTTCCTGGCTCCAGTGCACTGGCCTCTCTGCAGTCTGGAACATGTTCTAGCCTCTACTTGCCTCCTCTTCTCTCTAAAGAATTCTCCTTTTCCTGACAGCCACTCACTGTTTCTCTCTATTCTGAGCAAAGGCAGCTTCCACATGATAACCTCTCTGACTGAGGCAGGACAGAATAGCAGAGATTAGGGAGACATGGGAATGGGAAGGTGCCCCCCCAACAGACAGGCAGACAGACAGACAGACAGACAGACAGACAGACAGACACACACACACACACACACACACACACACACACACACACACACACAGACACACACACACACACACACACACACACACACACACACACTTCTGAGTTTGGTTGAAGTCTGTCACCAGCTGAGAGTCAAGAATTCCAGCAAGTGCAATGGAGGGCCAAGTCTGGGTCCAAGGTCCTACTGCAGCCATCACTGGTGTCTCTGCTGTCTATGGCCCATGTTACCACCAAAGCCACATTCATGTCCATGATCTGGCTGCTGCCTGAAGTCACGTTGATGTCCAGGCTGCCTCTGAGTGCTTTGTCTGGTGGTCATACTGCAGCTGGGAGGAGGCAAAGAATTCATGGTCTGAGCTGTTACAAGAAACCATGTAGAAGCCCATATCCTTTTTCTTTACGTGTGTGTGTGTGTGTGTGTGTGTGTGTGTGTGTGTGCGCGCGCGTGCGCACGCGCGCGCTAGCGCAAGTGCATGCGTGCACACCTGCATATGTATGTGAGTGGGCTTGGAGGCTAGAAGACAGTGTCAGAAATTAGATGTGGTTGTGAGCTGCCTGATGTGGCCACTGCAAAGAGAGCAAGTGGTTTTGACAGCTGGACCATCTCTCTAGCCAACCACATTTTAAAAATAAGGAAATATTTGTTAAAAATTATGGTATTTGACTTTGAAAAACAAATATATCATTTGCTAATATAAGAATCAAACAATTCTAAAATACAAGGAAAAGTAACCTAGATTCCCAGTTGATGAGGAGGCATGTATCCTTCCTGTAACTGCAAGGATACCTGTGCCTGTCAGTTGCAACTTGGGATAGCTTTAGAAAATCCTGAGTCCAGACTTCTCTCTCCCATGAGAGTGGAACAGGACTGATAGTAAGTAAACCATTGCCATCAATTATTCTGGGTTCACTTGGCAAATATTACACATTTTTAGTGGCAGAACAACCATGCAAATAATCTAGGACAGTGGTTCTCAACTTTCCAATGCTGTGACCTGCGGGGCATTGGGCTATGCAAAGACAGTCTGGTCTCCAGTCAAGCTGAGGTCTGAACCCTGGGACCCAGTAGTGATAATTCACCTACATGGCATGGTAGGCGTTCCCTCATGCTCCTGGAACTCTGGCTCCTGTTGAAGTTACTGCCCCTCTCAGCCCCCACAAGAGAAGCATGGTTAGTAGTCACACAGGCAATGTCCCAAGATTCTGACCTTCAGGCTAGACTCCCCCCCCCCCCCCCGCATTTACCTAGCAACAGTAACAATAGCAGCATACAATAAGAACGGCTGCTTGGCCCCACCTCACTCTCTTGCTCTTGCTCTTACTCCCCTCACTCTCCTCTCTCCTCTTCTCTCTCCTCTCACTCTCTTCCTCTCTCCAGCTTCCTCTCACTTTCTCTCTAGCCTTTCTTCTCTCTCTCTCTCTCTCTCTCTCTCTCTCTCTCTCTCTCTCTCCCTTTCCCCCTTCTCTCCTCTTGGCCATGGCTGGTCTCTCTCTCTTTTCTACCTTCTCTCTCTTTCCCCCTGCTTTCGTATAATAAAGTTCTAAAACCATAGACTATCTCCTGGACTCAAGGCCTGCTGCACTTACTCTCACCTGAGTGGGAACCTCTTTCCCTATGCCCTCTCTCCCATAACCCTGGGTCTACAGGGTGTCGTCCTGGGGCCAATGGTATCAGGGGCTGCCCCTTGTCCACCCCCTGTTGAGTGGGGTCAGTGGCTTAGATGCCTACCCGGGGCTGAGTGGAAATCATCCAGCAGCCCTCTCGCATCTGCCTGCCTAGAGCATAGGAGGAACTCTGGCAGGACGTGGGCTATCCTCCCTTCCCCATCTTCCCCTGCCCCCCTTTAGTTCCCACAGTGATCCTTCAATACAGTTCCTCATGTTCCAGTGATCTCCAAAATTATTCCCTCATAGAATTATTTTTGTTGTTACTTCATAACTGTAATTTTGCTTCTGTAATAAACCACAATGTAAATATCTGTGTTTTCCAATGGTCTTTGGTGAGCCCTGTGAAAGGGTTGTAGTGACTCACAAGTTGAGAAACACTGATCTAGGAGAAACCATGTTATAACCAATTCCACTGTGGGCAAGCATTGGGTTTGGGCTGTGAAGGACAACTAAAACATACAAGAACCTTCTGTATATTAGAGATAAGTTAAAGGTGCCTCTGCTTTGGAAGCCCCCCACAACGAGGGAGTCAATCTATAGGGTGTTAAATAGTTACATGTGCATAATCACACAATTCTGAAGCTCCCTGTGAGTAGCCTTAAGCCTCAGGTCAGTGGCAACAGAAAGATCTACTTTCCTGGCAATGAGGAAACATGCAGTTTCCAACCCACTCAAGAACAAGGGCATGTGTGCCAAGCCCTAGCTACAGCAATGTCTCTCAACTACCTGCCTTCTGTGGAAATCCACTCCGTAAAGACAGTCTACAGCAGTCATTGCCAGACACTGGGACTTCACAGAACAATAAGAGTCTGACTTGGAAGCCAAGGGAGAATACTAAATTTCATACTGGCAAATAAACATTCAAATAACAATGCAAAATGGGAAGCTACTATTGGATCCAAAAAACTATTGCAACAAGGTTAACCCTCTCAGTGTAGGAGGGAAACAGTCTTACAACTGTAAATGTTAAGTGGAAAAATTTAATCAATTTGCTGTAAATGTACATGTCTCCGTTTTATCTTTTTCTTCCTGTTAGGGAGCAGTAGAAAGGGTCAATGCCCAGAGTTGACTACAGAGGACACATGGGAACTGCTATTCTGAGGATTCGGAGGAATATTTACTGTCCCAAATACTTCGTCCTTTGAGACAGCCACCAGAGGCTTCACATTTAACCCCAAATTAATTCAAGCTTGTCAGCAAGAAAGCACTGCCACACATTTCATGCCAGTGAATTTGCTGTTGAATTGTGGGTACAGCTGTTACCTACAAAAGCTTTCAGTGGCTCTCGAGTGAAATTCCACACAAGAAATTTCTATTAGCTATAAAAGCAAGAAATAAATGTGTGAGAAAGGTATGCTGGTGCACATTCCTACACACATTCACAGACACACACCCATAGTCACACATGCACTCACAGACACACACACAAACTCACACACACATACTCACATATACACTCACACACAAATATCATACATACTCACAGATACTCACATACACATGCTTACACACATTCACACACACACACATGCACTCACATACACACACTCAAACACTCACACACACCTCACACCCTATACACACTCACATACACTCACACATATCCTACATACTCACACACTCATGCATACTCACATACACACACACTCACTCACACTGACATTCATACACTCACACATATACCCTACACACACCCCCCACACCCACATATACTCACATACACTCACATACACAACACACACTCACACATTCACACATACACACACACATTCATACATACACAAATACTCACACTGACACATGCTCACACACATACACACACTCACACACACACACACATACATGCACATACACATACTCACATACATTCACACTTAAATGGTGGAAGGCAGAGGTCATTGCCGGGTGTCTTAGTCGGGGTTTCTATTCCTGCACAAACATCATGATCAAGAAGCACTTGGGGAGGAAAGGGTTTATTTAGTTTACACTTCCACATTGCTGTTCAACACCAAAGGAAGTCAGGACTGGAACTCAAACAGGTCAGGAAGCAGGAGCTGATGCAGAGGCCATGGAGGGATGTTACTTACTGGCCTGCTTCTCCTGGCTTGTTCAGCTTGCTTTCTTATAGAACCCAAGACTAGAAACCTCACCCGGCCCGGACACGGACAGGATTGACAGATTGATAGCTCTTTCTCGATTCCGTGGGTGGTGGTGCATGGCCATTCTTAGTTGGTGGAGCGATTTGTCTGGTTAATTCCGATAACGAATGAGACTCTGGCATGCTAACTAGTTACACGACCCCCGAGCGGTCGGTGTCCCTCAAATTCTTAGAGGGACAAGTGGCGTTCAGCCACCTGAGATTGAGCAATAACAGGTCTGTGATGCCCTTACATGCCCGGGGCTGCACGCGCGCTACACTGACTGGCTCAGCTTGTGCCTACCCTACGCCGGCAGGCGCCGGTAACCCGTTGAACCCCACAATGGGCCCTCTCACCCCTGATCACTAATGGAGAAAGTGCCTTACAGCTGAATCTCATGGAGGCATTTCCTCAAGAGAGGCTCCTTTCTTTGTGATAACTCCAGCTTGTGTCAAGTTGAAACACAGAACCAGCCAGTATACACTGGGTATCTTTTTCTATTTCTTTCCACTTTATTTTTTGACACAGAGTCTCTCACTGAACTTGAAGCTCACTGATATGGCAAGACCGGGGTGCCAGCAAGCTCTAAGGATCCTCCAATATCTAACCCCTAGCAGTAGCATTACACATGTTACTGGCTTCTTAGATGAGTTCTGAACAAAGGTCTTTAAACTGAATTATTTTCCCTGGCCTGAACGCAAATAAAAGTCATTGTTTCTCCTTGGAATGGACATGCTACATCTAGAGTTGGCACACTTTGTTATTAGGAAGTTCATGATTTATGCTTAGCAGCTATTGCTGAGTTAATTCTGTATTTCTAAATAGGAAAATGGTGACAAAATCAAGTTACCCAGAAAGCTAAAATCGGATTTTTATTAGCGTACAATTGTAAAATTAAGTCTAGTAAGTTTTCCCCATAGACAGATCTATCTTTCCGGAGATATCAAAGGGCTCTCTGAGGTTCACATCTGGGCCATCTCATCTAACTATGCAGGTTGTATATAGTATAGATGATCCACATAAAGAAGCAAACAGAGACTCAGTTAAGCTGCACGCTCTGGTGGGATCTGCTTCTGTTCAAAGGAAAGGACCTTGGCTACAGATGTTCCCTCCTTAGCTTAGAGTAAGGCTAAACATCCACCCAGTTGGGGGATGCATTTAACACACCCGACCTACTGGGCTATAGCTTAGTAATGCTGTCCACTGCAGAATATTGACTATGTTCCCTCCTAATCCCAGGACCCCTGGGAGCAGGACATCATGGCCTCTGGTCAGCATCATGAGGGTTTAAATACCCTGGACAAAATTCACAGTCAAAATTCAAATTACTGATTCTATTGAATGTGTACTAGCTTGTACCATCATACTTAAAAAAAAATAGCCCCTATGTATTATACCCATGTGAGAATAGGCCAACAGATGACTCTGCCCACCTTCTGACACAAACCTATTTGAATGTATCTCATGTCTCCTCTTGCCCCTCTTTTGTCCCAGTGTCACCTGGGTCCCACAGTCTGTGAGTTGGGAGCTCTCTTAGTCTGTTCTGAGGCTTGCCTGGGCAGTGTGACCCAGCTCTGCCTCTGCTGCAGTAGACTTTGGGCAACATGGAACCAAATTGTCAGCTCATTCCCCCGTCTAGGCTTTAGTAGAGAGGCCAAGACAGAAAACAAGAAATATGAAAGGCAATGAAATTGTTAGTCAGAACTTTTGACTGACTGATGCCTCCAATTTTCCCCCAACATGCCAGATGTACAGCTTTTTACTGTACATAGTTACATATGTGTCCTTTGCATAAAGGCGCTCTGGCTAAACCTCAATCCCTAACTATTATATATTCTGAATAAAAGCGAAACATCTCAGCATTTGCAAAAATTCAAGATTTATCAACATATTGAGCTTTTCCTAAGTCATGAATTCTTGATTTGTACTCCCAGTGCTCTTACATATTCATAGCCCCCTTTAGCCAAAGATCTTCAATATTCATTTACTATGGAGTGGTAAGTATATATTATTCAACTCCATTTACCAATGGGTAAACTGATGCCCAACGAAAGGCCTCATCAGAGGAGCTGAATAAAGAGCAAGATGCTCATAGCCCCTCAAAGAGAGCTCGCTCCAGCTGTCTCCCTCCAGAGAGAAAGGCCCATCGCCTGCCTGTCATTCTCACTTCCCAAGTATTAGGAGAGCTGGGATGCTTCCTTCTGGACTTAGGGGAATGTTTTGAGTAGCATTTCCCCTTAAAGTGCATGGAAAAGAACAACCCAGGGAAATAAAAGAGTAGCCTTTTCCAAATTGCTTTGAACTCACGATGCTAAAGTTAATGGACTCCATTAGTTTCTCCTAAATGCGAAGGCAGGCAGAGAGAGAGCAGTGTTTATTTGCTCCAATAACCAATTAATGCCATTGATTGAGCTGGAGCGGCTGCCCCCCCCCCCCCCGTTTCTATTAGAGAAACAGAGGTCAATTGTCTTAATACCTTCCCTAGACACAGCTCATTCTGTTCCTTTGTATTCTTTATGTTTACTAAATGCTGTTTGAAGAAGAGTTTAAACAGAAGAAAACTCGGATTTCTAGTTAGACCCAGAGAATGAGGGATGAGGGATGGAACCAGAGAGGCTCGTGAGTAACAGCCTGCCTTTGTCAGACGCAGAGAAATGCTAAGCCTGGGCCACTTCTCATCTGTGTAACATGGATTAAACACACTTCTGTAGGAGGATTGCATTTTACCGTAAAGTTAGGGACTGTTTCAAAGTTTTAGGTATTACACAAGTGCCAGTGCTGGTAGCTAAACTGGCAGCATGCAGCTAACGGTGAGAAGGCTGAATCTGTGTTGATCTCACTGCCCACACATAGCAAAGTCCATTTCTCAGAACTTCAACTTCAAAGAATTTGCATGTTTCATCACAATATTGTTCTTCCGAAACAGGGATGTGATTTTGTTTTTATCACTTTGTTGTTGGTGTTGTTGCTTTATTTAATGCATGTGTGAGGTGTGTGTGTCGGGGGGAACAGGGACATATGGTGTGTGTGAGAGAGCAGAAGCCAGAGGGCAGCCTCAAGTATGATTCTCAGGAATTCCTGCACTGTCTTTGAGATGGGTGTTATTAGACGCGTTCTCACGACCGGCCAGGAAGAACACCACAGACCAGAATCTTCTGCGGCAAAGCTTTATTTCTTACATCTTCAGGAGCCAGGGTGCAGGAAGCAAGAGAGAGAGAAAACGAAACCCCGTCCCTCTTAAGGAGCATTCTCCTTCGCCTCGGACGTGTCACTCCCTGATTGGCTGCAGCCCATCGGCCGAGTTGACGTCACGGGGAAGGCAGAGCACAAGTAGTCATAAGATACCCTTGGCACATGCGCAGATTATTTGTTTACCACTTAGAACACAGCTGTCAGCGCCATCTTGTAACGGCGAATGTGGGCGCGGCTCCCAACATCTCCCCCTATCCTTTTAATAAGAGCAAATAGGCCACCCATATTAATGAGAGTGGAGATAGAGGTCAAATCCCCAGTGTGTAGGTAAAGGAGCCATGTACAGGATTAGCTCTTAGGCTCACAGGCTTTTACCCAGAGCAACCCTGACCTGCTCCCGTGTCGTTTTGCCTGGGGGAAGGGAACTAGGACACTGAACCTTCATGAAAGATGACATGTCTCCCTAGAATAGGCTCATATATGCCGCAGAGCCTTTCCATTGCAGTGCTTAGCCTTGCAACTCTCTCGGGCTGCTGAAGCACACTCACTCTATCCCGTGCAATGAGTCTAGCCTCATGGGATATAAGAGCTGAGTGGCCAGCGACCTATTGCCTAAGCATAGATATATCAGGGGAAGCTCCATGTTCTAGTCCTGCAAGCGCCTGGGCAATAACCACCTTGTCTCTCCTAGTTTAGGCCTTAAGCTTACAGACCAATCAAAGAAGCAACACTAATCCACAGCAAAGTGTATCTCCAAATAATATTAATCCCACCCATTTTTTAAAGAAAGAAAATGCTGAGGAGATCCAATTGGGTAATCCTTTGGTCAGCGACAGGTCCAAGCGCGTGGAGTTGACCTGAAGTCTCAATTCCCGAAGGATCTGTTCAAATTCAGCCATCCAATTCTGTAACATATACTGAAAAAGACTTTTTGACAAATTAGCTGCCCTAGTAAATTTAACATACTGAATGGAAATAACACACAATCCCGGAAACTTTTGTTTACATCCCTGCTGAGTTATTTGTCATAATACATCTAGTTGTATCTGGACAAGATCTATGAGTTGATTAACCAGCATGAGACCTCTCTGTATCTTGACATTAGCTGAGGCCTGTTCATCTATGACTGTAGTCACTGAGGCTGACAAAGTGTTAATGGTGTCAGTCGTCTGGACCTGTCCAGACAGAGCCAAGGCTGTCTGAATTAAGGCCAAACCCAGTTCCTAGTTAGTGGTAAAAAAGCAGGAGAATACTTGAGCATTATACATCACCGTCATTGGGAGTGGAAATGTCGACATTATCCCCCAACGCTGCTCTCTCTTTATTATTGACGCCCTGGACATCACCAAGACGAGGGACATTAGTATTCCCTTGGTCAGTCTGGATTTTTCGGGTGAGTCTTTCTGGTACCCAAAATGGGTTGTCTTCATTCTGTGGGAAAACACAGATAGCTCCCCTGGATCTTATCAAGATAGGATCCGGGCCATACCATTTATTATCAAGGACATTTTTCCATTTAACCATCTCATTGGGCCTATCTGGCTCTGAACAATGACGTTCAGCCGCAGTATGGCCATGAGCATCAATATTTAAAAAATTGAGTGTAAAGAGTGCCAAAGACACAGACACTCTTGGTGCTCGGGGTACAGTCTCCTCAAAAGTTCCCCTCTTCTGTTTTATAAGATAGGCTTTGAGGGTGCGATGCGCACGCTCAACAATACCCTGTCCTTGAGGGTTGTACGGAAGTCCAGTCAGGTGGGTTACGTCCATCTGACGGCAGAACTGTTGGAATTTTTGAGACGTATAAGCTGGTCCATTATCAGTCTTAAGGAGTCTGGGTTTCCCCCAAGCACTCCATGCCTCAAGACAATGTTGAATCACATGTGAGGCTTTTTCTCCGGTTAACGGAGAAGCAAACATGATGCCAGAACATGTGTCAATGGACACATGGAGATATTGAAGTTTTCCAAAGGAAGAAACATGTGTAACATCCATTTGCCAGACCTGTAGAGGTCGAATACCGCGTGGGTTAATTCCCACATGAGGAACTGGCAAGAACTCACAGCAGCTTTGACATTGAGTAACAATGTCACGGGCTTCTTTTCTTGTCAAGGAGAAACGACTGCGTAATGTTTCAGCCGTCACATGAAAATTGTTATGAAAATTTCTTGCAGCCTCTACCGGGGATGATAGGGCAGCAGCCACCACTTTAGTGGCCTTATCTGCCAAATCATTTCCCAGAGCCATGGGGCCAGGTAGGCCTGAATGGGCTCTAACATGAGTAATATAAACAGGAGATCTTCTAGATAACAAAACTAATTGTATCTGCTGAAAAATATTGGCAACTCTACTGGAAGACTTAATCACTCCAGCCACTTCTAAAAGATTTACTGCATTTACCACATAACAGGAATCTGACACAATATTAAGGGGTTCTAAAAAGGTTTTTAAAACTTCTAAGACCACTAAACATTCTACCACTTGAGGTGAATTTTCATTATATTGTTTGGATACCACTTTACCATTAGCCACATAGGCACCTATGCCAGTTTTTGATCCATCAGTATATACCACAATCCCATTTTTAAGTGGGTTTCTTACTGTTATTTGTGGAAACACAACCGATTGATTTTGGGCAAACTGTAAGATTGGATGTTTTGGATAATGGTTATCTATTTTTCCTGAAAAGGAGGTAACTAAAACTGCCCAATCATTAGATGCGGCTGCCAAGGTTTGAACCTGTGCAGCAGTATAAGGTACAATTAAAAGATATGGACTTTGCCCAAAGTGGGTGATTGCTGCTTTTAGGCCTTTAAGGGCAAGCTGTGCAATTGCATCAGGATACCAATCTATTATTTTAGCTGGGGATACGTTTGGATGGATCCACAACAATGGCCCATTCTGCCACAAAACTGCAGTTGGCAATTGTGCTGTCTTAAAGACACACAAACTGAAAGGCTGCGAATCCTCAATACGTTGTAATTGTGCATTCTGTAAGGCCTTTTCCACTTTTTGTAAGGCCTGGTTAGCAGCTAGAGTAAGAGTCCTAGGGGAGGAGATATGAGGATCTCCTTCTAAAATACTAAACAAAGGCCTTAACTCAGCAGAAGGAATCTTTAAAAAAGGTCTAAGCCAATTAATATCTCCCAACAGCTTCTGAAAATCATTTAAGGTATGGAGGTGATCTCTTCTTATCTCTACCTTTTGGGGCACAATCTTATCTGGGGACACCACAGAGCCCAAGAATTGTCCTGTATCAGAAATTTGGACCTTTTCTGTGGCTATCTGTAAACCCCACTGACTTAAAGTTTTAAGTAGAAAAGGATATGCCTTTTGTAGCATGGTAAGGTCTTTATGGCACAGGAGGATGTCATCCATGTAAAGGAGCAAAATTAAAGAGGGGAATTGTTCCCTCACTGGCAAAAGAGCTTCTTGTACATAAAGTTGACACATTGTAGGACTATTGGACATTCCCTGTGGTAAGACCTTCCATTGATACCTCTTATCAGGTTCCATGTGATTAATAGAGGGGATGGTAAAGGCAAATCTGGGCCTATCCCTTGGACACAAAGGTATAGAAAAGAAACAATCTTTAATATCTATAATAATTAAATTCCAGCCACGTGGTAAGGCGGAAAGTACAGGGAGACCCCTCTGTACTGGGCCAAATAAGTTCATTTGCTCATTAATGGCTCTGAGGTCATGGAGCAGTCTCCACTTTCCTGACTTTTTCTTAATTACAAAAATTGGAGTATTCCAAGGTGAGGTAGAGGGTTCAATATGGCCTAATTTTAATTGTTCCTCTACCAGTTGAATCACAGCTTCTAGTTTTTCAGAGGATAGGTGCCATTGAGGAACCCACACTGGGTCCCCTGTTTTCCATGGTATGGGTCGTGCTGCCCCAATGGCCGCTAAGGAAAACCCAGACCCTGTCTGTCTTGGTTTCCATTGGGTGAGATGGGCTCTATCCTTCCCTGTTCTTGATGTCCTAACCCTTTTCCTTCTTTATAACCCATCTTTGCCATGATATTTTTTGCTTTAGTTGAATACCCTCCCGATGGGGCGTTTTCATTGGACAAAATAAGGCCCAAATGCTGCATAATATCCCTTCCCCAGAGGTTAACCGGGAGTGGGAGCACATAAGGTATGAATTTCCCTTGCTGCCCTTCAGAGGATTCCCACGTCAAGGCAATGGAGCTTATAGTGGGACATGATTGATATCCTAGGCCCTGTAATGAATGAGATGACTCTGTGGTGGGCCATGCTTTGGGCCACCAATGTGTAGAAATTATACTTTTATCTGCTCCGGTATCAAGGATGCCTTCAAACTCTTTTCCATTAATCTTAAGGCGGAGCTTAGGTCTATCATTTAAAGATACAACCAAATAGGCAGAATCATTTCCTGAGGAGCCCATTTTCTTTATCTCAGGTCCTGCAGATTTCTCCCTGGTATTATCAGGGAGGAGCAGCAGCTGAGCTATCCTATCTCCTTTACTAATAGAAAAAACGCCCTTAGGGCTTGAGCACAGGACCTGTATTTCAGGGGAATGTTGACAATCCATAACTCCAGGGTGGACTACTAAGCCCTGCAAGGTGAGTGAACCTCGGCCGAGAATAAGGCCCATGGTTCCCGGGGGCAAGGATGGTATAGGCTCCACCGGCACCGGCTGAATACTCATTTGAGGCATTAGTAGGAAGTCGGAGGCGGCACGCAGGTCCACCCTTGTGGGTCTTCCTGGGTCGCCTCTCTGACTGCTTCCTGGGTCCTGACAAACCGGTTCCCATATCTTTGAGGGCCCTGGGACCGAGGGCCCGATGACCCGTTTTTTGGCACATCAGTTGATTGACTATCAGGTGGGGGAAGGACTCTGCCCTTTATATCCCTCACAGAGCGACACTGGTCAGCTCTATGATAACCCTTGCCACACTTAGAGCAAAGAGTGAGAGTCCCTCCCTGTTTATCTGGAGCTCTGCAATCTTTCTTAAAATGCCCAGGCTTTCCGCAATTAAAACATGTCCTCTGATCATTTCTGCTCATGGAGCGGTTCTGAGATTGGAGGATGGCGGCCGCTAAGCCTGCATTGGTGAGAGGTCCCCCAAGCTCTCGACAGACCCTGAGCCAGTCTTGTAAGCCTTTGTTCTTTCTTGGGGCTATGGCCGCTCGGCACTCCTTTGTGGCTTGCTCATAGATTAGCTGTTCTATCAGAGGCGCAGCTTGCTCTGACTCTCCAAAAATACGCTCTGCTGCCTCTGTCATTCTGGCCACAAAATCTGAGAAGGATTCCTGAGGTCCCTGGATTATCTTTGTTAACTGCCCAGTGGTTTCACCTGCTCGAGAGAGCGCCTTCCAGGCCCTAATAGCCGTGGAAGAAATCTGGGCATAAGCTCCCCAATGGTAGTTTGTCTGATCAGCAGAATAAGCTCCCTGACCCGTTAACAAGTCAAAAGTCCAATCTCTCTGCTCTGGAGTCAAAGCAGCTGCGTTTGCTCGGGCCTGCGCTTGTGCAGCTTCATGCCAAAGCGCTCTCCATTCCATATATTTGCCCATACTAGGGAGAGCGGCTTTTACAACCGTTTGCCAGTCGGCAGGAGTTAGTGCCATGCCAGCGAGCCTGTCTAACTGCACCAAGGTAAAATTAGCATTGGTTCCGTATTTACGAACCGACTCGGCAATTTCCTTAATTTGTAAGTATTCTACCGGAGCGTGGACACGCCCACCCTCGGCTCCTTCAAAGACCGGAAATGCCTGTTGTATTTTCCTTTGTTCCTCTCTGGGAATGAATGAGTCTGCGCACTGCCTCTCTGCGCACTGCCTCTCTGCGCATTGCTGACGCACTACGCAGGGCGGGGACTCCGCATAGGGCGGACCTTGAAGCCGACTGCCCTGAGGCCAATCAGCAAACTGGCCTTCGCCAGCCGCTTTTGGCTTTTTTCTTGACCAATTAGCTGGCTGGTAATGGGCTGCTTCTTCCTCCCAGTCTGTTTCCTCAGAGGAGGATTCTTCACCTGCTTCAGAACTACTAAGAGCTGGCTTCCTGAGCTCATCTAGTGACGAGTATCTCCTAGAGACCTCCGCTAATTGATCTTTCTTCTTTTCCCTTTTTCCTCTTTTTCTTCTAATCTCTCTCCAGGTATTCCTACCTAACCTTAACTTTTCCTCGGGTTCAAGACCCTTGGAAAGGCCTGTATACTTATTTTGTGTACCATATTTCCTCTTTGCTCCTACTCTCTCTCCCCGCTTTACTTCTGATAGCTTGTCCTGAATTTCATCTAGAATCCGCCCTGCCTTAACCACTTGATAACATGTGAAAAGGAACAAAAGGGCTTCTAACACCAGAAAAAATTCAAGGCCAAACATATTCCACTTTACTTCTGATAGACTGTCTTGAATTTCGTTAGAAAGTTCAAGATCAGACTTACCTCGTAAAGCTGTACTCACTGGTACTCTCGTTCCCCAGCTGAAAAGTTCTGAATTCATACAGTTGAATCCTTCTTAACAGTCTGCTTTACGGGAACCTTTATTACCGCGACCCGCAGTTCTGGTTCTGGAATGAGGGATCTTCCTTGCGCCAGTCCCGAGTTTTTTCTCGTCCCGGAATTCGGCACCAATTGTTATTAGACGCGTTCTCACGACCGGCCAGGAAGAACACCACAGACCAGAATCTTCTGCGGCAAAGCTTTATTTCTTACATCTTCAGGAGCCAGGGTGCAGGAAGCAAGAGAGAGAGAAAACGAAACCCCGTCCCTCTTAAGGAGCATTCTCCTTCGCCTCGGACGTGTCACTCCCTGATTGGCTGCAGCCCATCGGCCGAGTTGACGTCACGGGGAAGGCAGAGCACAAGTAGTCATAAGATACCCTTGGCACATGCGCAGATTATTTGTTTACCACTTAGAACACAGCTGTCAGCGCCATCTTGTAACGGCGAATGTGGGCGCGGCTCCCAACAGATGGGGTCTGTCTTTGGCCAAGAATTCACCAATGAGCCAGACTGGCTGAACAATGAGTCCTAGGAGTCCTCCTGTCTCTGCTTCTGTAGCTAGGATTACAGATGCACACCACGACCGGTCTTTTAAATATATATAATTTCATGTGCATTAGTGTTTTGCCTGCATGGGTCTCTGCGAGGGTGTCAGATCCCTTGGAACTGGAGTTACAGAGAGTTATGATCTGAAGGTGTAGGTGCTGGGAATTGAAGCCGGGTCCTCTGGAAGAACAGCCAGTGCCGTTAACCACGGAGCCAACACTCTAGCCCCAAGCTGTCTTTTTAAAATCTGGGTTCTGGGTATCTGAACTGCTCTCACGTGCATAGCAAGCATTTTACTGGATGGGCCATCCATGCCCCCAGACCCTTTCAGTTGTTGTTTTAAAAAAAAATGAACTTTTAAGCACATTATTAAAATTGAACTCATAATAATGTAGAACAGAGCTGTCCATTATATTTTTCTGACACTATAAAAATATTTTATGTCCATGCTGTTCCGCATGGTAGTCACTCACATGTGCAAAACCAGAACAAAGAAAAATTGATAAATATGCATATTTTTCATGTACAAATGCCCCTTGTAGCTCATCAAATGCTATTATTATGTTTTTGTTTTTGAAAATTAGCAAGGTTTTGCTGAAAGGACTCTGATATAGCTGTCTCTTGTGAGACTATGCCAGGGCCTAGCAAACACAAAAGTGGATGCTCACAGTTAGCTATTGGATGGATCACAGGGCCCCCAATGGAGGAGCTAGAGAAAGTACCCAAGGAGCTAAAGGGGTCTGCAACCCTATAGGTGGAACAACAATATGAACTAACCAGTACCCCCAGAGCTCGTGTCTCTAGCTGCATATGTATCAGAAGATGGCCTAGTCGGCCATCAGTGGAAAGAGAGGCCCATTGGTCGTGCAAACTTTATATGCCTTAGTATATGCCAAGAAGTGGGAGTGGGGGATGGTATAGGGGACTTTTGGGATAGCACTGGAAATGTAAATGAAGAAAATACCTAATTAAAAAAAAGAAAACTAGTTTCAGTTCCTTTTGTTGTTCTCTGGGAAGAACTCTGATTGTCAAGTGGACAGGGCCACAGAACAGGGTTCTTTAAGTGACAAGAGAAAAGTGTGAAAACCAGAGTCATACAACATGGAATAGAATAAATATTATTTTCTTCTGAACTCTGTTTGTTTTCAATATTTCATTGCAAAACCATAGTTAGAGACCAAGGCACATTTTTCGCTCTTCTCATCTTCTGCATCAGAGGATAAGTGTTTTTTCAGAACACCTAAGCTTGTACAACAAGAGTTGTTTCTGTCAGGTTGCTGGACACAGCAGTAATACAATGGTCAGTCAGTTTCCATGCAAATAGCTCTTTAGAGGGTTTTTTGCTTGCAGCTGTGATGGCAAAACCTGAGCTGCATAGGAGACCTTAGGATGTTGGAGAAGTTAAGGAATGCCCCAGGACATAAGCAAGGGTAATGGACTCTGCCAACTCCATGCCATCTGCAACTGCCAGAGCCACCAGCACGAGTTTACTCAAACCCACATGATGATACCCATGTCCCAGAAGTTATTACTATGTGTCCTGCTGAGTTTCAAGAAACCTTGCTTTGGCTCAGCACTTCCTTGCTATGCACCTATCCATCCTTACCAGGGTGGGTGTGTTTACTCTGTGCTGTTGATAGAGTCTTATAACTTGGGAGTATATAACTCTCCTTCTGAATTTATGTAGACAAATGATTTATCTTGTATCTTAGAGAAAACTTTGAAATGAGAATTTTGACCATTAGACTTTAGGGACTCTTGGAGATGGCCTAGATGTGCTTGGTCATGAGTATCTGGGGGCCAGGAGCCAAGTGCTGAAAGCTGAATATTAAATCCTCCAGGGGCTCAAGTGACAAGCACTGGGTCCTAGATGTCACTTATGAAGGTCCTGAAAACATTGAAGGATGGGCCTATTTCGGTGAAGTAGATCACTGAAGGTGTGCTTTGGAAAGCCATGTTGGCTTCCACCCTACTCTCCTTATGATGAGGCTATGATGAGGTGAGGGGTATCTCATTTCATGCACTATGCTCTTATGACACCCATGAGTCTAGGCAACTAGGGTGAACCCTCTGATGCTGTGAGCAGAGGAGGTCTTTTTCTTTCAAGATGTTTCCTCAGTTATTTTAGTTCTGCTGCATAAAAGTAACTAAGTATAGTATATTCCTGAAATTTTGCCTGAATTCAGTCTCATTTAGACTAAATAATTTAGGATTTGTTCTTGTTCAAAGGAATAATAAGAGTAAATTATATGAGTATGTACATAATACGTCTACACATAGCTGAGGATAAGCTTGAAGTCCTTAGCCTCCTGTATGTACCTCCCAAGTGCTAAGAGTACAAGCATATGCCAGCACATCCTGTATATGTGGTACTAGGATTCAAACTCAGGGCTTTGTGAATGATGAGCAAGTACCCACTGAGCTGCATATGTGCATATTAATGACAAGATGTCAGATATAACAAGTTTATTGTATGTGAGAAATTTTGGTATCCATACTTTAAAGTATAGAGTTTCAGTGACTATCTGTAGAGATAGATGATATATACATTATGTAACCAAAGTGAATTTGAGGAACAGTGTATTTATAGAGCTGGAGTTAGCATTAAGGCAACCAGCCAGAGGCACCCTGAAATCAGAAGGCCAGCAAAGTGGGTAACCATCTCCATAAATCGGGAAGGGCCACATGGAGAAGAGGAAGAAAGGGCACACGGTCTCAGAGACAGGCAGGAGGATAACTCTGCATTCTCCATGTTCTAATTTGCCTAGTGTGTCCAAACCTGTGCACCAGAAGCTAGAGTACAAAAGGACCGGTCAAGGTAAACTACGTGATCATCTCTCTGGATGCAGAATAGGCCCATAGAGGGCAAGGAATAAATCTGAGTAGCAAACAGGGAATAACCAAGCTGCACACAGGCCACGTACATTATCCTTATCCAAAAACTCGAATCACATGTTCATATACATTTTGGAAATCACAAACTGACTCTTATTCACTGGGTTTTCATCATTGGGTTCACTTGGAAAATTTTATGCAAAATTAAGTCAGTCTTACACTGTCTAGTCAGTTATGTACATATAAGGAAAGTTGAACGTTGGAGTCTAATTATTTATATGGAACACAGACAAGAATTTTGCCCTAAAGTTGTACTGTGTGTGATATGAGTATTAACCACACAAAAAGCAATTATTTTCACATGTTGCAATATATCAAGATAACAACAGTTTTCTGTCTTATGTCTCTGGCTCATGCGCATACCCTCTCTCTATTCAGAAGAACCAGATGGTTGAAATGAAGATAATTCTCACAGTAATTGGTGGTTTCTTATACGATCTTATTGGGGGATAAGGGAATATCTAATTTGTTTATGGAGGTTTGTGTTACTCTACACTGCCATCTTTCTCAGCTGATAGTAAAGAAGTATTTTTACAAATTAATAACGATTGTCCCTTGTCAGGAACTTCTGTAGATGCTAGGTAAAAAGGAAGGGGTCATGCATTATGCTCAGAAACCTTTTACAATTTGAGCTAGTAAACAAAATTTGCCCTGAAAACATGGCGAGCCTCTTGATTTATCTGCTCTGCTTTTATTTTGCCAGAGTGTCCTTCAGAAGTCATTGTTCTAAATAGTCCCAAGCATGTCCCCTCAGTAGCACAAACATAGTGCTGATTTATTTAGAATATGATGACTAAGCCCTGTGTGCCAAGGCCATGGGATACAAGATCCTCAGCCATCTACCCCTCTGTGCATTCTGCTTATTCACCTTTGCATTTTTACACACAGCATTGATGGTCTGGAGATGTAGGGATTTGGTCATCTAACATATCTAGCAAATGCTACCCCCTTAAAAATGTTTATTGCAGGATATTTGATTACAATGTGAAGACTGAGATTGTGTTGTCTACTGGAAAAAATGAGTTTCTAGTTGGGATGTGGCTCAATCCTTTGCACACACCTTTAATTCCTCTGGTTGAAATGTAGGCATGCCTTTAATCTCAAACAATGAAGATAAAGTTAATTTGTAGAATGAAACACCCCTGTTTGAAAATGATGTCTAATTGAGTGGAAGACAAAGTGATGAATCTGAGAAAGAATTTATTAAATAGGGTACACCCAACTCTCACGAGAATAGATTACAGGCTATGTAAGAAGGAGCAAAGCAGAGGGGGGGGAAAAGAAGAAGAAAGAAGGAGGCTATTTTACTGGAAGAGTTTTACACAGACAGGTTAAAAAGAGAATAAACTAGGCAGGAGTGAAGACAGAACCAGCCAGATAATGAGAATGAGATTAGAACAGTTTGTTAGAGCTGGTTTAAGGCCAAGCAGAGAAGCTGAGAGAAGCCAGGTTAGCATGGAGAGAAATTTTGAGCCAGAAAGCTGAGTGAACCAGGCAGCCAGAGTTCAGAAAGACCTAGAAATGTGAGCTTATTCGGCAGTTAGTCTCAGTGGCTGAAAACAATCTAAGTCTAGATAAGATTGTACGGAGGCTAGAAGCTTCCAGCACTAGGTTAACAAATGGATTCAGTAAGCCTCTGCGATGACAATTACTTCAGGCGAGTAAAAGTAACTTTTACAAATCTTAGCTATCACTGATATTAAAAATTATTATTGATTCACCTTATTTATATTTGAATGTAAATGAGTCTACAAGTATTACGTGTATTGCATAGACAAAGAATTCCTTGAGGTGATAATCATAGATACTGAAGTCACAGAATCCTGCAAGGTGTGTGGAATGAGTCAGGGACCAGAATAGATTACGTACTCTGGCCACTGAGGCCAGAAAATAGAAATAACAACTGAGGGCTTTTCTCCATGTAATGCTCATTGCATGCCTTGGCCATTCATCAGAACCTGCTCCGAGCAGCTTCCGTCACATTTAGTCTTTAGTGATGTTATAACTAAACTACTACATACATCCACATGAGAAATTAAGGGATGTAGTTTTACAGTTACTACATTGCCAGCTCCATGTTTGGTGATATTGTAGCTGTAGCCCAGAGCTGGCCATGATGGTAGCATTCATGCCACAAAAATTGGCAAATTCTACAAAGCAGTCCCTATCCCCTCCACCTTATTTTGGGAAGTGCCAGTTGTTAAATGCCCATTACACTACTGGCTGGACATTGATCTTTTTCTGTTAGTACAAAAGTGAGATATTAGGTATTAAATTGAACCTATATTGTCAGAAACCTATGCTGGGTGCATGATTTCAGGGCAGTGAAATGCAAAGAATGGGAAATTGATTTTTTAGCCCCTAATGAACTCTAATGAACAACAACACCAGAATACTGATCTCCTGATGTAAATTGATTCCCCAGAAAGGGTTGTGTAAATCAATGGGAGAGATGGGAGAGATACTGATGGACAGGTCTCTCTGTCTCTCTGCCTCTCTTCCATTCTCCCTCCATTCATTTCCTTCTTACCCTCTTGCTAAAAATAGATGATACCAAGAAGAGAAGAGTTAGATGCAACTTTAATTTTTTTTTTAAATCTTATTTTTAATGATGGTTCTTAAATGCTTTAACCTGCCTTTAGCCCACCCATCCACCAGAGGTAGTGGGAAAGAAAGGATATGGGGGAAGTGGACCTGTTTAGGAATGTTCTTTGGAGCAACTCTCATTTATGTTGTCTGGAAATCAGCAGTTCAGTTCACAAATTAGCAGAGGCAGCTCAATCTACTCCATATCACTTTATAGATACAATAGTCCAGTTCGCTAGAGTAGGAGTGACAGCATGGATCAACAATGGTGACAATACCTATCAGAGACAGCTAGGCCTCAGGCTCAACACAAGTCAACAAGAAGGATCCAGAGAAATGTCAAAAGAAATTCTCAGCTGTACCTCTCTCAGGGAAGCCAAGATCAGCAAAGACTGTGAGACCCACAAGCATTACACAGCTAGCTCTACAAACAAGCCAAACTCAACCCCTGTGACTGTCTGTTGGGCCCTATTTTTCTCTTCAAACATCCCATGCCCTCCACATGTCTTGCCTCAACACAGGTCTTGCTTCAGCACTTGCGTCTGTCTCAGCTGACATCACTGCTAATCAGCCTGAGTCAGCAGAAGGGATAAGAAACTGCAGCATACCACCAGAAGGATTTTGATGCCTTTTTCTCTATAAAGTCCAGACAAATACAGCTCAACTACACAATGTAAGATGGACCAATATTCATGTGTCATTAACAACAAATCCTTTATCACGTCCCTTTTCTTGTTCTTGCTTTAACAAAACATCTTCTCTCCTATGTCTGCTTCAGCAAAAACGTTCCTTTACAAGTCTGCCTTAGCTTTTCACACCTGTGTCCACTTGAATGAAACGTTCCTTCACATGTTTTCCCCAACAAAACACCATCCAACCAATTTTCCAAAAACCTTTAAGTTTCCACTTCAATGGAGTCTCCAATAATATTCACTTCTCCGTGGCTCCTACAAAAACAACTCTCAGAAACCACATGACATCCACAGGGAGAAAAGCCAGAAAAGCAAGAAAGTAAAGCTATTAGACTCCAGCCTGGGGTAACAATTTCAGGGGAAGCTTCACACTGTTCCAGCCTTCTTTGCGCCCGTCCTGGAAGTAGGTATCTTCTCCTTGCTCGTGGAGGAAGTAATTTGGCATAGGCATCCAGAGAGACTGAGACTTTTAATTTGATGTTGCTCTGAATTAGTTACCTTGTTTGTTTTTACTGGCACTCTATCACTTCTGTCCTAGCCTCTGACCTCACCCTTGGAAAGGCAGGATCCCTGAGAAACACCCACAGACTGTGTTATGAGCACACATGCACACATGCATACATGTCTGTGCATTTCCTTCCTCAGCATCTAGATTCCTCCCTTCAGCTTTTGTGTCCACAACCTGGGTGAGATCATCAAGCAAGCTCTGAAACATCAGTCAGGGCTTCGGGACATCAGTCAGAGCTGTGAGACAGCTGTGGGACTTCAGTCAGGGCTGTGGGACATCAGTCAGGGCTGTGGAATAGTGTGGTCTCCGGATCCAAAGCAATGGGTTCTTCAAAGCCATCCACTCAAGAGATGTGAGTAGGGGAGATAGATGCAGTCCCAGGGGAGCAGAGGCAGGGTCTGGTGAAGGAACATGGGGTGAAGGTTAGAGTCCTCTGTTAGGCCTAGAGTCTCTCTGCACTTCAGCCTCAAACATGTAAATGGAAGCAATAGCTTTTTCCTACATTACAGTTTTTGGTTGTATGTATGTGATAATTGGTTGGGAATACATGTAAAATACATGTGACAGTGAATGGCTATTGTAAGTATCTTGGTTGCTGTTTGATAGGGAAGGCATGTTACACATTCTATAAAAATCTAAGTTATCTTTTGTTTCTTTTTTAACTGTCTTGTGGATTAAGGAGTGTACCCTGGCTTGATGGCACAGGCCCATAATCTACTCAGGGTGCTGAGGCAACTGAAGACCATCTTGAGCAATTTAATGAGAACTTGTCTTAAAACAGTTGAAAAAGGTAGGCCAACAGGTAGAATGCTTGCCACCAAGCACAAAGAAACCTAGGTTCAAACTGCAAGGCTACCAAAAAATGAACAAAAAGTACCCCCACATCAACCAAAAAGTGCTCAGAGCTATAGAGTTCAAAAGTTATCAGACCAAGCTTCTCAATAAAACCAAAGCTAAACATACTCTATATCAGTGACTTTTCTTAGTTTCATCAGAGAACTGAGGTTGCAAGGCAAATCATTAGCTCTGAGACCTGGAAAAAGAAAATACTGAGAATCATGGCTGAGATGAGCCTACCAGGAGCAGGAGCCAGTGAAGCCAATAACTAGGAGGAAACTCTTAGTAATAATTGACAAGTTTCTGGAGGCTAAGGACATATTTGAGAGGATATTGACTTGGGTGGGAGACGGTGGGAAGTTGAGAGAGAGTGGGAAGGTGGGGAGAGTGGGAAATGTGGAGGGATGGGGAGGGGTGAGGGTGGGAGGGTAGGAGGGAGTGGGAAGGGAAGGTGGGCAGAGTGAGAAGGGGGAGGGGAAGGGAGTGGGAGGGAGTGGGAAGATTTTGTGGTGCTTACTTTTAGAAGCGCTTCTAGTTCCTCACACAGAAGTGGGAGAATAATTTCCTTCAGCTTCTAAGAAGAACATGGCAATTCACTCTTGAAACATTCCCAGGACAGTCTCCAAAACCAGGGCCTGCCCCTCATGGGGGTCAGCGAAGCACCATTTGAGATAGGAAAGGCTTGGATTTCAATCTGTCTTTTGGTTATTGAGTCAAAACTTAATTTGACTGTAAGAGATGGACTTTTATTAGTTTTTTAATTTGGGGAGGTGTGTTTTATACCTCAATGTATGTTCAACCTTGATAAATGTTCAGTGTGAGTTTAAGGAGTGAGACAAATATTTTTACTACTCTTCTGCAGCGAAGCTTTGCTTTCCCTTATTGTTTGAATTCCGTTCAAAATTGTCTTTGTGTCCACAGTTTGAATGATACACTTTCTCACTTTCACAATGCCTGGCTCAGGGAATTGCCCTAAAAAGTAAAGCTAAGACATGCCTCTGGGTTTGACCACTTAGAGCTTCAGGACCACTAAACAACCTGGTTTGTTCTGAATTATAGACTTATACATGATTTAATCTATTCTATAGCTTACTGCCATCATGGGCCATTAATACAGCAACAGCCTTTACATCAGGGCCTGTAAGACACAGATAGCACTCAGGCATTCCTAGGAAATTCCAGGAACATTAGAAGACAAAAGAATGGGCTAACAGAGAAAATTCTGGAAATGCTAGCCCCTGGCTTCTACACCTACAAAGAAACATTAAACTCAGAACAGCTGTTAGGATACAACATCTCCCAGGCCACTTCTGACCTTTCATGATTCTTATTATCACACATGACAAAGAGCAAAGGTAGTGTAATGAGAGAAGACAAATGTCAGAACCAGACTGTGATCTGACACAGGTTTTGGAATTCTCAGATAGGTCATTTAAAATGTCAATACATGATGATGATCAGTAAGAAAGGAAGGAAGGACAGATCAATAATTCTGAAGACTTATCAACAAAACTTTATAAGATAAATGGAAGAGATCAAGAAAAAAAAAGGACAGGAAAAAATTATTTAAAACACTGAGGTGAAGACAATTAAAAAAAAAAAGTGTTAGACATCCACAGTGATAAAACGCAAAGAGGAAAGAGAGTGAGCAGAACAGAAGTATTTGAAGTAATACTGGTGAGACTATGTCACTACAATACCTTTCTTTGCAGATGATGCATTATAAGTGCCCCCACCCCCACCCCTGGCACAAACACTACAATGTGTGCCTCTCCATCTTCTGGAACTAATGAACCACTGTAGCAAAGCGACTACTGTAGCAAACCCTCCATGACTTCTCCACCAGGATGGACTGTACTCTTAGAACAAACCTTTCTTTTCATAAGTTACTTTTATAAAATGTTTTATTGCAGCAATAAGACAGTAACCAACAATCAGCTTTATTTATAAGTGCATACACCCTGAAACAGACATGTTATCCATGGATCCAAGAAGAAATAAAGTGTGGTACATCCATACATCCAAAACTTGTTCAGTGACAAACAGGAATTAAAGTTCAAAGAGATATGGAGGAATATTATGTATATGATTCTAGAGAGTAAAACCAGAGCCTTGCAAGCACTAGGCAGGCACTCTACCACTAGACAATATGTCATGCTCCATGGAAGAACTTCAAATTATATTACCAAATGAAAGAAATTAGCTAAAAGGCTGTATCTTGCATGACTACAACTAAGGACACTGTGGAAAAGGTAAAAATATAAAGACAATAAATAGATCTCTACTTTCCAAAAGTCCACAGTAAGAAAGGCTGGGGAAAATAGATAAAGAGAGCTTGGTAATGCACTCTGTATATGCAATGGTAAAAATGTGACATTATACATTTATAATCCCAAAAACTATGTGATATAAAGATTGACATTTAATGTACATACCAGATTTTAGTTCATATTATATATCACATTGGTTCATTAATTTAAAGAAACACACTATAAAACTACAAGATGTTATTCACAATGGAATCATGGTATAGGAAGTTGCTATGGGAATATTACATTATTTGTTCATTTTCTCAAGTAAATATAAAACTGATGTATGGAACAAAGTGAGAAATCTGAGACTTGGAGCTCCAAAAGGTTACATAAAGTATAGTGGTGAAAATCTCTGTGGAGCACTATGATAGAAATAGGAGGCCGTTGGGGAAAGGGTGCATAAGCCCAAAGAGGGAGCTAGTTTTCCTAGGCTAGATGCACACTTGGCATTAAAGAAGTGAGAGAGAGGCCTACAGAGCAGTGGCATTTTATATGGGTTAGAAGTTGGGGTATGTATGATATTATGGCTGAGGATACATGAAAAAAGGTTACACCCCAGATAAGGAACCAAGCAAGAACAGACTAAAGTTAGGATCCCACTAACATCCAACTTGCTGAATCAGCGAGTTTCATTGGGGTTACACACAGAAGCAAAAACTGTCACAAAGATACAATGCCAGAACAAGTGAGCTGTCTTCCAGGCAGATTCACTTGCCTGTGAGTGTCTCTCCCAACTCTTTATTGTATTTGTATAAAGTATGAGAAGGGAGAAGTCTACTGTGTCTGATAGGTTTCAGGGACTTCCTGAAGCTTCTCAGTTGTTTGCTCTCTGAGTCTTCAAGGTCCTCCTTTTAGAACACCCCATATCTTAAAGAGTTTCTTTCAGGATAGAGTGTATCAACTCAGAGCCCTTCCTAAAACAAAATAGTGTTCAATGACATTTAGGAGTGGAAGACTCATTTTTTTCTTCTTTGCAATGCAAGTAGAAAGGAAATCCAGTATACCTTTTATGATTGGTATTAAAAAAAATAGAAATCTTTCATCCATTTAATAGTTCACTTAGTATCAACTATCATAGGCCAGCCTTAGTGTAGAGTTAGGGGGTTTATCATGAAAAATTATACTTTTTTTTCAGTCTTCATTCCCAAGGAGTCAGGTAAACAAATGATGAGAGTTTTTGGAAGTCTATCCAACTGCCTCCTTTTAATAAAGCTGACTTGTGTGATGCAAGGAGTCCGCTTCCTCCACCGTTCCTCAGTGGCAGTGTGCTGTGCTGTGGATCACAGTGAGCAGATGTCCAGCATCTTCTCCCATGCAGAGAAGAATTATGTGCTTGAGTTGTCACTGAATTTACTCTCCATGTGAAGAAGATATAGTTCATGTTGTTCTGAACATTGAATGAAACTAAGGAAAATAAAATGAACTGCACAAAATAACTGCACAGCACTGGGCTTATACTCTCAAGAAAGAAAAGAGAAAATCCAAACTAAGGTCAAATATTCAAGCTCAAAAAAATCACCACGCCAATGTATGCTGTTACCAATCAGAATTCTTTTTTTAAACCTGGCCTATTCCTTCTTTGGCTTGTTGTTTTGAAACAGCATTTCAGTAAGATATGATGCCCTGCCATGCAGATTGTAGTCTTTGTTTTCATTTCTGAGACTGGCATGTAGTGGTTTAACAAAGCAATTTCAGAAAGGGTTTGTCTCCAAGTTAACCTTTTTTCTCTTCTCTTCTCTTCTCTTCTCTTCTCTTCTCTTCTCTTCTCTTCTCTTCTCTTCTCTTCTCTTCTCTTCTCTTCTCTTCTCTTCTCTTCTCTTCTCTTCTCTTCTCTTCTCTTCTCTTCCCTTCCCTTCCCTTCCCTTCCCTTCCCTCCCTCCCCTCCTTCCCTCCCTCCCTCCCTCCCTCCCTCCTTCCTTCCTTCCTTCCTTCCTTCCTTCCTTCCTTCCTTTCTCCCTTCCTTCCTTCCTTCCTTCCTTCCTTCCTTCCTTCCTTCCTTCCTCCCTACCTCTCCCTCTGCCTCCCCCCCTTTTTGTTTATTCTTCTCTCATACAATACATTCCAACCTCAGGGTCCCTTCCTTCCCCTCCTCCCAGCCCCACCCCCCATTCCTCCTCCATCAATCTTTTTTAAAGGATGGGTCAAAAAGATTTGTACCAAAGACCATCCTGGAGCATATGTCTTTTTAACAAACAAAACTATTATTTTTGACAAACTCCTGCAACATGGGATCAGGACATTTTGAAAGGTATGGCTATACAGATACCCCCTTATAACACATGAACACTATCTTTCCCTTCAAAGTGACATTTCCCTTTTGTGACTGGAAATGAGTAATTTGGAGAATCAAGTAATTTTTTGACCATCCTGGATAATCTAGGTAGAAGACAAAAACAAATAAACAAACAAAAACCAGGTTTTTGTTTTGTTTTGTTTTGTTTTGTTTTGTTTTGTTGAGACAGGGTTTCTTCTCTGTGTAGGAGTCTTGAGAGGCAGAAAATTTTAATCAGAATTAAAGTCACAATTAATGGTAACATTATCCTCATTTTCTCACATGACAAAACAAGCTCCAGGAAAAGGAAGTGATGTTGATGACAGGCTCCACATGGTACCTGAGTCACTGGATGCTTTTATCTGTCCCCAGGTCACTGACAGAGGAGGAAAGCATCTGGGTGGTGACTCAGTTACAGATCAGATTGTCCTTGCTGAAATCCTAGTGACGCCCTATGATTCTTCAGGTTCTGACATCCTCTGACCACCATCCTCTCCATCCATGAAGTCAGGGATTCATAGTCAGGTGTTGGGTACAGAGAGCCTATTCCCTGGCACGTGCACCAAGTAGGCATTCATCCAGCAGCGTGAGTTCCTGTTGTCTGATCAAGTTGTTCCTACTTGAAGAGTGTCTCATAAGGTCTGAGTGGTGATTGCCATATTTCTGTGGGTCAGAGTTTAGTAGACCTAAATTTGGCTCCATTTGTTGAGTCACAAGAGAATTGAAAATGTAGGGTTTGTATGTATGTATGCATGCATGCATGCATATATGCATATAAATCTGTATGTATGTATTATGTATTTTTATTATGCAACTGTGAATTTGTGGTCAATTTTATTTGAACCTTTTGGTCACATAGGGAAATATTAGTTTAATATGAATCGCTGACCTGAAGCCAAATTTAACTAAGTACCTTTAAGTATATATAAACTATTTCAAAAAATAACTCCTCACTGGCTCACCAAGGGTTTAAAAATGAAGTACTTCAAATCTAGGAAAAGATGAACATCTCCAAATAACTGTTGCAATTATTATTTTAAAAATTCTTCACTTTTTTGAGAGTTACTTATTTTTATATTATTTATTTAGTGTGTTGTCTGCATATATGTCTGTGCATCATGCCTACAGGGCCCACGGAGACCCAAAGAGGGCATTGGGACTCCTGGAATTGGGGTTTCAGATAGCTGTGGCCCATTATGTGGGTGTCAGGAATTGAGCCCTGGCCTTCTGAAAGAGCAGTTAGTGCTCTTATCTAGTGGGTCATCTCTTCACCCCCCAAACTGTTAAAATTATAGCTAATGATCTCTGTATATGTAGGCTGACCAGCCATACTGCAGAGCTCAAGCCTGATTGGATGAAGATGGGAGCTATCAATCAAAATGGGGAGCATCCATGTATCTTGTTAGTATTTAGCCATATCCAAATGGCATCCCAGGTGGAATCATAGGGCATAGTGCTTTAAAGGGTCCGGCTTTGGTGACAAAACCGAGGTTCATGATCTGCTACTTTGCCAAGTTATACCTTTATATTTAATTTCTCCATTATAAAAATCAATAGATAATTCTAACACTCAAATCAAGCATATGAAAGATTTGATACAGTGGATGGTGGATATTGCAGATAAGCTGTTATCATTGCTGTGAGAGTCATGACTACAGATTCAGGAGTATGGTCCAGGGCAGAGGAAGTTCAAGTAAAAGAAGAAGCTATAAACTCCAAGGGGAATGTAATGAATGTGATATAGCCTGGACCACCAGTTTAGAGGTGGCACTGCCCGCAGTAAACTAGACCACTCAGCATCAAATATGAATTGAGAAAATGTCCCACAGACTAATGACTGACATTTTTAAAGATGAGGTTCTCTCTTCCCAGATGAGCATAGCTTTTGTCAAGTTGACAAAAAAAAAAAAAAAAAAAAAAAAACCAAAAAAACAAAAAAACAAAAACAACTTACCAGCACACTAGGCGTATTAGCTTCCAATGGCTGAAGTATCTGAGCATGGAAAAGATATGCATGTCACCACAGCTTTGGAAGCCAGAGGTAACTAAATATTTTGCAGGACGTGTTCCCTCTAAACCCAGCTAAACATCCTTCCATGCCTCATCCAAGTGTCTGTATCTTTGGTACCTCTTGGCTTCGGCAGGTATCTCTCCATCCTGTCTATGCCTGTGATCTTCCCTCTGTGTGTGGTATCAGGGCTAAAGACTTCACTTTTACCTGATCACTCACTGTACAGTAAAATCAGTTTCCAGATAAACTCACATCCTGAGAAGTTTAGGATTAGGACTTTTATTATGTCTTTTGTGGTCCAGGCATGGGAAAATACATAATTCCATCTATAGGTCCAGGCTCACTGGTCTTTGAAATGTATAACTCCAAGGTTTAACACACAGTTCTAGCCAATGAAGGAAAACCATGGCCATCCAAAGAATTCTATATGTCTTTTCCACTATGTGCTATATGTTTAATCCCCTTAATTGCAAATGGTATAGTCTATTATATATTTTATTGTTAAAATACTAACCTGCAAGCAAAATCTTAGAGTGTTTTAATTCACAGTACACTTTGTGATCCTATTGTAACATTTTTCCCATCTACTACGCTGAGTCTTTCAAGTCAAAGTGCCTAAGACTTCTGTAAGGCATTTTTATGGTCAGGAACACTTGCATGAAATGACTAAATGACCACCCTGGATTATATATTTTGTCTAATGAAATTACCTTATTTTGCTAACCCTTGGGCAACCTCTGCGAAGAAGACAATAGTCTCAGTTGTTTGTTTCCTGGAGAAATAGTAATGATGAACTCAAAAAGCAGAAGAATTTATTTTATCCTATTGCCTAATTTTTCATAATTCCATATGATTTCTATTTATTTTATCTTCATTTAATGTATCCCATACAACATAGGAAGTTTTCCAACACTGGCACTCACCTATTTTTGTTAAGAAGAAAGCATTGCTACATCCAAGGATAGTACTTATTCTTCAGCTGAGGTGACTAGTTTTTCTTCTACTAAGATTTATCCATAGACAGAGGATGTTAAATTCAGTCTCTACTTTAATGGTTGATAGATAAAATATGTGTCTAACTTATTTGGATAATAACTACCTTTTCCCCCCTAAATCTATGTAGAAACTAATAGTTTTCACATGTGCCCCAGCAAATCTTTTCTGGTGCAGTCTTAGGTCACGTAAAACAATGAAGAAACATGGATTTCCAAGCGGGATGTTCATCTGGACAAGGACTGGTGGGAACTTCCGTGTGAAGCCTCATTACTGACTGACACAGATGAAGCTCCTGGCCATAGCTCTTAGGGCTTTCAGTGTTTTAGCTAAGAAATAAAAAAGACAAATATAATTATCAAGACCAAGTAAAAAACAAAGAAGAGTCAAGTAAACAAAATCAGAAACGAAACGAAAAGACAATACAACCTAAGCCATGGGAATTAAAAAGAGCACAAGGAACTGTTATGAATTAGCATATGTCCAGAAAAAAGAACAAACAAAACCCCAACAAAACAACAAACAAAAACAAAAAACGAACCAACAAACCAAGACTTGCCAAGACTGAGTCAAGAGGAGACAGACTGATAATAATAAATGGAGAGATTGGATTGGCATCAAAAATGTTCTAATGAAGAACTCAGGGAGGTGGCTTTTCAGGTCAACTCTATCAAACATTTAAAGATAAATTAATGCCAAATATTTCTTAAATTCTCCCTAAAATAGAATAAGAAATAGTTGTTATGAAGAAAGTATCACCCTGATAGCAAAACTAAAGATAAATGAAAGAAAACTACAGGCTAATTTTCTCCATGAACATGAATACAAAAATCCTCACTAAAATATTAGTAGACCATGGCTGGAGAGATGGCTCGGAGCTTCGTGACCTGCTCTCGCAGAGGATCTGAGTTTGGTTCTCAGAATTCATCCTGGGCAGCTTACAAGTACCTATAACTCCAGCTCCAGTGGATGATACCCTGCTCTGGGCTCTGAGGGCTTCCAGGCAGATAGTAAACACATACATATGCGTGGTGCACACACACATGCATTCATGCACATAAGTATTTACACACACACACACACACACACAAACATAAAATAAAAGTGAATAAATCTTTAACATTTTAGAAAAGAGAATAATATCACAACAGCATAAAACTAATAAAATACTTAGGAATATATTTAACCACCTAAGTAAAAGGTTGTACGATGAAGACCATAAAACCCTGATGAAGGAAAGTAATATAGGTATAGAGAATAAGAGGACAAAATACTTATGGATCAAGACATCCATAATTTAAAATGTCAACTCTAAGCTATTTGCAGATTTAATCGACTTCTCTCAAAATCTCAGTGACATCTTTCAAGAACTAGAGCTCCTGTAGAATTACAAATGATCTTGAACAGCCAAAGCAATTTAAACAGGAGTAAAACTGAATAAGTCACACGTTCTGCTCTCAAAGTATATTGCAAAGCCCCAGAAGTCAAAACCGAATGGTGCATAAAAACAGGCATATTGACTGATGGGACAAAATGGAAAACCAGATATAACCCCAGACATATGTGCCCAACTGATGCTTGAGAAGGGGATTAAGAGTACACAATAGGAAAAACATTTCTCTCTTCAATAAATGGTGTGCTGGAAAAGATGGATATCCAAATGTAAAAAAAAGATGAGATTGGATCCTTCCTTAAACCATGTGCAAAACTCATGCCAAGGCCATCATTAGGTTTGGTAGTACTATTACTTCAAATTTTTTTCTCTCTCTCTCTCTTCTTTTTTCTTTCTTCCTTTCTTTCTAAAGATTTGTTTATTTTATTATATTTGGGTACCATGTAGCTGTCTTCAGACACTCCAGAAGAGGGCTTCAGATCTCATTAAGGATGGTTGTAAGTTATCATGTGGTTGCTAGGATTTGAACTCAGGACCTCCAGAAAAGCAGTCAGTGCAGTTAACTGCTGAGCCATCTCTTCAGCCCTCATTTTTTATTTTTTAATTTAATTTTTTTTTTACTTATACACTTTACATCCCACTCAGTGTCCCACTCCTGGTTACCCCATCTCACATGTACGTGCACAATTACTAGCATAGAGCTAGCTCCTGGCTTATAGTCCATTGCAACACCTTCACCAGGTCTTTCAATGTGGCTCCGTCTTATGCTGGAAATCATGTCACTCTGATGCCCTAATAGATGGTACTCAGGAATGGGCCCTTGGCCAGAGGTCTAGGAGTCTTGTTTCCTTTCAGGCAGGGGTAAAGCCATCTTGACATTCTCTTTTCAAGTTAACACCTTGAGATTGGAAATGGTTCAGTAACGTTATCTGTGTGTTTTGTTGAAGCATAAGCTACAATTATTATTGACACCAGGGATTTTTAGACATGCAAACAAACACAATCTCAGCTTCTGTACAAATCATAACCCTGTGCAATGATTCCTTTATCTGAACCCAGGTCCTGAGCTGCATATGGTCCTCTGATGACAGAATGCCCCATTTTGGTACTGTCAGCAGGATCAGACAGCCTGGAACTCTGTTGTTGCTGTATTGAGAACAACATGGTGTTGTTAGTCAATGATATTCTGCCTGGCTTGGGTTAGTTCCTAGTTACCACCAATTTGGCTATGGTACCCCAACTCCCTGTTTGAGTTTATAAGGATTTACAAGAATGAATGGCACAGTTTCCCATCCTGTAGTATCCATCTCTTCCATCATGTGATGTATTTATGACATCATTTTGGTCAATCTCAAATAATCTAAAATCTGCTCAAGAGAAGAAAACTCTAGCTAAAAATCAGCTCATTTTTCCATTGTCTCAAAATCTTTCTTCTATATGCTGGATGTTTTTGTTATTATTCTGTTTCATTTTAACACTAAGTAGAAAGAAACCAAACTGCTTTTTTGTTTATTTTATGTACATAAATGTTTATTATATGAGTGCCTTGGAGTTATGGATGATTGTGGGCCACCATCTGGGTGTTGGTAACCCAGGTCCTCTGCAAGAGTAATAAGTATTCTTAATTGCTAAGCCATCTCTCCAGCCCCTCACAATGGCTTTTAATCTTAGGTAGGTAATCAGAATTGATTGCCCCATCATGTTACTTGTATTGGTTAGAATATGCTTGACCCATGTAAAGTGGCACTATTAGAAGCAACCCTATAGGTGGAACAACAATATGAACTAACAAGTACCCCTGCCCCGCCCTCCCCCCCGCCCCCCCCCCCGAGCTTGTGTCTCTAGCTGCATATGCATCAGCTAGGGCCATCAGTGGAAAGAAGCCCATTGGTCTTGCAAACTTTATATGCCTCAGTACAGGGGAACACCAGGGCCAAGAAGTGGGAGTGGGTGGGTAGGGGAGTGTGGGGGGGGAAGGTATGGGGGACTTTTGGGATACCATTGAAAATGTAAATGAAAAAAGTACCTAATAATATTAATATTAATAATAAAAGAAGGTATGGCCTTGTTGGAGTATGTGTGGCTTTGCTGAAGGAAGTTCAACATGGTGGGAATGGGATTTGAGGTCCTAAGCTCAAGCTGTATCCAGGGCAGAAGTGACCCTCCTCCTGGCTACCTACAGAAGCCAGTCGCCCCCTGGCTGCCTTTGGAGGATCAACATTTAGAACTCTAGGCTCCTCCAACAGTATGTCTACCTGAATTCTACCATGCTTCCCATTATTATGATAATGAAACTGTAAGCCAGCCCCAATTAAATGTTTGCCTTTATAAGAGTTGCCTTGGTCATGATGTCTCCCCACAGAAATAAAACCCTAATTAATACATTACTAGAGAATAATTCAGTCTCTTTTAAAATGGGCATGTTTCCTGCTGGTCATTAGGATTGCCTTGATATATAAATTTGTACATTACCAGCTACAGGTGGGAAAACCAATAGAGATAAAACTCTTTCACAACTTATGGTTTCCAACCTCAACTATAGGCCTCACCACATGTTGTCATGGTGATATTCTCACAGTCTAGTCTGATGTTTGTTGCTGCTGTTTTAAACCTATCTTTCTATTTTAACTCACACACACATATATATATATATATATATATATATATATATATATATATAGAGAGAGAGAGAGAGAGAGAGAGAGAGACAGACAGACAGACAGACAGACAGACAGATATTTGGGCCAATGTGCAAGTTGCTGATATAACTACATTCAAAATGACTTTCTTAAGAGAGCTTGTTCCCATAGAAAGAGTGGAAATGCTTTTCATGAGCCTGGTACACTGGGAGCTCCTTAGGACTTTTAAGAAGGATTTGCTGTGAAGCAATTTGTGACTTGGGAAGATGATTGACAGATGTATAGAGGGGGATTAGAAGGAATGGAGTTAAGGCAATAGAAAAGAAGTTTTCTGACCAAGAAAGAACAGGCTAAAGGCAATGTTCAGGAGGAATGCCTTACACAAACCTTTTTCTCTGAGTTAGGGAGTAAGCAACAGTGTCTTAGCAACTGGTGACACTGGGCAGGCTTCCCTCTTTTCCTCACTCTCAGGCTATAGCAGCTTTAGCCCTGACATATACATTATATATATCCTTCTGGTCTCAAGGATACTACAGAACTGGGGCAGCTCTCTGTATGCTAGGTCTTGGGGATGCATCAGTGGGAACATGCAACATAGATGAAGCAGTGTGACCCATGAGACATGTAGTTGAGGCATGGGAGGACAAGAGAGCCTTGGTGGAAGAAGAGAGAGAGCTTATGGAGTGAGTGCAAAACACAGTGTCATCACCGTGATGTCAAAGGAGCTCAGCATGCCCCAGGAGATAACAGGGAGCCAAAAGAGGCCTTAATCCAAGATGTAGGCAAAGGTGAGGAAACATGTACTGTTTTCATTTCCTAAAGGTCATGAAGGTAACACTGGGGATGAGTGAAAGATTGCTGTAATAGCCCTCGACCATCATGACACTAATGAAGACCTCTAAATGAGTGGTTATAGGAAATAGAGTAGAGGGGGTGAGAGACAGGAAGGACGTGGAATCCACTGTGCTCAATGTCTGATCAGGTGGAACCTGGGAAGGGTGTTGGGATGGGTCTGGATTTCTAGAATGAACAGGTGTACAACACCCCTCACTGAGGTGGTGGGGAGCTGGTGAAAGAATTGGGTGGGAGCTCCATGTTGGATTGTAAGGTGTGAAAGTCTGTGGGATACTTGAATGGATCTGGAGACCTGTCAATTAGATAGAGGTGTTCAGTGTCACAAGGAAGCCCCAGGGTAGAGATTGAGTGCTTGTTTCAGTAAAGAAGGACCGGATGGGTAGTTAGATTGTCAGGAAGATGGAGAAGAAAAGAACCTGGTGGCAAGCTGCTGGTTAGAAGAGAAGAGATGGAAAGTCATTTGTCCTCTTTCAACTATTCCTTTGGGATGTGTGTAGAGTAGAAGGTTTTATGCTCAGACCTTGGAGAACTCTATCCAATACTCAGGAACCTCAGTCACTGCTTCTATCCCATTGCCCTCCTTCCCTGGCTCTCTTCCTTCTTTCCATTCAACAAAGGTCTACCAGTAACCAGAACGTATGTACCCAGAAACTCAGAATCAACAAAAACAGACCCACGAGCCAAGGAGTAATTAGGCAGAGGATTTGAATGGATACTTTATAAATAAAGATACAGAACTAGAGTAGACTGTGGTGGTTTGACTAGGAATAGCCTCCATAGGCTCACAGGTTTGAATGCTTGCTCATTAGGAGGTGGTGCTGCTTGACAGGAGTTCAGAGGTGTGGCCTTGTTGGAGTGGGTGTGGTCTTGTTGGAATGGGTGTGGCCTTGTTGGAGTAGGTGTGGCTTTGATGGAGGAATTGCATCACTGTTGGTGGGCTTTAGGCTTTCCAGTGCTCAATCGGGGCTTAGTGACTCTTTCTGTTGCCTGCTGATAAGGACGTAGAACTCTCAGCTACCTTTGCAGCACCATGTTTGCCTGCATGCCACCATGCTTCCCACCATGATGACTATGGACTAAACCTTTGAACCATAAGCCAGCCCCAATTGAATGTTTTCCTCGATAAGATTTGCCATGGCCAAGGAGTCCCTCCACAGCAGTAGAACATTGACTAAGATGCAAACCAAGTACATGACATTTTGCTCGGCTTGGTTAAAATGGATTTTGGTCTGGAACCAAGTACCAGGCTTTGTTTAGTGTGATATCACAACCATATGAATCTGAATTCTAGCATCTTTAACATATTCCAAAAACAGGCTAAAACTGCTCATTGCTTCTGTCTGGTGAGTCATGCAGCCCCTCCCCCTGCAACCTTTGCACAGTATTTGAAAAACCTATAAGACATCTGGTGTCTTACCACCTGGCTTATCATTCACTTTTTTGTTTTCATTTATCCAAAACAGTGTTTGAGCATCTTGACAGTGACAAAGGCCCTTCATCCTCTTAGGGAGTTTGTATAGTATAAGGGGAGTTTAGGGGACATCCAGAAAATAGAAAACAACAACAAAACAAAAACAAACCAAAAAAGAGGAAGAAAATGTCATTGTTTCTATTGAAGTCTTGCCAAACATTTAGATTGCCTTGTGAACATAATTTAAAATAAAATAAAACAAAATAAAACAAAAATAGACAATTTTTGACATGCAGCTAGTGCCGGAAGGCTGGGCCCTGCAAAGGGTGTTGCTGTTTTTACACCATCGGCTGATTCATCCAGTGAACCTTTAGGATGTTTTTAGGATTTTACTGTGGTTTCTGAAAGGATTCCCCTTCTTCCCTTAGAACATTCTCCCTTTGGACCATCCGAGTATGGAAACAGGCAGTCCCACGGAGAGATTGCCTGGCACTTCCATCCATGGTCTATGAAACCTCGAAGGTTAATGGGATGGGTGGAAGCTCTCCCATCCTCGGCCCTGGCTGCTAGACTAGAATGCCGAGGGTGCTGGAAGTGGAGTGAGCCTGATTCATTGGCTTAGCTAGGCGCATGCAGTGGCTTCCTCACCAACACCCCAAACCTACAGAACACAACAGGGCTAACCACCATCAGGTGACTGCACTGAGGCAGTTGGGCCAGTCAAAACTGCATCTGATGAGTGAATAATTTGAGGCTTTCTTTGTGAAAGTGACGGTTTTTAAATGGCCACCATATGGGGGCAGGCAGGTGGCTGGCAAAGGTTTCTGTCTTGCTTTTACTAGACAGGCTGCCCTGCAGCACGCTGTCCACAAAGGGCACCGGCACCGACTCGATTCCTGAAGCTTCTTGCCAGCCTGCGTCTTGACAGAGGTTGCTCCTGCCTGAGCAGGTGGCAGGTGCTGGCCTGGACCGAGCCCTGAGCTCGCCTGCAGTTATGCTGTCAGCCTCTTTCAGAGCTAATGCGTCGTGACAACTACCTACCTGGAGTGTGTTAATGGCAGCAAGCCACTGCAAAATTGATGGTGGATTTGACACAGAAGAGTGGTTTCTCGTGTTACAGGAGTCCAGGAGGCAGAGCAGTCTCGTTCTCTTTGTCAATGGAGACAGAAGGTGAGGGTCGGGGCCTGGGCAATGGCATAGATTTGAAAATCCAAATTTGCAGTTGACTTGACCTACCCTTCGCCTGTGTGTCAGAGACATTTGCCCTCTCCCTTGAAAGCGTGAGCTTCAGCTGCTCTTTAAAAAACAAATTACGAAAAGATGATCTTCGAACTGGAGTCTATATGATATTAATAACACAGAAGGCTGACAAGAAATGGGATGCATTCATGCTTCTACCGTAGAGCACGAGGATGAAACCTCCCATTGCTCTTGCCTGCCTGGGTCAGCATGAATGCTTGCATGGATTAATTATACAGTTGACTGATGCTTGCTCAGAGACTCATAATCACTGCCCTGTTTAGCGTCCCTCCTATGGACAGATCAGAACCCATTTATATCCAAGACCTCTGCCAGTACCATTTGTCTCACCACAATTATTGGATTGGTTGGGGTTCTCTAGAGAAGTGGAACCTGATGGGATGACTATATATGTCGAAGGGGATTTGTCAGGTGGCCTTAAATCATCTGTGATGGGTAGCCTAAACAGTGGCTGTCTTCACTGCGTAAGGTTGACAAGGTGCTACCTGCTCAGTCCACAAGGCTGGTTGCTTCAGCGGTCGATATGGGTTAGTGCTGATGGCCTGCTGGGTTTCTGGAGAGGAGCTGGCCCCAGGTCCCTGTTGCAAGACTGAAGAGGCTGGATTCAGATGTCAGCAGAGGACAGTCGCAGCAGTGGAAGCAGGAGTAGTAGATGCCTTCTGTGAGGGGCAAAGGCAGGCAGAGGAATGCATTGTTCCCTCAGTTCTCTTCATTTCGGGTCTCACTCAAGGGGAAACTCTCCCCACTTAGCTAATCCCTCCAGAAGATAGTCTCACTCAGAAATCTATTCTCATTGAAGAGCAAAATTAACCATCACAATGATTTAATTTAAATTAAATTTGCTTCGTTGTTTTGTTTCCTAAACTTTCAGGATGGAAAAAGGTACTGCTGCCTCTGAGTCTGTGAAGAGCAGCTGTACAGCAATGAGGAAGGTAAAGTATATACCCATTATTGCCAGAAAATCGGTTGAAGTAATCCACAAGATTGCCCATTACAATGCCCCCCAAAATGTTTGCTCTATACTCAATTATTCTAAATTGCTTAATTTTGGCATTCTTATCAATGTTTAGATTAAAGTAATATTTATCAGTTTAAAAACATTGTGGCTGTGGAATTAGCAAAGAGACAGCCAGATTTTGGCTTCTTTGAATATAGCTTCCTGTTAGTAAATAATGGACCAAATGTGTGGATTTGTGGGTATGCTTAAAAGATGGGAAATCACCATCTTACAAGAGTGTGAATCTCTAAACATGGGATCTTTCAGGCCATTTTTAACATTGTTGATAAAGCCCTTTTTCCTTCAACTATCAACTTGAAATTAGATTAAAATGGAAACATATTTCTTGGCTAGGTGGAGTGTCTGTGTATCTATAACCCCATCACTGGGAGGTTGAGGCAGGAGGATCACATGTTTGAGGCCAGACCACAGGGAGCCAAAGGGAGTTCAAGGCCAGCCTCACTATAGATCCAGACCCCATCAAACAGACAAAGAACAAGTGCCACAAAAAAACGAAGACAAATATCCATTTTTTTTTTCTAACTAGAAATTCTCACTCCAGATCTGCCTACATTCTAATTCTTTTTATACCATCGGCTTAAGAACTGTTTTCAAATGGGCAGTAACAAGCTCATTTTGATGGCAGAGTATTTTCTTTTTAATAAATAAATTAAAAAAAAAAAACCAAGCCAATGGCATCTTGAACAACAAAACTTCCCCTATAATGTCCCAAGCTTTAGCTGCTGGGTTGGTTTTTTTTTTTTTTTTTTTTTTTTTTCTTTCTTTCATCTTATTCTATATTTGACTTTATTTTGCTAAACCAATACATTTGTAGCATTTCTATGCTCTGGGCACAATTGTAAACAATATTCAGATACTGTCTCACTTAACCTCTACAAAGTAGATACTACTAGCATCCCCTCTTTTTTACAGGTGGGGACACTAGGGCTGGGGGGGGGAAGGAATGACACATTCTACAGTCTAGCTTCTTAATAATCTCCCCCTGCCCTCTCTAGGGGGTGTTTAAGGCTGGCCGTGATGTATTTCAAAGAGTACACAAAGCTTTGAGGCTAATTTTTCCCATATGAATCTGAGTGTCTTACAGGGTGTCTTACTAAACTTCAGAGACGGTTTAATTTGTAATTTTCTCTTAAAAATTGGAAATTGCTCCTAATTGGTTGCTTTAACTTTGCTCATTCCAACTTTTCTTTCATATAAAATATTTCTTTAATATAAAAGAGCTTGTTGTAGTCCTTGTCTACCCTCCTTCCCTCAGATAGTTTTTAAATTAAATGGTAAATTGCAGTCCTCATACATGGTTACCATTGGCCTCTGGGTACCCTTCAGGATAGATGCGATGTGAATGAAGTTAAACCTCCCATGTCTAGATCCTTAGGAAACTCAGGACTTTCGGGGAGGGGGATGGCTTCTATGCCACAAATAACAAACCCTATAGCTGTTAGACCAGATTTCCCCTTTCAGTGTCAGCTCCTAGCACGTACCAACACCTCATGTCCAGTCTTACAGGGTGACTACTGTTCCAAGTCCCAGGAGAATGGAACTGAGGAGATCAGATCATGATGGGACCTGACAGGAGCAAGAACATGATCCAAAGTATCCAAGGAGTCTGAACTACGGCTGGAAGATCTCAAAAATAAAGAAAATCCAAGACACAAAGACAACGGAGAGAGAGAAATCAGAATGTTTTAGCAGAGCTTAAGGGAAAGATAAGACCCATAAAATAGCAATCCCCCAAATTAAAACAGCTAATGGAAGGGATAAAAGGAAGGTATACCACTGAAACCAAGGTGAGTGAGGTGTAAGGTCAAATGCAAGCATGGTCTCAAGCACAGAGCAGAGAGGTACAAGGAAAAAACCGAAAGCGACAAATGAAAAGATAGAATTCATGAAGAAGAAGGTGAACCCAGAAAAATGTAACATTCCTAGCCAAAGACAAATGGAGAATATAAAAGGAAGTGGTAACCAGAAGAGTGTCTGCATGTGTATTCATGTCGGTGTGCAAGGATAAATATGGATGCTTATGGAGATATATGGATGTGTATGGATGTATATGGATATGTATGGATGTATATGGATATATACGGATATGTATGGGTGTGTATGGATGTATACAGATATGTATGGATGTATATGGATATGTATGGATGTATATGGATATGTATGGATGTATATGGATATATACGGATATGTATGGGTGTGTATGGATGTATACAGATATGTATGGATGTATATGGATATGTATGGATGTATATGGATATGTATGGATGTGTATGGATGTATACGGATATGTATGGATGTATATGGATGTGTATGGATGTATATGGATGTATATGGATATGTATGGATGTTTATGGATATGTATGGATGTGTATGGATGTGAGAAGATATATATGGATCTGTATGGATGTATAAGAATATTGTTTACGCTCTGGATTGTATTAGATAAACATACCAAAGAAGAAAAGTTGCCCTTTTTTTCCCCCTGGCTTTATAAGAAACACACATCTGCATGCATAGACACATACTGCATTTGTAGGTATGGTTAATTCCAGTGCAAAGTATTTACAAGATAGATTACCACAGTGAACCAGACATATCCAGGCTCTGTCTTTGGTCTTGGAGTCTAGTTGAAGAGACCGATAGGTATTCAAATGTCAAATTGCATTTGCAAGGATTGTAAAAAGCCAGCAAACTGTGGGAAGAGAGGTGAGGGTTGTGAGACACTAAGGAAGAGGAAAGGGAGAGAAAAGAGAAAAAGAAGGGACCTTGGTTGGGAAACTGGAATAAGTCTTGCTAGTAGATTCAGGGAAGCAGAGGTCAAGGGCTTTGTGGAACTGTCATTCCAGGTACGTTCATCTTCTCAACAGTACAATGCAGGCATGTTCCTGTTTTTCAGATGAATAAACTGAGGCAAGGAGAGGTTAACTAACTTCCTTACAGTCGTCTGCTCACTCAACCCGTATTTCCTTTCCTGTCTGCCTCCAGAATCCAGAGTGCAAGAATGTCGACAGACAGCATTTATCTTTTGGTTCTCCTTGACCTTAGGAACAGTTACAGACAAGAGGAGGTCTCTGGCTAAGCCACCCTCACGCAGCCTCCCTGCAGTAGCTGACACACATGCCTGCCTGTCACATCTGTGGACTTATCAGAGGGCTCTTAAACCATGGGTAAATGATCCCCAGGCTGTCTTCAAGATAATCAGAAACAAATGGAAAATACTTCTCCTGTATTATCAACAGCATATCAGCAAGACTTATGTCTTAAAATGTGCATTCAATTTCTAATATTAAAAAGCATAGTTAAAGCCATATGTTGGATATTATCACGCATCTTTGTGAAATTAGTACGGGACCCATTTGAATAACCATTTTGTTCAGATCAAACCTACTGGGGTTTCTTTCTTTCTCCCTTCTTACTCTCTCTCTCTCTCTCTCTCTCTCTCTCTCTCATCTTTTTTTCTTTTGAAAAAAGTCATCTCCCTTCCCTCTTACCCTTTTGTAAATTTAAATATAAAGCTAGGAGTGTATGTATGCGTGTTTCTGTCTGTCTGTTTGTATATATACATTGGTGCTTGGAAATGGGGATAAATTATTAAAACCCAGAAATTTAGATTTGAAAAATTGTTTTGTAGAGAGATGGAAGTTGGATGTGACAATCTGCTTGTGAAAGGCATGGATAAGGTGTCCCTCCCCTCCCCTTCTCCTTCCCCTTCTTCCCCCTCCCCTTCCCCTTCCCTTTCTTTCACTTATTTTCCCCTCCCACTCTATCTCTTTCTTTGTCTTCTCATCTTGGGTATGGTTAAGGGTGCTGCAGGTCTCTTCTACCTAATCTTCTAGTTATTCTTCTAAACACTTAATGCACATATCATGTGGCCCTTTCAAAGCTCCACCCAATCAATACCAGAGAACTTTAATCATGGCTGTTCTGCTCATTTCCCCATTTAAAGTCATCACTTTCATAAAATGAGCAATCATCAAAAGATACTCATTCATTTTTTTCTTCCATTTCTAAAGTATAATTAAGAGAAGCATTATACTAGAGCATTTGAGGTCCAAAACATCTAAGTAACCATGGGGTCCCAACCATCCACTTGCCTTCCTGTTGTAGAGATATGTGTTTCTAGAGCATTCTACTGAATCCTGGGAATAAAACTAATTGTGAATATATGAGAACCCAGAGTCTAGTCTATGAGAATGCAGAAATCCATGGAATTCCTTAAAATTAAAAAAAATAAAAACAACCTAGTTGGATTTTTCGTAACAGACACATGTGAAGTAGATGCCTAAACATCCTATTTCTCATCATTGAAGCTAAAGGGGTTTTACAAAGTATAGGGTTCAGCCAGGGTAAGAAAAACAAAGACCAAGAGTATACATGAAATTAGTTGATTTAGTTTGTTTTAAGTAAAACAGAATAACAACCAAAATCTCTTGACTGTAGGAGCTGAATCAGCAAATAGACAAACCCCCCCTCCCCCAAAGAATCAACCCTATATTTACAACCCACTTGAGGTTTTCACTCTAACAGACTAGTCACTAAGTATAGATGGTCCTCTCACTGCTGGTTTGTACAGTTTCAAATTTGTTTCCTTCTTTGGTCTGGACCTCAAGAGACAGACTCTGTTCAGATGGTGTCACTCTGTACTCTCTAGCTGATGCTTCATGTATAATAAAGAAGTAATAATTTTTCATGAGAACATTTTTTTATGCCAACTCATCTTGTGCCCTAATAGAAGCGATAATAAAAGAGGTTTGTGAATGAAATGCCACTTGGTTTGGCTTAGGCTAAATTCAAGGATGGTGTGCACTGATAGCCACACACTCAGAGGAAGAAACAGTCAGTGAATGTGGTGGAAAGGGAAGGTAGCCATCGGAGGCATGGCTTCAGGAACACTACTACTGAGCACAGGCAGCTCCAGAAGAAAGTTAAGAGCTGAGCTGTACAGAAAGTAGTCATAGGAACGTGTAGTACAAACAACTTAAGCTTTACCCTGACTACCTTACAGATAAATGAGACTCAGACTATGGTTATTTTATTTGGTTTTGACAATTACTGTGGGGGTCACCCCTAATCTACTCTTCTAACTGCAGGCCTAGGTACCTCCCCGGAGGCGTACCCCAGATACTTGCTGTTTCTCCTGGCCATGTGCTGATGGCTCCTTTCCCCTCATGGCCACTTCCTCCCTCTCTTTTATCTTCTTCCTTCTCCCATGGTCTCTCCTCCTTCAACCAGGTCACTACAAACTCACCTACCTCTAATCCCTCCAGTAATTGGCTGTAGCCAATTTTATTTAACGAGTAGTTTTAAATCAAAGAAAAAAGTTTGCATATAAAAAAAGCTTGCAAACAGTAGAAATCATTTGTATGCGCAGACCTTTGTGTATAGAATGTAGCATTACAACACATAGCAATAGACCAAACCTCAACAGGAATGACTGTGTTGCTTGGTTTATAGGAAACTGGTTGAATCTCAGTGGGTACCACATACAGAGGAAGCCACACTCTTACTATGTAAGTATAAGGAATAAGGGATCTGACCCACAGCCCCAGCCCTGTTTCCTCTGCTGTGGTCTTCTCTTTATCTTCAAGCTCTCGGTGGAGCCTGCCACCACCTTTCCTTCTCCCAAGACCTACTTTCTCTCCCACGCCCCCATACAGATTTGATTCCCATCCTCTCAGCTAAGAAGTACCTGCCTCCTGAGTAACCCCCCTCCTCCTAACAAGCCCCTTTGTCCTATTAACCTTTACCCACTTTGGGTGAGAAGAACATGGAGCTAGAATGAGGATTATGGTGATGACAATGGAGGAGAGGCGACAGATGAACAGAGATTTAGCACAAATAATAGAATTTAGCAGCACGCAATATTGAGAAGGCTAGGCTGACTCCATGACAGGTTGGCAGTTAAGAAGACTGTTTCCAAGAACTGGGCAATTCCAGCCTTAGAAACTACCCCACCACCTGGTCTGAGGCAAGGAGAAGGAGTCAGCAGCAGTTTCCAGACTTCCTCAGCTACTTCCTCTGCACAGTTTCCAGACCTCCCCAGCAAGTTCCCAGCTGCCACGCCCCAGTAATGGGATGTCCATGGAGGTGGACCCAACAGATTAACATAGAGGTCACCTAGCCAGGAATTTCCTTATTAGGCCTGCAAGCTCATTTGTGTGTGTCCCTATCTTGGTAATGGGAGACCCCAGCATGCTGGACTTGTGCAGAATGAAACATTCTGCATTTACATACATTTTGAGTCTGGAGTGTCATTCTTCAGTGCATCATGGACCCTTACAATTTGAGGAGAGGAAGAATCAGAGGCAGCAGCAGGAAGCCCTGACTGGCAATGAACAGGGAAGTCTAGGAGAGGGACCTCTGTGGGAGGCTGACAGATGTGGTTTCTGTGTTGACATATTGAACTGGAGGACAATTTATATGACTGTCATAAATGACAGGATTTTGAGGAAGGACTGTTTCCCAGTGTAATGTTCAAATTCTTGGTCTACAGACAAGTTTCTACACATGCAAGGTGTTTAGAAAGCTGTGTTTGTAACAGGCAGTGTGATGAAGGCTAGACTGACAAGCTAAGGGACAGGGCTTGTCTTATAAGCCATGAGATTAGCAGAGAGACACTGAACCAGGAATCACTTCCAGGCAGATGTATTTTACATAACATGCAAGATGAAAATGTATAGGTTGAAAAGAGGAAATCCTGAACTTAAGGGCAAGTCAACGGCTTTCCTTTCAGTAATAAAAGGGTGAGAGGTTATGAAGTCCAGATTTATGAACGACACTGGGAGCGAGAGGGAAGGAACAATCCAGAGGTAAAGTGCTAGCTAGGATGGTGGCTCACGGTGCAGGAAGATTGGTCTGGTTGTTTGCTCTGGCGCCTTATCATGTGTGCTCTTGGACAAATCCTACTTGCTGGCTATTTGTCTGTTGCCTGGATTAAGTGCTATGGCTGAAATCAAGGGAGGGAAGAATTTATTTTGACTCAGTTTCAAAGGGCCAGAGTCCATAATACTCAGGGAGACATGGCATGGTGGCTGGTGTGGACAGCTATATAGTTCTAGTTCTATCTTCATTCATATACTGGCAGCAGAGAGAGTGAACAGGAAGAAGGGCAAGGATATAAACCCTCCAAGCCTGCCTCCACTATTATACTTTCTTCAGCAAGGTTCTACTTCCTAAAAGTCCTAACCTCTCCAAAGAGTGACAGTGACTATGGATTAGTGTCACCCCAGGGCAGACACATTTCACCAAGAGCACCTATTAATCAACAGAAGCATATTAATTTCAGTGAACTGTTACAAAAATGTAAAACGGAAATCCCAAGGACTTCTTAGTACAGAGGCACGAACTATTGCTTTTCACCATTTTCCAGTCCCCATTAGCAGATGCAGTTGTGGAGGTGGAAGCAAGAATAGGAGCCGATGCCCAGTTGAATATGGATGAAGGGAAAGACATCACTGATGACAGTATTTGAAGTTGGGTCACTGCAATTGAGACCATAAAAACCAGAGAAGCCAGGACCGGCTGCTCCACCAGTGTTGGGATTCCAAATGACTTCAGTCTTCCCTTTTGGGGAAGGGTCACACGTTGGCATCCAAGCCTTCCTTCCTTTTAGTACCTTTGCCTCCCTCCAGGCCGATGCTTCTGCCAAGGTAACCAGCTGGATCAAAGGTGTGCATGTCGGATCTCTGATAAAGGTGTGCATGCCGGATCTCTGATAAAGGTGTGCATATCAGATCTCTGATAAAGGCTTGTTGAGCCACACTCTTGGTGTGCTTTTGTTCTCACTGTGGGTTGACATCTTATTTTTAAAATCTTCAGGCTGTGATTCTTTGTTTTCTTTAATCTCTTTCTTTCCTCTTGTTTTTGAACTATAAGCACCAAGGACAAACCAAGTTGCAGCAACATTTGTCCAGAAACCTACTATTTAACATACAAGATTGACCTTACACATTTTCCTATCCACTCAATAGAACACAGTGAGTGAAGTCCTTTCTTACTCTAGGACAATGACCACATTTTCTCCAGTTATGTGTCTTCACTACTACCTGAGACCCCTACCCCCACCCCGAGGACCTTTAACATTCTGTTTTCTCTTCAAGGCACTAATAGCACACTTTTAGGGTCATCTACCTCAAAACGCTTATACCTTCTCCCAGTTTCCAAGCTGTGTTCTCACTAGCTGATTCACAAAATCACATTAATTTAGCAGGAACTCGTCATAAAATAGGCCCACAAAATGGCTAGATTGAGCAATAGGACTTATTGCCTCACCCTTAGGTTGAAATCAGACACAGGGGCATTGACAGGGCTGGCTTCTTCTGAGGACCATGGGAAGGAGCTGTTAAACCTTCCCTTGGCTCAGACATGGTCACGTTCCCCTGGCATCTTTTCACTGTTACTCTCTCGTGTATGCATTCCTCTGTGTGTCCTGAAGTTCCCTGTCTGTAACGTTATTTACATATGCCATCTTAATGGTTCTCTTTTAATGTTGTTGCCTCTTATTAAGACTCTGTCTCCAAATAGGGTCACATTCTGAGATGTCAGCCCCCTCCCCAACCCTCACTCATCCCTCATGGGTCTCTCTCTCTCTCTCTCTCTCTCTCTCTCTCTCTCTCATTCAGCCCATAATAGTACTTGAGAGAGTTTTATAACCAAGGCTTTCTTTCACATGTGGATTTTATAAATCAAACCCATGCTTTCAGGGAACTGCAGGTTTTGACATTTGTCTATTTTCACAAGAGCTTTCAAGTCCAGGCCAGAGCCCGTGAAGAGATCACATCGTACTTCTTACTGTTGATAGTCGCTTCCTTTGGTGTTGGGGGCAACGGAATGGCAATCGAATTCATTTCCCAGCTTCACCATATATGGGTCTCTTGGCTTCCAACAACGAGAACGTTCTTTGATGAACTGCCTTTTTTTTCTTTCTTTCTTTTTTTTTTTTCCTTTTGGTCTTTTCTCTGCCGCAGTAGATGCGTTCTCTGCGTGAAGCTTGTCTTGAGGACAGAGAATTTGTATCTCTTAATAGATCAGAGTCACAAGACTGTCTGTGCCACTGCTTTTGACTTTCATATATAAGTATCATGTTTTCTATGGCTATTTAGAGCTTTGGCTAGCGATGACCCTATGGAAATTACAAATGATACTCCTCATAATAGACCAGCAACTGGGCGTGGCAGGATTTTTAAGAAAGTGTGAACCTATAGCAAACGGGTTTTGAAACTCTTATGTAAATGCATCCTTGTAATGAGATTTGCAATCTTAACTTCTACAACGTTCTTCCCTCATGCCATCATATTATGTATATTCTATGGATGCAAAATACTCAAGTTTTCCGTGCTATCAACTTGAATTTTTTTCATTATACTCTCCTTCTGTCCCCTCTCATTTTATATTTTGCTGTGATGTACTTCCTGTTATGTGTATATATAAAAAAAAGAGGCACTTGATCAGAAATATTCAAATCTATGCGCATGCACCCAGGAAGGAAACTGCTTCTTATCCATGGAAGCCGGAGCCCGTGCTTCCTGATTGTCTGTAACATTTTGTCAAAGGCTCCATGAGTCCTGTCATCTGGCACTGGTCTCTCCCTTATCGGAGGCCTTCCCAAGCCCGTGTCTCGTTTGTCAGCTCCTATCTTCTGAGTGACAGAGCCGGCTTACTCCGTGTTGATCGTCAACCCCTACATCATGCCAAGGAAACAGATGGAATGAAAGAAATAGGAATCAATAAGATGAGGAAAGTTTAATTTCCTTGGTCTTCCCACAGTATGCCACCTTCCTTCCAAAGCCAGCATTTTAGAGGGAAGAAATACAGATTCTTTGAAGAAAAACCGAGACTTTAGAAGCCTCTAGATTGCTCTGTAGTGTGCTTTGCCACAGCTTGCCTGTTCTCTTCTTTCCCCTCTTCTCCTTTAATAATTGCAACATTTATTCCAAGTGCTGTCCCCACCGCTACCTCATTCACTTTTGTTGTAACTATATGTGCTTGTCAGAGGTGTGAATTATGAAAGAGTCAAAAATCTACATGACTATCGGTATGTGTAGGTGGAAGAACAGACTACGAAGTCTATTCATCATTTAAACCAAACAAGGCTGTTTACAGGTTCTGTGATCTGTGGAGATGTTCACCTTGACCCTCATTTTCTTCATCTTGAGGGCTGTCAAATTCACGATATTACTGTTTACTTTCAAGTGAAGTGCATGGTACATCACCCTAGAGCCACATAAGGTTGGGCCAACTGATGTCCATTATTACTGTCCTTTGAGTAATATTAAACAATGGAGGGAGATGCAGAAAATGATGGGCCAGTATGAAAATCTCTTTAAAGGGCAGTCATCAGGTTTATGTCAATTGGAATAAACAAGATGTTTTTTGGCCCCAATTAAGAGAGGGTAAATAATCAGGTATACACGAAAAGAAAACACATATCCAACACCACACCAAATGTCTGTCGCAGGGCTGGGGAGATGGTTTCGTGGAAAGAAGAGGATCTGGGTTTGGATCCCTAGCACCAGGGGAAAACACAAACAAAACAACTGGGTATGTGTTCTGATCAAATCTACCTCCCATTCCCTCCCCTCCAATTCATCCATTCCCCTACTTCCTTTTCTTCCCAACTTCATACACTCTTGTTCTAAATCCACTAAGTCCACTTGGTTCTGACAGTGTGTGCATGTGTGTAAGACCATCTAGTGAAACATGGGTAGCTTCTCAGGGGCCAGATCCCCAAAGAAACTGCCTCCTCCTAGCAGTCATCAGTTGTCAGTAGCTCTTCTGATGGGAGGGGGGTGGGACTTCCTGAGTCCCTATTCCACACATGCGTGGATTTTACCTGGTTTGATCTTGTGTGGTCTCATGCATGCAGTTAGCACAGTCATGGTCTCTATGAGTTAATGTGTGCATCAAATCCAGGGATGATTCATTGGAGATGTCTACTATCTTGCCTCTTATAACTTCTATCTACTCTTCCATTATCTCTGAGTCTTGAGGGAATGGATTGTGGTATAGATGTTCCACATAGAGCTGAGCACTTCGCAGTTTCTTATTCTCTACACGTTTACCAGTTGAGGGGGTCTATATTAATTACCATCTGTGATGGTTTGTATTATCCTTGGACCAGGGAGTGGCACCATCTGAAGGTGTGGCCTTGTTAGAATAGGTGTGACCTAGTTGGAATGGGTGTGTCACTGGGGGTGTGGGTATAAGGTCCTCACCCTAGTTGCCTGGAAGTCAGTCTTCCACTGGCAGCCTTTGGATGAAGACATAGAATTCTCAGCTCCTCCTGTGCCATGCCTGCCTGGATACTGCCATGCTCCCACCTTGATGATAATGGACTGAACCTCTGAACCTGTAAGCCAGCCCCAATTAAATGTTGTTTTTATAAGACTTGCCTTGGTCATGGTGTCTGTTCACAGCAGTAAAACCCTGACTAATACACCATCTATTGCAAAAAGAAACTTCTTGATGAGGGTTAAGAGGTGAACTAATCTATAAAGATGAAAGAGAATTGGTTCCCAACCTTTCTAATGCTGCAACCCCTTAATACAGTCTGTCATATTATGGTAACTCTCAACCATAAAATTATTTCTGTTGCTATGTTATAACTATAATTTTGTTATGTTGGGAATTTTAATGTAAATATCTATGAACAACTCCAGTGAAAGGGTTGTTCAGCCTCCAACGTAGTTGCAGTTTACAGGTTGAGAACCGCTGACTTAAGGAAAGTTGAATACTCTACCTACTAAGCAGAATAACACTCTTAGGCTCTTCCCCAACATCTATAATCTAGCCAGCCACCGTATTTAATCTGAGTTAAGGATACCAGGAATGAGTTGCATTTTGTAGAGCAGCCCTTAAATTCAAGTATAAAGTGGTTGGTTACTCCCACGATGTGTGTACCATTATTACAGCACTGGGCATATGTTGTCAGGTGAGATGTGACTGTAGTTCATGCTGGCACAGCTGGGTAAGACCATGGATTACTTTGTTCTCCCACTACTGTGCTAAGAAATTTGTAGCAACATGAAAACTGGCTTGTAGGAATGAAGCTTCCACAAAGGTATCAGTTTGATTTCTCCACATCCTATGACTCAAGTATTCCGTGTCTTTGGCAATAAGTTCTGATCATCAGGTTTTGGAGGATAGCCTATAGCAGACGCAACAGTCTGTAATTATTTAGAGGGGAATTTCTGGACTCCATTGGCCAACAAGTTGAAATGGGACAACCTATGTCTAGCCTTTAAATATCTGTTTGAAAGCTCAAGGTTTCTGAATGAGGCATGTTCTTTCCATTATGGGATAACTTCATTTACACATGCACACACATGCGCACATGCACACAGATTTCTGTGTGTGTGTGTGAGAGAGAGAGAAAGAGAGAGGGAGAGAGAGAGGGGGAGAGAGAGAGGGAGGAGAGAGAGGGAGAGAGAGAGATTCAGGAAGCCTAGTAGATTTCTAGATGATTTTCTCAAAAGTCATTAGTGCTAATTGCTCCTTCCAGCCTACCCTGCCCTGCCCTCCCATACATTACCATATTTAACACTTCTTGCTCTGTTTTAACTTTACCCACTCATACCACTGGCTTTCTATCCCTGCCCCTGAAATGCTGCCCATCCATTGGTCCTCAATAGTTGTGATGAAAAAAATTGATCAATACACTTTGAATTAAGAAACAGGTCTAGAGTGAACTGCGCTTAATTTCAATTTGTATCTGTGTACGTGGGAGCAGATAGGAGATCAAGGAAGTAAAGGGGGGGGCAGATACGAGTAGACTGTAGAATAGAGGAGGAGAAGAATCACAAAACATTGGCCAGTGTAGATGTAATGACATCAGTTTCTTCTGTTAGTGGGCAGTTAGTTACCTGACTTGACTGGACCAGTTATCTGATGTTACCCTTTCTCAGGGACCAGGAGAGAGAAACCATCCTTCATGATCACATTGGAAAGCAGTAGCTTTATGTCTTTGAGAAAGTTGTTCTTCAGTTGCGGAACATACATAGACAGCTTAGTTGTGTGTGTGTGTGTGTGTGTGTGTGTGTGTGTGTGTGTGCACAACCATTTACATTTGTAAACCCCCTTAGCTAAATGGATTAAGAAGGTGGAGTGACCCCCCCACAGTCAGGTGTCCTTAGAACAAAGAAGATATTATTTTGGCAGCCTTAGGTTTTTTCATGCAGACACTTTAAGAAGAAATTAGATTCCTGCTAGGGATGCCCTTGGGCCCTTAGAAACTATGTTAGTGTTTGTTTAAGTCATTTAATGTGGGTGGAAAAGGATGGATGAAACCATTTGTGCTAATGATAGAGATTTCAGGCCTAAGGTTAAGGCCCAAGGAATTTAGCTAGGGTTTGGTCAAGAAAGGAATCTTTGTCACTTTAAGTCGAGCACAGATCTTCACATAGCGATGCTGATGCAAGCAGATGTTTATAGAACCATTCGTGCATCCAATGACTAATTCTAACACCAGTTATGAAACAGGCTCAGAACTGGACTCTGAGAGCCTCATACCTACACTCAGCTGAATTCTGAGTGACCCAGACCATAGCCACATAAAACAAAAACTATCAGACCACCAATTTTTAGGAGCTCGGCCCAAGAGGAATACAATCTATCATTTCTCTCCTTCTTGTTCTTAACCTTGGCAGAAAAATTTAAAAGTAACAAAACTGAGGAAACAATATATTAAGTTGATACTTTATTATATTTTAAAATTATGTGCATATGTATGCTTGTGTATGGTTTGTACACATGAGTTCTGTGCCTGCAGAAGTCAAAAGAGGATGCCAGAGTTCTTGGAGTTGAAATTATAGAAAGTTGTAAGCTGCTCGATGTGTATTGATGCTGGAATTCGAACATGGTCCTCTAGAAGAGCAGTATAGTATGCGTTCTTAACCACTGAGCTTGCTTTCCAGCCTCACCAGTATTATTCAAAATGGTGAAAACTAGGAAGAATTCAAATGCCTACTATAATAGGTTAATTTTTTTTTTAATGTAAGTCTTTGCTCTTGTGTGTATAGATCAGTCGTAACTGAGGCCCGGTACTGCCATTCTGTATTGAAGGATCCTCTTAGAAACAGCTTTCTGAAAGTCGTGATTGTATCTTCCAGAGGCTGGTATTGCAGTTCTTTGCTGCCACCTTTGCAATGCCCCTCTGAAGACAACATAAGGATGAATATAAGGATGAAAGCATTTATTCTGTGATCTTAGTAAATTCTGTGCTTGGACAATGGTATCAAAGCTGCTAGTCACTAGGTTGGGGATGGGCTGCGACAGGGGAATTAACATTGTTGCGTTTGATGTTTACTTTCACTGCAGCACAGCTTTTTTTCCTTGTTTGTCTCCACTTGGTCTTATTTTCTTTGCAATTCTTGTGTTTCATGTAAACTATATAAAATCCTTTCTGGTCCCAGACAAGGCATAAATAAATTACTTAAGACATTCCTGAAAAGAAAGGTAGCAAACTTTTATCAATTTCCTTTGGGATATTTGTGTGCTGACATGTTTTTAATTATACTTAAATTTGTCCATGTTATTTCTTATAAGAAACACGTGTTTTTATGAGTAGATATAATCATCATGACATTTTGTGGAATGCCCTCAAAATTATTTCATAAATGAAACTTACCTTCTGCTCAAAGCACTTGCCACACTGCAAAAAACTCAAAGAAGTTACTATTATTAGCACCTGGACTATTTCAAACTTGGCTGGACACTTGTAAAGTCATAGGAGATACGTTTATGCCTGACTTACTTCAAAGCTTTGCTGTGGCTCACACACATTAGAATAGGATAGAAGTGTGATCCTGACACTATTATCATTTAATAAGTATGTTATGTTCCTCAGATATATAATTTTCTATGGAATTAAAAAGGTTAGAGTAGAATTTGTCCTAGATGCATGAACTGGCTCAGTGTAAAATTCAGAGAGCTAGCAAGTCACTGTTAAATTGTTTCAGTTCTTGGCAGCTGGAGCTCTTCAAAGTTGTTTCTTTCGTCGGATGAACCAAGGTCTCCAGGATACTGAAGAGGGTCGTCAAAATACTGCCTTTGCTTTGTCATCCCCTGCATCAAACATTCTCCTGCGGAGACCACTAATTAAAGGGAGGCATCCTCCTCTGGAGGTAAGCAGGGTCACTTGTCTCAGTCCCGTGTAAAAGTGCCTTCTTGAAGTTTCCTCTTTTCTCAAGAGCTTCTCTGGTCTCTCCAGCATCCCGCTCTCCGAGTCTTCATTCTTCTGATGCCCTTTGGTCCTTGCGTTGCATCTTGTGGCTGTTCTGTGAATGGCTATTCTTTGAACCCGTTTCTTTAGCTGCTGCTGGCTCAGCTGTGCACAATTTAGGGTTATGCGGGTTATTAAAGGGTGGGCAGCATCTTTAGAATGGTTCATGGACCTTGTTATAGGCAACAATACACATGTGAGGAGGGAGCTGGGAGTTGGGTACCTCAGGAATCTTCACTGGTGGCAGGTGTTAAGAGGCCTGTAGAGGTGGAGGAGGACTTTTATTATTTTCTTACTAGGCTTTATGTTGGGTGGTTGAGCTTCCATAGAAATGCTTACAATGCTCTTATTGCCTGAATCAAGGTTAAATAGACAAATGCATAGTAATGTCCCTGGCCCCTTAGTTAAAGCTCTCTTAGATCCTTTCTAACAGCCTGCCACATAGAACAATACTATTTCCCTGGCTTTACAATGGTCACTAGCTATTGAATTCATGTTAGAATTTCAATTGGGTTATAGTCTGCCAAACATTCATAATATATGCAGAAAAGAGGGATTTGTGTGTTGATTCTGATCTTAAATATACATATTTTTGGATAAAAATAAAATAAAAGAGTTCTCACTAAAACACAATAATAGAAATGTACCAGCAAACCTCGCAGGAATCTTGACTCTTGTACACAAAAATTAAAAATGCACATAAAAAGGAATGAAAGACTTTTAAAAAATCATTAGTCTTTGCAAGATATGGGTAGTGTATTGTCAATAGAGGGTGGGAAAGAAGTTCAAGCTAACAAATATAATAGAAAATAATGGAAAAGATTAAATATTTTTCTATTAGAAACAAGACAGTTTCAAAAGAAAGGTACAATGAGCACTAGGCTGTAGTGGGATTGTAAAATTAAAAGCATTCAGGGCAAGGATAAATCCATTCATTTAAACCTTTGTTTGCCATTAATGAATTCTGGGCACCATGTGGAGGACGAGGGAAGCAGAGAGGAACCAGGCATATAGCTTATCCTAAGGAACATGACAGCTTATTTTGTTAAAATACTTGAAAGTGGTACATTAAAATGTGAATTATAAAGTACAGACAACCGTACATCGCATGAGAGTACAGCTCAGTGGAAGCAGACACCACCAGTTAGCAGGAGGAATAGCGTGGAGGCCCAGGTTTGCAGTTAACTCTATCACTTGAGCATCTTACTTAACTTTCCCGTATCCTAGTTTTGCTGGTGGTGCCACCCCTGGACTGGTGGTTCTACAAGAACGCAGCCTCGCAAACCATGAGGAGCAAGCTAGTAAGCAGCACCCCTCCATTGTCTCTGTACTATCATCTTCGCTCCAGCTTGAGTTCTTTTCCCAACTTTCTTCATTGATGAACTACCATGTGGAAATGTAAGTCAAATAAACCCTTTCCTCCCCAAGTTGCTTTTGGTCATGGTGTTTCATCACAGCAACAGTAACCCTAACTATCTAGGACAGTATGACAATTTAATTTATGAATCAGATGTGGCAAGAGATTAATGATAATAAGGTAGACATTTATAACAATACATTTTAATAAAAGTTATATGCCATTCGATTCTCTGTTTAATTTCTGAAATCCGTTACTTAATACTTTTGGACTGTGGTTAACTGAGTGCAAGTGAAACTGTAATAAAGCCACAGTTAAGCAAAGACTACTATATTTAGAGATAGAGCTTTTAAAGAGGCAATTAAGTTAGGTCATCAGGGTGGGCCCAGATCTAATATAATGGACGTTCTTATGAGAAGAGGATCATGAGCCAGACACAGAGCTATGAGATTATGGAAGGATGTGGGGAGTTGACTATGCATAAAACAGGGAGACAGGTCTCATAAGCTATCAACCCTCCTGACACTTTCATCTCAAACCTCTACTTTCCAGACCTGTTAAGAAATTTCTGCTGTTGGGTTACTTTGTTAGGATAGCCCTAGAATGCTAATACAGAGGCATCTTTAAAGTATCGTGGTAGACTAGAAGCCAGAGTGAATACCATGCTATAGAATGCAAACCAGTATGTGCACATAGGGAGTGGAAGACCCCAACAGAGAAGTCCAACAGAAGAAGCCCAACAGAGAAGCCTGACAGGGCTTCCTTGTCAGGCAGCAAAACCAGAAGGGTAGAGACAGCAAAGGAAGGCAAAATACCTGTTGTGTTTCAGCTAGGGCAGCAAGAAGTCTGGCAAGCAGGCAGATACACTTCTCCATTGTGCTGGTTCTACTCCCTATGTGCAGCTCTTTATGGCAGGTATTCTGTAGCTTTGACGCTTCTACCATTTTAAGGTCTTCTATGCAACCCAAGCTCCACGTTCATAGCTCTATGCAGTGGCCTCTCAGGGCCTCCACACAGGGACTTCTCTGGCACATGCTTGGCTTCAGCATATCTCTATAACCAGAAGATGATTCAATTGTTCTTTTACTAGTGTGTCCTTCATTCCTTCCTGATTCTAATATCAGTACCTTGTGGATGACACTGCCAGAACTTGGAGTGACGCCTGGTACTGAATAGCATCTGTAGCAGCTTTGAATTGTTTCTTTTTAGAAGCAGAGTAGTTCCTTAGTCTTTTTATTTTCACAGGCTTAGATGGGTGGGGTCTTGCCATGAGGGTACCAATCCTTTTTATTTCAGACTAAGCTCTCCCTTAATTTTCTTATCTCTTTCAGGACAGACAGTGGCTTAAACAAAATTTCCTGGTGCCCTTTTTCTCTTCAAACTGTAGATCTTGTCTCTCTTTTGTCCCACTTGTTCTCTTTCATGTAGACCTGCACAAAAGTTGGTACTAAAAACCATGCATGGAAGAGTCAACACTGGGCTGCCTTGAAACCTCCCATACCAAATAAACCAGTCCATCACTTTTCAAGTTAGCCTCAGGTAAATTCTTAAGACAGAAGTATGAAGAAGCCACAAATTTTGCAAAAGTATCATAAGACCAGTCTGCAGCCCATTGCTAATGTTGTTCCCTTCTGAGACATATATTGAGCTGATATTCATAGTCTATATTGTTTTCTGTTCTACTGTCTTCCAGATCCTACAAGGATGGCCCATTAAACTCTGTTTACAATGTTCAATGACTTTTCTAGTCCAAACTCTAAAAATCTTCCATATTTCTATGAAAATCAACATGGCCAGGTTTGCCACAGCAGTAGCCCACTTGCCTGGTCTGGAGGGCATGAACAATTCTTTCCATGGCAATCAATGCTTTGGGTCATCACCCGGTATATGGTATGGTTTCTGCTATAGCCAGTATTTAAAGGTCCAGGAACCAAGAGATGGAAGTATGAATGGTTCCACTTGCGATCATCCCTAGTGATCTGTTAGGAAAATTTTTGTTTCTTGCTTCCCAGACTTTAAGTTCTTCTGGCTTAGAAGTTTGGTTCCAAATAGGAGAACACTCCTGCCAGGAGCCACAACAAGCATTCCATTGAATTGGAAGCTCAGACTTTCCCCTGACCAGTTTGGGCTTCTGGTGTCCTTAAGCCAACAGGCTAAGAAAGAAATAACAGTGTTTTGAGAGATAGTTGATCCAGATCACTAAAGGGAGATTAGATTTCTTCTTCCCAGTGGAGGCAAGAAAGACTATCTCTGGAGTGCAGGAGTTGTTTTAGGGCATCTGTTGATGCTATCATGTCTCAACATGGGAAACTCCAACAACCCAATGCAGATAGATGACAAAATACTTAGACCCTTCAGGAGTGAACGTATGGACCATGTCTCTAGAAAAATTACCAAGACCTTAGGTACTTGGTGTGGGTGAAGGACAACCAGAAGGGCTAGTAGAACTTAGTCATGAATTTCAGTCAAAGCCACAGGATCAGTTGCAGACAAGAGGGTTGCAACTGACACAAGGGTTTTAGTCCTATTTGCAAAATAGGACTAATATATGCAAAATATATTAAGTAGATACTTCTGTTTTTTCTCTATTTCTTTATCATGTAACATATGAGATAATATCAGTGGTTACAACATCTTATGAGATATTAAAAGCCTAAGCATTCCTCAAGGACCGTTGCCAACTATTTTAGTACATGTAATATGTTTTCAGCTGTGTGTGGGATAGTCATATCATATCAGGTGGAATTATGTCCTGGTTAAAATGGTTTTCATTTGGAAATTAAGCATGGCATAAGGGGATGTGATTGTATGTCGAGTTGACAAGGAGTGAACTTGGGATGGTTAATCTTGGTTGGCAACCTGCCTACATCTGGCATCAACTAAAATCCAAGCAGCTAAGCAGCACACCTGTCAGGAATTTTCTTAACTGATCATTTAAGGTTAGAATACTCACCCTAAATCTAGGTCATGCTTTCTGGTGGCAGCCTTCATAAAAGTAAATGAAATAAAGAAGTTTTTGCTTTTTGTCTGATGGCCCACCCTCCCATTATCCTATTGCAGAGGCATTCTTACATTAGTGTTAGAACCTTCTTCTTTGGAATTTCAACTGAAGACCATCTGAGACATCTAGCCTCATGAACTGAACAACTACTGGATTCTTGACCTTTTCATTAGGAGACAACTACTGTTGTACTAGCCAGACCACAGCCTGTAAACCATTCTAGTAAATCCTCTCTCTCTCTCTCTCTCTCTCTCTCTCTCTATATATATATATATATATATATATACACACACACATATATGTATATATATACATATATATGTATATATACATTTATATAAACATATATACAATATATACATGAATGAATATTTATAAATTATATATACACATATGTGTATATATGAACATATATATGGAATTTATTTGGTTATGGTCCTCTAAAGAACTTTGATTAATATATATCACCCCAAATCCAAAAGAAAACATACCACATTCACTGATAGTTGTTCCTCCTTTCTTCCCAGTCCTCCTCTTACTTCTCTTTCCTTACTCTATCTGTAATTTACTTCTGAGTTATAGATATACCAAGACCTCTCATATAAACGCATTAATCCAAGATGCAGCCTTTTGTGACTAGTTTATTTGTATCTTAAGCTCTAAAAACTTCACTATTAACAGTGATATGATTACTTCCAAGACTTTCTTTATTGAAGCCCTCTAATATTGTTGCATTAGATATACATAGAATTCCCATAAAGTATTATCATGTCAAAATATTATCATGGTTCCATTGTTTATTAGGCCTTGCCCCATAGAGCTTGTACATGTTTCTCCCACACATCAAGACTGCCCCAGCCTCTGGCCTTTTGCACTAGTCATTCCCTTTGGGCATACTTCACCACACATCCATCCATAGGACCAACTCATCCCCCCTCCACCCTGAGATAGGGAAACCTTGGCAGTCCTGGAACTTATTCTGCAGATCAGCATGGCCTAAAGCTTATAGAAATCTGCCTACCTCTGCCTTCCAAGTGCTGGAACCAAAGGTGTTCACCACCACAGTGTGACTCAGATGATCTAGTCTTATACAGCTAAGTTCAAATTCAGCCTCCCACATGTGATTCCCATCTCTCCCCCCACTTCTTTTTATATTCAATTAATAACTATCTTCTTTATTCACTAATGTGTCTAGAACCTGGACTGCATCTTTTACCCAGCCATCAGAAGATGTGTTGGGTCATTAGAGTAGTTGTACTTACCTGATTATCAGTCACATCTTAGGTGTTGTTTAACTGGATAGGTTGCAAAAAAAAAAAAGTGAATAAATAAAGTGAGGTGAAGAAGTTCAAAGTATTTCCAATTTGCTGATGGCCACATGGATGGATATAGTGCTTGATAATTCTCTGGTAGACAACCTCTGAATATAGGTACACAATGAGGGTAAATGAGTGAAAGAAAACTAAACAAAGCAAGAGGAAGCCAAAGAAAGCACGAAATAAATAACAGAAATAAATAACAAATAGATAAATAAACAGATAACAAGGAGAAAGATCCAGGGAGTTATCTGTTGCCAGGAAAGGGCTTTGACATGATGCTGGGTTTTATGACCATGCTTGTATGTTCCAGGACACAAAAAGTTAAACCTGCAGTATGATTTCTGTGTTCTAGATATCTCAGTCATTTTATTCCCTTTAAGTTACCACAGAACATAACCATAAAATGCATTGTTTCAAGACATCACCTATTAATTGTAGAGGACACTGAAAGTTAAACAATCCAGAACTTGTGTAACAAACAAGAAGACATGTGACCTCCATGCACTTCTTAGGAAGCTAGAGACTCCTTGCTCTTTCAGCTCTTCATGGCTACATACGAAGTGGCCTCTTGCAAGAATCCAGCTGTAATAACATGCCTCATTTGGAATGTATTAGAGATATAATTCTCTTACTGCCTATTTCAAAAGAAGAGATTGATCAGGAAGTTTTCTCTTCATTTAAGCTCATTAAGAAATTGTGTATCAATTATGCTCAATTTTCATCAAATTTCTCCCATTTATTATGCTCTGTCTTGCGTGAGTAGTCAGAGATGATATAGTAGATAGATGCATATGACACAAGGGTAGGGTGTGGACTCTTATGAAGTGCTTGTATTTTAAGTTGGAAAGCACCCGGGGATTGAGAGTCCAATTCTCATGATGTGTGTGACTTTGAAACCTTGTGGGGTAGCATAGTATAATCACTACTTGTGCATCTTGTGTTAGAACTATTCATAATTAATTCTGTAGCTTTATTGATACAGTTCTCTGCACTGAGCATGTATCCTGCATGAGGATGATTCACATTGTTTGTCTTGCATACCTGCTTGCTAGAGAAACATAAGGAAAGGCTTTGAAAACAATTATTATTTTTTTAAAAGGAGATTGGGGCTGAGGAATGCTTTGGAGATGCGAGTCAATCTCCTCATCTGAATTTAAAGCAGCCTGGAACAGCCAGCTCATTGTTAGGTGTGGTGATTGTGAATGGGGTACCTCTGTGTGAAACCAGTAAGGTCTTACATGACCTTCCAAGCAGAAAATAATCTTTTCATTTCCTCTTCTTTACCTCCCAGAAAGGGGAGGGGATTTGCAAATAAACTCAGCTTTATACACACCCAAGAATGTATGGGTTAACTGGTCCCTTGGATTGAGCAAATCTAGCTATGGGAAGAGGGACACCAGTGGAAACATGTAGAGTTCAGAAGGTCCTCTGAACATTAAATAAAATGGCTATTTTAGTGTTCCTATGATATTAAGTTAAGGCCCTCCAAAGAGATAGGGTCAATAGGAGACATGTAGATAATAGGTAGATAAATAATAGATAGATAGATGAATAGATGAGAGAAGACTGGCTAGAGGAACTGGTTTATGTGATTGTCATAGTCACTGGGAAATCGTAATTGTAGCTGGGTACCCTGGAATGCTGTGACTCAGTCCAGATCCAACAGCCTTAGAAACAGGTAAGCTAATGTTTTTATGGTGAGCTTATCACAGATGAAAATATCAAATGAAAATGATTTATGGGGAGGTCAGATTCCTTCTGATTTTAAAAACAATTATAGTAATAAAAAAATCCCTCATTTGTCATTATTAGTTATTGTCATGTTTCCCCATTAGGGAACTGAACCCTGGTCTCTCTCTAGACAGGTAGGGATACTCACCACTGTATAAAGAAGACAACTATTAGCTACTGTCTATTGGGTTATTATGGTCTAGAATAAATCACAGGAAGCTTACTGAGGTTCAAAATGATCACTTTTCATACAGATTGGAATGTGGTCCCAAAATAGCATTGTGACTTAAATAGCTGTCAGCAATAATCCTTGGGACTTTGGTATTATCTGTTATCACTGAGAGGGAAAAGTTAAAAAAAAATTCTCTCCTATTAGCCATGGCTTTTTAATTGATGTTTTTAGCTCTAATTTGTCTAATGGATTCTTCACACTGCCACAAATGCTCTTTTATTATCAAAGTCTAACATATCTTATTCTGAAACCTAAGGGTTATTCCTTCTTATTTATCAAAATAGCCAAGTGATTCCAGACCTTTCCACCCATAGCAGCTATCCTTCCAACCTCACCTCACCCTCAGTCATCTTATTTAACATCTCTAGATGTTTCCCACTGTCTGCGGAAGAATGACTCTTTTTCTTTTTAGTCTAGAATTTAACATCATATACTCAGAATACAGTTAGCATCGGTTTGTGAGTTCAGTGAATGATGGTATGGACTAAACAGAGACTTATTGTGTTCATATTACCTCTACTACTGACTTACCAGCTGCTTTCTTAGTTCTTATGTTATTATTTGGCTTCTGATATGTGAGTCTTTGTACCTTCAACTCCAAGTGACCTCCTTCCTGATGCAGAGTCTTGTTCCACATCGCCTGGTATGCCTACCATGTTCTGTGCACCCTGTTTTCTCTTTCCTCTTATTCTCTCTTCCTGGATTCCCCCGAGTGAACTGAGCTCTTTGTACCTGGCTTTAAAAAAATAAGTGAATAATTCTCCAGTCAAACTGGAGTTGTTTACAAATTTTGTATTTAAGACCAAAAATATCTTTATGAACAAGATATTAATTTGATCTGTAAACACGAAGAGGCAGGGTCTGGTTGCAATTGGAAAGAGCATGTGGGATGTGAGGGTGGGTACACAGTTAAGCTTGGCACACTAAGGATGGATGGGCTGAATCTTTGCCTGAGCTCCTTTGGACCCAAGTTGGCATGGTGAGGTTAACAGACTCCCTAGAATTCAGTCAGAACACCTTTGCTACAGGCAATTATTCTGCAAAGAAGAGAGGAAAGAGCGGATGGGTGTGTGTCATATCCCAGTTGACCCTATAGTGAATTCAGGAAGCCTTTCTGCATCAATCAAAATGAGGGCAGTTTCTATTCTCAGGCACATTTCTATCTTGGCTTTTTAAAACATAAAATGTTTATTTAAAAGTCAACAGGGGAGACCCCTTTCCTGGTGCCAAGTCTTGTTTTATATCTTCTCGGTCAGAAGCACTTAACGGGCAAACACATAAAGTGATTATTGAAGGTAATTCCTTATTCTGTATTCCAAACAAAGGGGGAAAAAAGCCTTGTGAAATGGCATTGTTTTGGGGCAGCAATATACATATTGTAGCATTTCATTAAATCCTTTCCATTTATGTGCTTCACTCTTTGAAGGTTACTGACAGTTGATTTAAAATATGTATCACTTTAGTGGGTAAGAGTACATAAAATCACTAAATCAAATTTGCCATGAACATCAACTCAGAAAAAATAAACATATGGACAGTCACCAAGGACAAAAGGCCAACAAGCTCCCATATATTTCCTCTTCTTCAGTTGCCTGAGTAACTCATTCTTCTTGCTTCTCAGTGTGACTGTGGGCTTCCTGTTGGAATCTTTGCCTGTTTAGAGTCTGATGCATTGAATAGAGTGGATTTTATAGTAGAGGAAGTGTTAAAATCCTTTCTTCTGACAATGCACAGGGAAGCCAGGGGGCCATTTCCAACACAAAGAGTCAATGGACTTCTTGTGTACCTTACCTGAGCCAGCCATTTTACTTCTGACAAGAGTCCTTGGAAGTACTTTGTTCTGTCAGAAACGAAGGGGCCATTATTCACATGTTGACAAACTGTGAAGTGTCCTTTTCATCTCTCCTTTCTTCCTGGGTCACTGTCTGTCTTTTCCTTTGTAATGTCTGGGACTTCATTGTACAGATTGTTGGCTTTAGGTGAATGGAAGTGTTAGTAATGTCAACAAGAGGACATGACTATCTTCTTCACTTAACAGTACTTGGTGGTGGCCTGTGTCTGGATAAGGGTCAAAGTGTACCCTGGCTGGCAAACCTGCCCTTTGCAAAGAAGTCAGGTGATATAAGAATATTGGCTTAATCCAAGTGGCTGAGGATTGACAGCTATCATTTCTAAAAAAACTTCAGACATACTCATTTTTCAGGGAAACATGAGCCTTGTGCTCAGCCCTCCTTATGCCCTAGACATTCTGTTGGTACTGGAGAAGCAGAATCACTTTTGCCTTTGGGCATTCAGAACCTGTTGCATGGAGTTGGGGGCAGGCAGATGAGCCATGTCAGTAAACTGTAGTAAGTGCCCTGAAGAGAACATACATTGGTAGTTATGGCTATTCTAGAAACCCCAGGACTCCAGGAAAATATTTACTCAAGGACCCTATCTACATAAACGGTCTGACTAAAATATGTATTGCAGAATCATGGTCCCATATGTAGTATTTGACTTTCTGATAAAGAGTAGAACACTGAAGGGAAGAAGTACTTATGTTCCCCTTTTCAATGTCCCATTGTTCTATGTTCTTTTTTGTCAACAGTGCTGTATCTCATTGAGCAGATGGCCTCACCACAAGGAAAATTTATCTGTGTTGTTAGAATGTGTAGTGTCGTAGACTTTAGGAACCTTTTTGAATTGGATCAGGATGCACATTTGAGTTCTGCAGTTACCAAGCCTTTGATGATAGGTATGGAATCACTCACCACAGTATCTCATCTATTAGGCCACTGGGGAATATTTATTGGTCAAAGGTAGTTTCTGTGATTCATTGGTGATGACAAGAAATTCAAACCTTACCTTTGTTATAAAAATATGTGAGTGGTAAATTATCTTTTGATCATGTTAAATCCAAGTCCACTGTTTACATATGTCTTCTTTTAGGCTACAATCACAAGCTTACATTACAGTCTTTTCAATATCAGTTTCACTCATCCACCTGGACCCTTTGGCTAGTGAGAAAAAAAAAAAAGAGGAATGAAGGACAGTTGTTAGAGTGAAAGAGAAATGCTGTGAGCATGAAGAAAATCCATTCCTTAGTTTCCTCATTCAGAATGCTTAACAGGACCACAGCGTCCATGCACTAAGGGATCAGAGGTAAGGGAAAATGTTGATGAAGATGAAGAGCCCCAGAGGGGAGGCATCCAGCCACTCGGGGAGGATGGTCTGACACTTGCCGTGATGGTCTTTAGGTAAAATGACTTCCTTCTGTTGAATATGGGGAGGGAGAGAGAACACAGAAGAAAAGATGTATTCCTTCACCCTCTCTTCTGGGTGCTACATGTCAGATCAGATTTACTGGAATGGCCTCAGCATAGTTAGGGAACAAACAAAACAAAACAGAAAACAAAGTAACAAAACAAAAATACAAAATCAAAAGACAAAACAAAAAAATCTTTACACACAATAGCATTCAAGTGACAGACTTTCAGAGTCCCAGAGTCCGGAACATATCTTTCATCTTGTGTTATTATGCCTTCCTCCAGATATGTGTGTCAGCAACACATTCATTAGCCTATCTATCCTTCTGTAACCAGAATCCAGGCATTGGGACCCCAGAGTTTCCCAAGGCATGTAACCAACTTGACCCACAAGGGAGTACCCATGAAAATCAGGGCACTAGAAGAAGGACATGCAGAAAGTTGCTTTAGAGGGGGATTAGAGAACATAGACGAAAGGAATGGGGGGGGGGGTGCTGCAGGCAGAAGGGCTTGGGAAAGAGGATTGAGAAGAAGAAGGAATAAGGTGCAGAATGATTAATAAAAAATAACCGTACATGAAAAAATATGGAGAGACATACTTAAAACCTAAATAAAAAATATGAGCGATTGGAAGGGATTTACCCTACATGACTAGGTAATACTGCTTCCCCAAATAGAATGTTACTAAACAAAACTCCCAGTTCCAAGTGTGGGATACTGCCACAGGAGTTTGTCACAGTGGCCCTAGAGGAGAAGACAGTCTTGCCCAAGACAACACACACCATGGAAGCAATACAGAGAGTTGGAGCTGAGCTGGACGTTTCCACCAAGCTGTGGAACTTTTAAAGCACTAGAAGGTGTTATGTGGTTTATTAGGGAACAAAGGCATAAATGGTTTTATCCAGTTGGTACCCTCACAAATAAACAAGCAGACAGACAAAAACAAAAACCACTTGCTGGCCAAGATGTGCCCACCCATAAAATAGTGGCTTGACTGTTTTTGGAGTAACCAGCTACCATCTGAGTATATCTGAGACCTGCTCCATTGAAAGGAACCCATGTCTTATATTGTATGTCTGGTTGACAACTCATGCCTGACAAGATTATAGGCTCAAGTCGTAACTCACTGCTGTTACAGAACTAGATTGATGCAGTGTTGTACTGCCTTCAAAATCTTTCTATCCGTAGCATGGAGACTTTTTTTTTTTTTCCATTTTTTATTAGGTATTTAGCTCATTTACATTTCCAATGCTATACCAAAAGTCCCCCTTACCCACCCACCCCCACTCCCCTACCCACCCACTCCCCCCCTTTGGCCCTGGCGTCCCCCTGTACCGGGGCACACAAAGTCTGCGTGTCCAATGGGCCTCTCTTTCCAGTGATGGCCGACTAGGCCATCTTTTGATACATATGCAGCTAGAGTCAAGAGCTCAGGGGTACTGGTTAGTTCATAATGTTGTTCCACCTATAGGGTTGAAGATCCCTTTAGCTCCTTGGGTACTTTCTCTAGCTCCTCCATTGGGAGCCCTGTGATCCATCCATTAGCTGACTGTGAGCATCCACTTCTGTGTTTGCTAGGCCCCGGCATAGTCTCACAAGAGACAGCTACATCTGGGTCCTTTCAGTAAAATCTTGCTAGTGTATGCAATGGTGTCAGCATTTGGAAGCTGATTATGGGGTGGATCCCTGGATATGGCAGTCTCTACATGGTCCATCCTTTCATCTCAGCTCCATACTTTGTTTCTGTAACTCCTTCCATGGGTGTTTTGTTCCCACTTCTAAGGAGGGGCATAGTGTCCACACTTCAGTCTTCATTTTTCTTGAGTTTCATGTGTTTAGGAAATTGTATCTTATATCGTGGGTATCCTAGGTTTTGGGCTAGTATCCACTTATCAGTGAGTACATATTGTGTGAGTTCCTTTGTGATTGTGTTACCTCACTCAGGATGATGCTCTCCAGGTCCATCCATTTGGCTAGGAATTTCATAAATTCATTCTTTTTAATAGCTGAGTAGTACTCCATTGTGTAGATGTACCACATTTTCTGTATCCATTCCTCTGTTGAGGGGCATCTGGGTTCTTTCCAGTTTCTGGCTATTATAAATAAGGCTGCTATGAACATAGTGGAGCATGTGTCCTTCTTACCAGTTGGGGCTTCTTCTGGATATATGCCCAGGAGAGGTATTGCTGGATCCTCCGGTAGTACTATGTCCAATTTTCTGAGGAACCGCCAGACTGATTTCCAGAGTGGTTGTACAAGCCTGCAATCCCACCAACAATGGAGGAGTGTTCCTCTTTCTCCACATCCTCGCCAGCATCTGCTGTCACCTGAATTTTTGATCTTAGCCATTCTGACTGGTGTGAGGTGGAATCTCAGGGTTGTTTTGATTTGCATTTCCCTGATGATTAAGGATGTTGAACATTTTTTCAGGTGCTTCTCTGCCATTCGGTATTCCTCAGGTGAGAATTCTTTGTTCAGTTCTGAGCCCCATTTTTTAAGGGGGTTATTTGATTTTCTGAGGTCCACCTTCTTGAGTTCTTTATATATGTTGGATATTAGTCCCCTATCTGATTTAGGATAGGTAAAGATCCTTTCCCAGTCTGTTGGTGGTCTTTTTGTCTTATAGACAGTGTCTTTTGCCTTGCAGAAACTTTGGAGTTTCATTAGGTCCCATTTGTCAATTCTCGATCTTACAGCACAAGCCATTGCTGTTCTGTTCAGGAATTTTTCCCCTGTGCCCATATCTTCAAGGCTTTTCCCCACTTTCTCCTCTATAAGTTTCAGTGTCTCTGGTTTTATGTGAAGTTCCTTGATCCACTTAGATTTGACCTTAGTACAAGGAGATAAGTATGGATCGATTCGCATTCTTCTACATGATAACAACCAGTTGTGCCAGCACCAATTGTTGAAAATGCTGTCTTTCTTCCACTGGATGGTTTTGGCTCCCTTGTCGAAGATCAAGTGACCATAGGTGTGTGGGTTCATTTCTGGGTCTTCAATTCTATTCCATTGGTCCACTTGTCTGTCTCTATACCAGTACCATGCAGTTTTTATCACAATTGCTCTGTAGTAAAGCTTTAGGTCAGGCATGGTGATTCCACCAGAGGTTCTTTTATCCTTGAGAAGAGTTTTTGCTATCCTCGGTTTTTTGTTATTCCAGATGAATTTGCAAATTGCTCCTTCTAATTCGTTGAAGAATTGAGTTGGAATTTTAATGGGGATTGCATTGAATCTGTAGATTGCTTTTGGCAAGATAGCCATTTTTACAATGTTGGTCCTGCCAATCCATGAGCATGGGAGATCTTTCCATCTTCTGAGATCTTCTTTAATTTCTTTCTTCAGGGACTTGAAGTTTTTATCATACAGATCTTTCACTTCCTTCGTTAGAGTCACGCCGAGATATTTTATATTATTTGTGGCTATTGAGAAGGGTGTTGTTTCCCTAATTTCTTTCTCAGCCTGTTTATTCTTTGTGTAGAGAAAGGCCATTGACTTGTTTGAGTTAATTTTATATCCAGCTACTTCACCGAAGCTGTTTATCAGGTTTAGGAGTTCTCTGTTGGAATTTTTAGGGTCACTTATATATACTATCATATCATCTGCAAAAAGTGATATTTTGACTTCCTCTTTTCCAATTTGTATCCCCTTGATCTCCTTTTGTTGTCGAATTGCTCTGGCTAATACTTCAAGTACTATGTTGAAAAGGTAGGGAGAAAGTGGGCAGCCTTGTCTAGTCCCTGATTTTAGTGGGATTGCTTCCAGCTTCTCTCCATTTACTTTGATGTTGGCTACTGGTTTGCTGTAGATTGCTTTTATCATGTTTAGGTATTGGCCTTGAATTCCTGATCTTTCCAAGACTTTTATCATGAATGGGTGTTGGATCTTGTCAAATGCTTTTTCTGCATCTAACGAGATGATCATGTGGTTTTTGTCTTTGAGTTTGTTTATATAATGGATTACATTGATGGATTTTCGTATATTAAACCATCCCTGCATCCCTGGAATAAAACCTACTTGGTCAGGATGGATGATTGCTTTAATGTGTTCTTGGATTCGGTTAGCGAGAATTTTATTAAGGATTTTTGCATCGATGTTCATAAGAGAAATTGGTCTGAAGTTCTCTATCTTTGTTGGATCTTTCTGTGGTTTAGGTATCAGAGTAATAGTGGCTTCATAAAATGAGTTGGGTAGAATACCTTCTACTTCTATCTTGTGAAAAAGTTTGTGCAGAACTGGAGTTAGATCTTCTTTGAAGGTCTGATAGAACTCTGCACTAAACCCATCTGGTCCTGGGCTTTTTTTGGCTGGGAGACTATTAATAACTGCTTCTATTTCTTTAGGGGATATGGGACTGTTTAGAAGGTCAACTTGATCCTGATTCAACTTTGGTACCTGGTATCTGTCCAGAAATTTGTCCATTTCGTCCAGGTTTTCCAGTTTTGTTGAGTATAGCCTTTTGTAGAAGGATCTGATGGTGTTTTGGATTTCTTCAGGATCTGTTGTTATGTCTCCCTTTTCATTTCTGATTTTGTTAATTAGGATTTTGTCCCTGTGCCCTTTAGTGAGTCTAGCTAAGGGTTTATCTATCTTGTTGATTTTCTCAAAGAACCAACTCCTCGTTTGGCTAATTCTTTGAATAGTTCTTCTTGTTTCCACTTGGTTGATTTCACCCCTGAGTTTGATTATTTCCTGCCGTCTACTCCTCTTGGGTGAATTTGCTTCCTTTTTTTCTAGAGCTTTTAGATGTGTTGTCAAGCTGCTAGTATGTGCTCTCTCCCGTTTTTTCTTGAAGGCACTCATAGCTATGAGTTTCCCTCTTAGAAATGCTTTCATTGTGTCCCAAAGGTTTGGGTACGTTGTGGCTTCATTTTCATTAAACTCTAAAAAGTCTTTAATTTCTTTCTTTATTCCTTCCTTGACCAAGGTATCATTGAGAAGAGTGTTGTTCAGTTTCCACGTGAATGTTGGCTTTCTGTTATTTATTTTGTTATTGAAGATCAGCCTTAGTGCATGGTGATCTGATAGGATACATGGGACAATTTCAATATTTTTGAATCTGTTGAGGCCTGATTTGTGACCTATTATGTGGTCAATTTTGGAGAAGGTACCATGAGGTGCTGAGAAGAAGGTATATCCTTTTGTTTTAGGATAAAATGTTCTGTAGATATCTGTCAGATCCATTTGTTTCATCACTTCTGTTAGTTTCAGTGTGTCCCTGTTTAGTTTCTGTTTCCATGATCTGTCCATTGGTGAAAGTGGTGTGTTGAAGTCTCCCACTATTATTGTGTGAGGCGCAATGTGTGCTTTGAGCTTTACTAAAGTTTCTTTAGTGAATGTGGCTGCTCTTGTATTTGGAGCATAGATATTCAGAATTGAGAGTTCCTCTTGGAGGATTTTACCTTTGATGAGAATGAAGTGTCCCTCCTTGTCTTTTTTGATGACTTTGGGTTGGAAGTCAATCTTATCAGATATTAGGATGGCTACTCCTGCTTGTTTCTTCATACCATTTGCTTGGAAAATTGTTTTCCAGCCTTTCATTCTGAGGTAGTGTCTATCTTTTTCTCTGAGATGAGTTTCCTGTAAGCAGCAAAATGTTGGGTCTTGTTTGTGTAGCCAGTTTGTTAGTCTATGTCTTTTTATTGGCGAGTTGAGACCATTGATGTTAAGAGATATTAAGGAAAAGTAATTGTTGCTTCCTGTTATTTTAGTTGTTAAAGGTGGCATTCTGTTCTTGTGGCTGTCTTCTTTTAGGTTTGTTGAGGGATTACCTTCTTGTTTTTTCTAGGGCGTTGTTCCCGTTCTTGTATTGGTTTTTTTCTGTTATTATCCTTTGAAGGGCTGGATTCGTGGAGAGATAATGCGTGAATTTGGATTTGTCGTGGAATACTTTGGTTTCTCCCTCTATGATAATTGAGAGTTTGGCTGGGTATAGTAGCCTGGGCTGCAGTTTGTGTTCTCTTAGTGTCTGTATAACATCTGCCCAGGCTCTTCTGGCTTTCATAGTCTCTGGTGAAAAATCTGGTGTAATTCTGATAGGCTTGCCTTTATATGTTACTTGACCTTTTTCCCTTACTGCTTTTAGTATTCTATCTTTATTTAGTGCATTTGATGTTCTGATTATTATGTGTCGGGAGGAATTTCTTTTCTGGTCCAGTCTATTTGGAGTTCTGTAGGCTTCTTGTATGTTCATATGCATCTCATTCTTTAGATTTGGGAAGTTTTCTTCAATAATTTTGTTGAAGATGTTTGCTGGAGCTTTGAGTTGAAAATCTTCATTCTCATCCACTCCTATTATCCGTACGTTTGGTCTTCTTATTGTGTCCTGGATTTCCTGGATATTTTGAGTTAGGATCTTTTTGCATTTTCCATTTTCTTTGATTGTTGTGCCGATGTTCTCTATGGAATCTTCTGCACCTGAGATTCTCTCTTCCATCTCTTGTATTCTGTTGCTGATGCTCAAATCTATGGTTCCAGATTTCTTTCCTAGGGTTTCTATCTCTAGTGTTGCCTTGCTTTGAGTTTTCTTTATTGTGTCTACTTCCCTTTTTAGGTCTAGTATGGTTTTGTTCATTTCCATCACCTGTTTGTATGTTTTTTCCTCTTTTTCTGTAAGGACTTCTACCTGTTTGATTGTGTTTTCCTGTTTTTCTTTAAGGACTTGTAACTCTTTAGCAGTGTTCTCCTGTATTTCTTTAAGTGATTTATTAAAGTCCTTCTTGATGTCCTCTACCATCATCATGAGATATGCTTTTAAATCTAGGTCTAGGTTCTCAGGTGTGTTGGGGTTCCCTGGACTGGGCGAAGTGGGTGTGCTGGGTTCTGGTGATGGTGAGTGGTCTTGGTTCCTGTTAGTAAGATTCCTCCGTTTACCTTTCGCCATCTGGTAATCTCTGGAGTTAGTAGTTATAGTTGACTCTGTTTAGAGATTGTTCTTCTGGTGATTCTGTTACCATCTCTCAGCAGACCTGGGAGACAGATTCTCTCCTCTGAGTTTCAGTGCTCAGAGCACTCTCTGCTGGCAAGCTCTCTTACAGGGAAGGTGCGCAGATATCTTGTATTTGGACCTCCTCCTGGCCGAAGAAGAAGGCCCAAAACAGGACCTTTCTCAGACACTGTGTTGCTTTGGCAGTTCCCAGGTGGTACAGACTCTCACCTAAGCAGACTAAATTCCTAAGTTCCTTGGAGTCCCGGGACCAAGATGGCGACCGCTGCTGCTGTGGCTTAGGCCGCCTCCCCAGCCGGGTGGGCACCTGTCCTCCGGTCCGGAAGGTGGCCGGCTGTCCCCGGCCCACACAGGGTGCTGCCTCAGCGCCTCTGTGCTTCTGCCTGTTCCAGAAGCTGTCAGGTTCTCTGGAGCACCCTCTCACCTGTTCAGACTAATTTCCTAAGTTCGGCGGGTCCCGGACCAAGATGGCGACCGCTGCTGCTGTGGCTTAGGCCGCCTCCCCAGCCGGGCGGGCACCTGTCCTCCGGTCCGGAAGGTGGCCGGCTGTCCCCGGCCCACACAGGGTGCTGCCTCAGCCCCTCTGTGCTTCTGCCTGTTCCAGAGGCTGTCAGGTTCTCTGGCGCACCCTCTCACCTGTTCAGACTAATTTCCTAAGTTCGGCGGGTCCCGGACCAAGATGGTGAACGCTGCTGCTGTGGCTTAGGCCGCCTCCCCAGCCGGGCGGGCACCTGTCCTCTGGTCCGGAAGGTGGCCGGCTGTCCCCGGCCCACACAGGGTGCTGCCTCAGCGCCTCTGTGCTTCTGCCTGTTCCAGAAGCTGTCAGGTTCTCTGGCGCACCCTCTCACCTGTTCAGACTATTTTCCTAAGTTCGGCGGGTCCCGGACCAAGATGGCGACCGCTGCTGCTGTGGCTTAGGCCGCCTCCCCAGCCGGGCGGGCACCTGTCCTCCGGTCCGGACGGTGGCTGGCTGTCCCCGGCCCACAAAGGGTGCTGCCTCAGCGCCTCTGTGCTTCTGCCTGTTCCAGAAGCTGTCAGGTTCTCTGGCGCACCCTCTCACCTCGCATGGAGACTTTTAACAGAGTAGATTAGTTTCTATGATTGGAGGCATGTTATAAGTTTAGAATTGGTGGTAAGATTATCCATGCTGTGCTTGGTTAGAGTTGATTTATTTTCTGTACTGAATAGTATGCCATTATATGCATAAACTACACTGTCCCTTTTCCTACCCACAGATGTTCCAATGGTTCTCAGTTTGGGGGGTATTGCCAACTGTTGATATGAACACTCCTGTACATGTCTTTCAGTAACCATCTTCCTCCATTTTAGCAAGACATACACCTGGAATATAGGTCATAGGATAATGTTTCGAAGTTCCACTTCATAGGTGCAATGAATGATGGTCAAAGTATTTTCTGATTTGTGCTTGTTCCAGGAGAAGACAGATACCCTAGTTTGTGAGTTTCCACATCACACGGGTGAGTGAGCATTGCTATTGTGCTTCCTTGATGATGCTAAGTTCGTAGAGTTTCCCATTTCTGTTGAAAAATTTTATATCCTCTTTGAAGTTTCTGTTCATTGCCTTTAGCCTTTGAATTTTCTTGAACAATCTGCCAGACTGTCTTCTAGACTCTGGGATTTACAAACTGAAATATCCCAGCTCTCTGTGGCTTAAGGTGTGTAGTTTATAGCTAAATAAAAAGTATCAAAGAATAATATAATACAAGAGAATCTGTATGGATGGAGCTTCATTCACCAAACAAAGGCTAGCTGCTGGTCTTAAATGCAATTATTAAAATCAACTACATTAATGGATAATGGGGCCATAGTTTAATATATGTCTACTCTATGACATGAAGAAGAGGAAGTTGTTTAGCAGACATGAAAACAGTTATATTTATTAATAGAACTGTGAGTCACATAATGGACATATATAGAAAGAGGATGTGAAATTGTTTAAATCCCAGTGCCAATTTTACAAAATGCCAGTGTTGTGGAAAGCAGATAAACAACACAATTCAAGTTTTAAATGAATCAACCCATGTTGTTCCTAATTTACAAATTATGTTCTTGCATCATAGTTTAATTGTGCCCTAATAAATGACTTGCCATTTTCAAATATTGATTAATCGCATTAAAAATTTCATAATTTTCAGAGTTCTTTGTGTAGATTGGTTTAGATACACAGACTCTAGTTACACATTTTGGGTGGGGCACCCCTAAAATCTAATAAGGGCACTGTTAATGAAACTATTATGCAACCCATGCCAATTCTGGGAAGAGATGCAGGAAAGAATTACCAACCCAGAGAATAAAAACAAGTCCCTTACATTTACGTTGTTATCCTTGTATTTTTTTTTTATGGCAAGGGTGGGAGGCTGGGGAGAGAGACAAGGAAAAGGAAAGAGAGAGAGAGAGAGAGAGAGAGAGAGAGAGAGAGAGAGACAGAGACAGAGACAGAGACAGACAGACAGACAGACAGAGACAGACAGAGAGACAGAGACAGAAAGAGAGAGAATAGATAGAAAAGGTAAGGGTAGAAACAGGACTGATGGGAAGAGGAGAAGAGAAAAGGGATAGCAGAGAAATAATAGAGAGGCAAGAAGAGAAGAGAAAGAAGAGAAGAGAAAAGAAGAGAAAAGAGAGAAGAGGATAATGTAAAACTAAAATTCTTTGTAATAATTTCTTCTAGTTGTATGATGTGGGAAACACCAGACTTCCTGGTTCTGTGATGGCATCAGGTAGAATATTTACTACATATTGTACAAAAGAATTTTAAAAACTGGAATTGAACATTTTAATTTAGAAACTGACCTGCATCTCATCTTCCTAAAATGCTGTCTGGTTGGCACTGAGCATGTCGGGACTTACTTGTTAGCACTTCAGTGAGTCCTGTCCCTCAATGACACCAGCAGCACTTTGGAGGCTAGGGTCTTGTAAACCTCATTCTCCAGGATTTTAAGCTGGGCACTGAGAACTTCCAGATAGCAGACTCTGGCTCTGTGGGTTCTATATACATTCTGACCTTGGCTTTAATTGAACTAGCACAGGATCCAAATCACCGAATTCCCATCATCAACTAACCAATTGATTAGCTTATGAGCAATTTACTTAGTGTTTCTTTCTCTGATAGCTTTGGATTGGAATTTGTTAGATCTCTGAAGTAAAGTAATTCAGCTGGATCATTTCTTCCTCCCGTTTCTACACCATCATCTTCCTTCACAGCAGTACTCAGAGCGGCTTGAGTTCAGCACACACTGCCTTGAACATACAACAGCATTGTGAGCTGGGACAGTCAGGCTGGTTTTTGTTTTTTGTTTTTTGTTTTTTTGTTTTGTTTTGTTTGAGAAACCTGGGCTCATAGTAACTCTTCCTGGTAGAAAAGATTATAAATTAACGTACATAGAACATGTATACAGTGTTGTCATAGGGCCCCCACAGAAGACAATAGTAGATAGAGATATTACCATAAGATTACGTTCAGTATCTTAGCAGACATTTATCTAGCATAAAGTATTATGTATTAAAAAGAGGGGAGAGCAGAAGGGTCACATTAAGGAAGAGTTAGAAGACCAGAGACATGAAAGATTGTTTTTACAGGTAACACAATGTAGGAAAAATAGAACAGGAAATATAAATTTCTTTGTCTTTCCTTTTTTACATTTTTCTTTTGAAATGTAACCCATCCCACTTCAGCAGGTGGCTTTCCATCTAATTAAACTGGGAACTATCATGATTAGATGATACCCAAAGTCCATGCTATCAACAAAAAGAGATGCCTCAAACACGGCTATGTTAAATATGTTCTATGTTAAATTCAACCTTCTGCCAAGGATCTGAGAGGCAGGACTAGCTAAGGAGAAAGGTCAAGAGAGGCCTCTTGTGTGGGACCCTAAACTCAAGGATCCTAATAACAGGGATATGGTGATTGAGAAGCTTCTATACAGATTATCATTTAAGTTTGTGGGGGGATGTCAATGTCACTATTAGTGGTCAAGCTGATCACAGCTAATTACTATGACTAATTACTATACACATATTCTTTCGTCTTTGGGTATGTTTATTATGATTTTTCTTCCTAGGAGAAATGGAATTGTATCCTAGTCTTAGGAAGACAAGTTTGCTATATTCTAGTTCAAGTTTGTACAGATTTATGCAATTAGCGAGCACTTTGCATAAAGGCCCTGTTTATTATGGAGGCTGGATGGTCATGGGAAAAACAGACTATAAAGACTGTGGGTGAGTTTATGATTTAATAATTAAATGAGATACAATTGAGACTTGATTGAGGATCACCAGTATAAACAATTTTAGATTATTGATGCTTATGGAAATGTATACATGCTGAGGTAATTTCCAGGAATTAAATTTTACATACTCATTGGTATTTAATATTTATCAACATATAGATTGAAAAAAGTATACATTGTTTTCCTAAAGCAATGTACAGTTCCTTCTACCCTTGTAAGCTGATGCTTGGATTAGTTACTTTCTAAATAGTCACCTAGAGGATGAGATAATAGCAGCTTGAGAAATTTGCTATCCTTACATACTAATTAGTTTAAACAGCATTCCTAGGTATGAGGTAATATTTTAAGCAATCCTGTTGCTCTTAACAAAGTCACTGTCACTGTTCCATCTTCCACTCTACTTCTCATCAGACTCACTGACATTTTATTAGGCTCTTGAACTTTGCTTGATGTCAAGAAGAAGACAAAACCAATTAAAATGACATTCAAGTTCCGAAAGCTTAGGAGAAAGGCTTGCCAAACAAATCAAGAGAGTGTGGACAGGGCAATAGTCCTGTGTCTTACACAGCCCAGCATATGGTCTGCTATTCACCCTGGCTGTTAGCCGGCTTTTCCTTCCTCGCTCCTATTGGGTTACCAATTCCTTGTGGTGCAGTACTCCCCTAGGACACCAATGGGCTCTGACACAGTGCATAGGTAGGAATGTAACCTCCGCTGTTAGGCATTCCGTGAGGGTCGGGCTGACGTTTGGACTTTCTGTGAGAAGCATCTCTTCCTTGTGATGTTTATCAGCTCATCCTTTAAATTGGTGACACTTTTGAAAGACTCTGGGAGGAAACCAGAGGTCAGTGTTCAAAGACAGAAAGAGTGGACTTTTCTGCTTTGTATTACTTCACAGTTATTAATTAATCTCTTCTAAATTAAGTGTTAACTCACAAAATTTAACAAGCCAACGTATAGTGGAAAAAGGGAAAAAAAACATGAAAATTAAACATTTAAACTGTTGGTTGAAGTTTTCTCTTTGGAACCATTACCTATCCTGTGACTACAACCACTATTTTATAGTCACTTTCTTTTTTTTTTGTTTGTTTGTTTTTTGTTTTGTTTTGTTTTTGTTTTTTCGAGACAGGGTTTCTCTGTGTAGCCCTGGCTGTCCTGGAACTCACTCTGTAGACCAGGCTGGCCTTGAACTCAGAAATTCGCCTGCCTCTGCCTCCCAGGTGCTGGGATTAAAGGTGTGCGCCACCATGCCCGGCTGTCACTTTCTTTTTTTGGGGGGCTGTCTCTCTTTTTTTTTCCATTTTTTATTAGGTATTTAGCTCATTTACATTTCCAATGCTATACCAAAAGTCCCCCATACCCACCCACCCCCACTTCCCTACCCACCCACTCCCCCTTTTTGGCCCTGGCGTTCCCCTGTACTGGGGCATATAAAGTTTGCGTGTCCAATGGGCCTCTCTTTCCAGTGATGGCCGACTAGGCCATCTTTTGATACATGTGCAGCTAGAGTCAAGAGCTCCGGGGTACTAGGCTGTCACTTTCTTTTATGCCCTTTATATCTGATGCTTCTTTTTGTTGGGAGACATTTTGGAAAAGTGACTTTCTTAAATGTAGATTCTGTTAAACCAAGATTATATTCATCCAATCTCCGTATCAATGCATTAATCCCTGATAGTTTTATCCTGTGATGTCATTGTGAAGAGGTGGGGCCTGGCTGAAGGAGCTAAGTTACTGGGAGTGTGAAGGGAAGGCTTTATTTGCTGTGAGCCCCTGCTTCTGATCTGCCATATTACCATAGAGTGAGCAGCACTGTTCTAGTAGGTCCTTCTCTGTGATATTCTGTCTTGGTTCAGCCCAAAGCAATGGGTGTAGCTGAACCTGTACCAAGACTTCTGAAAACAAGAACCAAAATAAACTCTTCTTTCTTTTAAGCTTTAGGTTGTTTCTTTCACTTCTTAATGCAACAACAACACAGACTGACCCTCAGTCCAGAGAAATTTTTTCGTATATTTACTTACCTCTTTTATTTACTTTTTATGTGTGTACACATGTGCCATGATGCCTGTTTGGAGGCAGAGACCATCTTTCTGCTGTCCGTTCTCTCCTTCTACCAGGTGGGTTCTGGGGATGAAAGACAGGTCATCCACCATGCTTGGCAGCAAACACTTGCATTCTCTGAGCCATCTCAGTAGCCTACTCTGGTCAAATCTTTCTAATGATCTTCCTGTATGGTGAAAGAAACCTGGTATAATGAAAATTTTTATGATGAACCATGGAAAGGCTGGTTATATTCCCAAAAAGAAGGCAACATATCCAGGAGTCATTGATTTTCCTCTTTGTCCACACGTTTGCAGCACCTGTATCTAGTTCAGCTTCTTGAGGAAGAAATCCATGATACTGAGTTCCTGAAGAATCTCTGCATCAAATGTTCTATTGATTCTATTCTATGTATACACTCACATGAGTTTTCTTTCACTCTGCACTCTGATCTATTTTGTAGTCCACGATCAAGCAGTCAATCTATTTTCCACTGCTCAGGAGCCTCTGTATGTGTGTGTGTGTGTGTGTGTGTGTGTGTGTGTGTGTGTGTATTTACCATAGGCTACTTCTTTCTTAAATTACAGGTGAGTTTTTAAGTTCTGTCTAAGTGCACTGCAATCCATTAGTGGGCATGAAAGTTAATATAGTTTTGGGATAAGATCATGGTTGTGTACTGTTGTTTATTCCAAGTGAATAAAAATTGCTTCTAACATTTCTTATAGATGAGTGTTGGAAATAATGCATTAGCCAGATGCATAGTTGCATGCCAACTACTAGAGGCGATGATAATCTGCTGCTGTAAATATATTTTGGTCACTGAAATTTTGTTAAATTTTTATTGGTGCCTGTCATATAGCATAATATACTTGCTCTTTGTGGGTAACAGACTGGTAGTTTGAGAAGGAATGTGCTGGAAAGTACCTTCCCAGCATCTATTCAACCTTTGGAATGATATTAGTACCTTTTATTCCACCTAAATAGGTTGCTGTTTTTGATTTTCAATCTTAGCTAAGTTGGAAAGTGGGAACTAGTGTTGGGAAACTGACTCTCTTCTCTCTTAATGGTCTTTATACTGCAGGTCAATGGATGGGTAAATATGTTTTACAAACTGGTGAGCCTATCAACTTTAATTCTGAGTTAAGGTGACATGTCATCATCGTCGTTGTCGTCATCATCACCATCATCATCTTCTTTTCAGGCTTTATGAACTACTTATTACTATACTAGGATGGGATTCAGGTGCTTTTGCCAGGATATTAGAATCCCAGGTCATGAAAGAGCACCTTTATCAATGCAATCTCCATATCCAGTGTACATCCTTTCTCTCACCTTCTATTTAATACCCTCATGATCCTTCCTGACCCACACTCTTTTGGTCTTACCATTGTAATTCATTCAATTTTAACAAAATATTTACTTCCAAACATTAGCACATTCATTACTAATTTTTAATATATGAGTTAAAGGTAGGAAGCACAAAACCTCAGTTTATGTATTTCTCCACGTTTTAATTTGAGTCAAGCTGAGATTGTATCCTAGTAGTCAATGGGGAAGTCAGAGTGGATCTTTCATGACCAAATATTTAGTCTGGTCCACAGATAAAGATCTTCCTTTTTGAGTATCATATTCTAGCACAGTAACGTTTATTATCAGCCCACTAACTTTATGAATGAGATTCATTACTATTCACACTATTCATTTCTATTAGCGTCTGATCAGCGAGCACATAGTTGGCCTTCATTCAGGATCCTAACTAGAGAGGATACTTCTTATGAGTATATAGCTATTACTCTCTGTCTTTGCATTGTTTGGAAGAGGAACATTTATGAAAGAGCTACTTAGAAGTGATCGTTTTGGAAAAGCAGGTAAGGGTATGGGACGTGCGAGAAAAATGAAAAAGAAGGCAACAGAAGTTTGGTATTAAATGAGTTTCAACGAGGATAATTAGCTTAACACCTGTTTGCCCCTGTAAGAAATAGGACAGACCATACTTCAGACTGTCCTGATTAGGGGTATGGGAATTGGACAATTATCCTGCCACCATTGATCTATGTTAGTACTATACTTGAAGTGATATGAATCCTGGTACTTTTGTGTCACCGTACATACAGATGTAAAGGAATCCTGACAGCAGGAGTGGCCAGACAAAAAGCATATAGAGGTGTGGAGGAATGTGGTTGGGGAGGTAAGGTTGGATTCTGTGAGCATCCTGAAGACATCAGAAGCCTTGATGGTATCTGCCACTATCACCTAGTTACAAACATTTGCTGAAAGATTCATACACAACTAGATAGCATTTCTGTAGAAGACAGATCATTTTTCAGCTGTTTATGTACTCTCCACACCACTCTTAATTATTAATAAAGTTAGCTGGTCTTAGAATGAAGTCAGGCATCTATCAGCTCTTTTTTTGTGTGTGGGGAAAAATTGTGATTCTTCAAGTCTGTTATATGAAACCATGGTCATTACATGGTAGACTAAGATCAGCGCACGCCATCATTTGTTTCATTGTGATTTGAGTGAAAATAGTGTCCTACAAGGCAAGGGGGCAAAGGAGAGGCACATATCTTCTGGTTTACTTCTCTTTTCTACATAGGCTTGTCTTTGATAAAGAACTTGATAGGTGAGATCGTTTTTCCCCTAAGGCTGACACAGAAATTTTCTATTGCAAATATATCATTCAAGTGATCTCCTCTGTAATACAAAAACTATTTTTGCAATCTGAAAATTTGCCAAATACCTTAAATTTTAATTTAAATGGCAAATCTTCTTAAAATGAAGGCATTCCTGTATTTCTCTTAAGGTATGAAAGCAGGGTCCTACCTTGTTAACATGAAAGAGCATAAAGCAGTCAGTATTCCTCATGAGGAGCAGGTATTGTTCCTTTTTGGATTATGTCTGTGTCTGGCCATCATTGTATCCAGCATAAATAAATCGACAGAGGCTAGGGTCTTGATGATTGGATGTAATCTGTACAAAATCCAGCTCTCATTCTCTCATGCTTGATAATGAAAAGAGTCAGGAATTCTAAATATCATATCTCCATGCAAGATGAATCAGGAGGCTTTTGCTCTGAGCTGGCTCAGTGAGAGGTCTCTTGGGTTGAAGCAAAACCATCTGCTACTTCTCCTTTGATTTTTCACAATCAAGTGTACACCTTCCTACACAAATATAACCTACACACAGATTTTTAATAAAAAGAAAACCCGTGTATTGAATGAAAATTCAGAATCTGACAGAAGCATTAGCTCGCCTCGTGGTCAAAGAGGATTTCTCATTTGCTGTAAATCCCCATTTCTTGTCGAGAACTTAACTTGTAAATTTATTTAAAAAGAAACACAATAGAGGTGTTTTTTCCCCCTCCATGAATTCAGAAACACAAAGCAGAAAACATCAGTGATTACATTTTATAAGAAAGCGTTGTCTGATGCAGTCTTACTTTGCCCTATTTTCTGTTTGTGTGTATAAGAGGTGCGTACCAAGGGTATGGAAAGAATTGTACAGAAAATTGATTCTCTTGGAACATGAAGCAGAACATCTAAGATAGCATTTTGAGTCTATTCTCTCTCCCTAAGTTGTCTAGTTTCATTGGATTATATGGATCTGAAAATTAATTCTACATGAGAAAACCAAGCTTTTCAAAATGGTTTCTTCTCCCTCTATTCCTGGGTATTTCTGGTCCTTCCCAGTGACTCTGACAGTTCTCAGAAATTCCCATGTACAAGTAAACATGATGTTATTCTTAGTATATTATATTAACAGCTATTATCATGGGAGAAGAGTCATTTTAATATTAATAAAAATGATTTCCACTCACTGCTGGAATAAATTAGTTTATTTTTAAAAGTCGGTTCAATGATTGATATTTATAGAATGTTAAATTTTCAAAAAAATAAGCAACTCTGTGGGATCAAGGCATTTTGGCATCCTTGCTTGCTCTTCATAATAAGAATCCAGAAGTTAGTCTGTGAATCAGATGGAAATTCAGCATTATAATCCTAAGTAACAATTCACAGTACTGATGTTCTACTGGGCTTTGCTGTGTCATGGCACTTAAAAATATTTTAACAAAAACTACAGGAGACTCCCTGGCAGACAAAGGACCCTTATACATTCTTGGTAGGACATAAATTAGCACAGCTCCTATGGAATGCATTATAGAGGCTACTCAAGAAGCTAAAAGTAGAACTGCCATATATAATACATTTATCTCACTCCTGGTTATATATTTAATGAACAAAGTCAGCATCAACAGAAATACCTACATACCTATGTGCATTGTTAACACTGCTTGAAAATTTCAATATAGTTTACACAGATGAGAGAAAACATGAAATGCTTGTCTTTCTGTGTCTAACTTACCTCACTTAACTAGATGACCTCCATGCAGGTGCCAAGAGTGCCAAGACACTTCAGGTCACTAATGTGTCCAGCTCATCAATGGTCATAGCTAAAGTATGCCTCATTCTGCACTTGGTTCAAATGAACATGGAAACATAATCAAACTCTGGAACTGACCTAGGTGCCTATTAACAGATAAACTGATAAAGAAAACATGATATAATCACACAATGGAGTTTTAGCTAAATATAAATGGGAACAAACTCATGTGACATGCAGGAGAATGGGTGGAACTGGAGGTTATATTGTTAAGTGAAGTAAGACGCAGAAAGACAAGCGTTTCATGTTTTCTCTCATTTGTGTAAACTATATTGAAAATGCAGATAACTTAAAAGCAGGAGATAGAATATTTAGGGACGCATAATGGGCCAGGAGTAGGAAACAAAGGAGGAGAGAGGTAGTTGGGTTGGCATGATGTATGCACATAAGAAAATGTCACAGTTAAAACCATGAACTAGCATGTAATAGTTATTATAAAGAACAGCCTATATCAAATTAGATGGAAACATACTTGAAGCAATCCCACTGAAATTGCAAAAAAGACAAGGATGCCCACTCTCCCCATATCTATTCAATATAGTACTTAAAGTGTTAGCTAGAACAATAAGATGACAAAACGAGATCAAGGGGGAACAAATTGGTAAAGAAGAAATAAACGTATTACCATTTACAGATGATATGATAGTATACATAAGCGACCCCAAAGCTTCTACCAGAGAACTTCTCCAGCTGATAAACAACTTCAGCAAAGTGGCAAGATATAAAATTAACTCAAATAAATCAGTAGCCTTCCTTTATACAAAGGATAAACAGGCTTAGAAAGAAATTAGGGAAAACAATTCCCGTCACAGTAGCCACACATAGTATACAATATCTTGGGATAACTCTAACCAAACAAGTGAAAGACCTGTATAACAAGAACTACAAGTCTCTCAAGAAAGAAATCGAAGAAGATCTTAGAAAATGGAGAGATCTCCCGTGCTCATGGATTGGGAGAATTAACATAGTAAAAATGGCCATCCTACCAAAGGCAATCCATAGAATCAATGCAATCCCCATCAAAATCCCAAACAATTCTTCAAAGACATGGAAAGAGCAATTCTCAAATTCATCTGGAAAAGCAAAAAACCCAGAATAGTGAAAACAATTATTAACAATAAAAGAATAGCTGGGGCAATCACCATCCCTGACCTCAAGCTTTACTACAGAGCAATAGTGATAAAAACTGCATGGTACTGGTACAAAGACAGACATGTTGATCAATGGAATAGGATTGAAGACCCAGAAATAAAACCTTACACTTATGGTCACTTGATCTTTGACAAAGATGCCAAAAGTATACAATGGAAAAAAGAAAGCATCTTCAATAAATGGTTCTGGTCTAACTGGCTGTCTGTATGTAGAAAAATGAAAATAGACCCATATTTATCACCTTGTACAAAGCTCAATTCCAAGTGGATCAAGGACCTCAACATAAAACCAGATACACTGAATCTAATAGAAGAGAAAGTGGGAAAGAGCCTTGAACTCATTGATACCTGGGGAAATTTCCTAACCAGAACTCCAATGGCTCATATTCTAAGATCAACAATTGATAAATGGGACCTCATGAAAACTTGAAAGTTTCTGTAGGGCAAAGGACATAGTTGATAAGACAAATCGGCAACCTACAGATTGGGAAAAAAGTCTTCACTAACCCCACATCCAATAGAGGGCTAATATCCAAAATATATAAAATACTCAAGAGGTTAATCACCAAAAAACTAAACAATCCAATCAAAAAATTGGGTATAGAACTAAACTGAGAATTCACAACTGAGGAATCTTGAATGGCTGAGAAGCACCTAAAGAAATTTTCAAAGTCTTTAGCGACCAGAGAAATGACCCTGAGATTCCACCTTATACCAATCAGAATGGCTAAGATCAAAACCTCAGGTGACAGCACATGTTTGCAAGGATGTGGAGAAAGAGGAATGCTCCTCCATTGCTGGTCAGATTGCAAACTGGCACAACTACTCTGGAAATTAATCTGGAGGTTCCTCAGAAAATTGGAAATAGATCTACCTGAAGACCCAGCAATACCTCTCTTGGGAATATACCCAAAAGATGCCCCACCATTCCACAGGGGCACATGTTCCACGATGTTCATAGTAGCCTTATTTGTGATAGCCAGAAGCTGGAAACAACCTAGATGTCACACAACAGAAAAATGGATACAGAAAATGTGGTTCATTTACACAATGGAATACTACTCAGCTATTAAGAATGAGGACATCCTGAGGTTTGCAGGCAAATGGAACTAGAAAAATACCATCCTGAGTGAGGTAACTCGGACCAGAAAGGACATGCATGGTATGTACTCACTAATAAGTGGATATTAGCAAATAAATAAATAAATAAATAAATAAATAAAATGAAAGACCGAGTACTCAGTCTAGAGAACTCAAAAAGCTCAACAAGCTGAAGTGCCAAGTGAGGACACCTTAGTCCCACTTGGGAGAGAGAAGAAAGCAATCACAAGTGGGGATGGAGGGAGGGACCTGGGAGGGAAAGTGGATGGGGTAGAAGGGGGGTAGTAGGGGGAAGAGGAAAACCTGATCTGGAATTGGGTGAGGGAAAAAGACTGAAGCAGCCCAAGGGCCAACTGAAAGAATGCAAACAGGCAACCTCAGGAAATAGGATTGGGAGGATCCCCCAGAATGCACCAGAGACCTGGGAGGTAAGAGACTCCCAGAACTCAAAGGGATGAAACAGTAGGGAGAGGGAACTTATAGAGCCCACCTCCAACAGGTAGAAAGGACATTAAGTGAGGGATGGGGTTGCCATCCCATAGTCATGTCTCTGACACATAATTGTTCCTGTGTGAAAAAAATTATAGGGATGGAAATGGTGAGGAGCCTGAGGACAAAAAGGTCTAGTGCCAGGCCCAAAGTGGGATCCAGCTCAAGGGGAGGTCCCAAGGCCTGAAACTATTACTGAGGCTATGGAGCTTTCAGAAAAAGGGACTGAGCATGAGTGCCCTCCAGAAGACCCAACAAGCAGTTGAAAGAGTCAGATGCATATATTTGCACCCAATCAATGGACAGAAGTAGCTGACCCCTGTTGTTGAATTAGGGAAGACTGAAAAAAGTTGAGGAGAAGGGTGATCTTGTAGGAGGACCAGCAGTCTCAATTAATCTGGACCCCCGATATCTCTCAAACACTGGACCACCAAACAGACAAAATACATCAGCTGATATGAGGCCCCAAGACACATACAGTAGAGGACTTCCAAGTCTGTTCATTTAGAGATGACGCCCCTAATCCTCAAGAGACTAGGAGCCCCAGGGAGTTTATAGGTCAGGTGGAGTGATAGGTGAGGGCATCCACATGGAGACGGGGTGGGGTGGGGAGGAGGTGTGGGATGTGGAGCAGATGGAGGGTACATGGGGGGCAGAAATGGAATATGGAGTGTAAACAATAAAGTAGAAATAAAATTAAATTAAAAAATAAACAAGTTCAATTCCTAAATACTATTGAACTTGACTATTCAAAAGGCTCCTGAGAAATGTTTTCTTGCTTGTTCTAAAGGCTGTAGTTCTGCTTTAGCCAAAGCTGAAAGGCCACTGTTGCTAGTGCCAAGAGTGCGAAGACACTTCTGGAGACTAATCAGTCCAGCTTCTAGATGGTCACAGCTAGAGTTTGATACAAAGAATGCCTCATTCTGCACTTGGTTTGAATTGAAATGGAAATTTTTTGAGCCATTTACTTCATTTAGTAGTTATTAGAACTGCAGAGTTGGAAAAGTCCTTGGAAACGATTTAGTCCAGTTCTGTGTTTTACAGAGGTGAGGAGCCAAAGCTGAGGCATATGAAAGCTTATTCAAGCTCTCAGTCTTCTCATGGGTACACTGAGGTGCAAAGATTAAGTACTTGCAGTTTCTTGCAGACATTGTCCAGTAGACTGACTGTCTTTGAGATGACATTAGATCTACAGAGTGGAGAGAAAGGATGAAAAGGAAGATTGGAGACTTGCTGGGATTTTTATCTCTACTGTCTGAGCAAGCTGCTAGCTCCATGCTAAGGAAGCTGTGCTGTTTCTTAGAAAAATTCCTTGGCTCAAAGCCATTACCACAGGCCCTTTTAGACACCCAAAATGGGCAAGAAATCCTTGCTTAAGAGAATAGTTGTAATACTTCCATTGAAAAGTCAAAGGTGGTAGGAGGTGAAAGAAAAGGAAGAGGTTTAGAGGAGAAAATCCGAGTGCAGATGTAGAAGTCGGGGGCAGATGCAACTTGAAGATGGGTCTGGCTTCCTAAATATGGCTTCCTGTGAGACTTATCCATCTTCTCAAGTCCAACCAGCTCTCTAGCTGCACACCCCATCTTCTTTAGTAATGATCTATATGCATGTATCAATGTATATGTAAATTTAACATGCATTAATTTGCTTACTTCTGTATGGTTTGCTGCGTGTTTGCATGCTTTTGCAGGTGTGTGCATGTCACAGCACACAGGAAGAGGTCAGCTTGAAGAGGTGTTCCTCTCCTTCTGTTGCACATTGCTACTTATGGTCACATTCTGCCATGTCTGGGTAGCTCTTCTGAGCTTGGTGCAAAATGGAGGACTCTCTTTTCTTTGCAGAACTTCCTCTTCTCTGCCTGACCTGGAGAGCCCAACCCCCAATCTTTTAACCTGCAGAATGTCACATAGTCCTTGGGCAAACCTATAAGTTCAACTCCTGTCTCCCCCACTGCCCCCCCCCCAGCTCAGCCACCTCTAAGAACCCATCAAGCAAGTACCCAAGTACCCAGGATTCTTGGAATGCTTCTCCATGCAAATGAGGCATTCACCATACCTTAAACTCCAGCCAATGATTTCATTCACCTGAAAACTCTTTTCTACTCTCCAAGGTTCATATATAGCCCTCAATCACCCTGAATGAACTGCATTTAAAACAGCTGTTTCACCAAAGATTGTCTAAGAGAGTTGTTTTGTTGAGTACAATCTTAAAAGAGCTGTAACACTGAAATCCTTGGGGAAGGCCTTCCCCACCCATTCAGAGTCCAATTCACCTGTCTAGCCTGGTGTGCAGCAGAGATGCCTGGACACCCTGAGGGAGGAAACAGAGGACTAGGGGCCACAGTTGGTCCCCAGTACAAACACCACATCTTAACATCATTAAATCCCAGAAGTTGAAATCAAACCATCAATCTTGAATCTTTACCCACAGAGCTATTTTCCTGGCTGGCTATGATATTTTAATATACGTTTAAGTATCCATTGAACATCACTGCTCAGACTCAGTTGTCAACTTAAAAGATTTATTTTGATATTTTAAAATAAAAATGCTTAAAAATAAATATATAGTCTCTGAATCCCATTCCTCCCGGTGTCTTTCTGAATCCAAAAAATGACAACTCCATTCTTTTAGCTGCTTAAACTAGAAATCTCACTCTGCTTAGATTCCTTCCAGCCTCCTTGCATGTCAAGTGTGACCGAATCATCTTCCTGGCGCCCTTTGGTATCATGAAAGTTATTCTTTTAGGCAATATGCATTAAAGACAGTTACAGCTCTACAGGGGGGGGGGGTCAGGGCTCTGTTTCTGAAGTGCATGGTGTCTAGGGCCAACTTCACCCTGACCCCATCATTTCAGTTAAAAAATGCCTTAGTCAGGGTTTCTATTGCTATACTAGTACAACATGACCCAAAACAACTAGAAAAGGAAAGGGTTTATTTCAACTCACAGTTTCATGTCCAAACTATCATGGCATGAATTCAGGGCAGGAACTAAAACAGGGTAGGAACCTGGAGGTAGAGGCTGACGCAGATGCCATGGAGGAGTGCTGCTTACTGGCTTGCTTTTCATGTCTTACTTAGCTTGCTTTCTTATAGAACCCACAATGGGCTGAGACCTCCCACGTCAATCATCAAACAACAAAATGCAGGACAGGAAATATAGGGGTCTTTTCTTGATTGAAGTTTCTTGCTCCAAATGACTCTAGTTTGTGTCAAGTTGACCCAGTTACCACTGTATTCACAGTGTAAAGAACTTCCTGATGACCTCTGCTAAGGCCAAGCTTCCCACTGCTCAATTTCCTATAATAGATTCTTATTTCATCTCCATTTCAAATAAGAAGAAAGAGCCTAAAGCTATCACTGATTGAAATTGTGCATATTGTGACATATCTTAAAATCAGTACAGGTAGATATAAAATGTTGATAAATGTAAATAAAGACATTCAAAGTATCAATAATTTTCATGAGCCAAATCTAGAAGTTGTTAAAGTAAATCTAGCACTTATCGGAGGACTCATCTTTGAAGCTATAGAAAATAATTATCATGTGACTAAGAGGTGGTCATGAGAAATTAATATAATGGTACTTGGTAGAGTGTGTTTGTATATGGAAGTAATTCTTAGTTAGCTCTTACTAACCCTTGGTTGATGGCACAAATGAGGAGGTTGGTTACATTTCTGGAAGATGTAATACGTCTTTGAGAGAGAAGTTAAGGCCCAGTTGGTTAAGATATTTAACATGAAAAATCTCACTAGTTTACACATTTTTTACAAAGTAACACAACTAAAAATGATCACGTTCTATAAAAATATTGGTTTCTCCCATTTCTTCTAAAGTTCTCAGAATATTTCATATAATTGTAACGTGAATTGGTCTAAGAGCATAACTACTTGGCATTACAAGTGAATTTCAACAGAACACATCATTTAATATTGTTTTTATTTTTGAGACAGGATCTAGCTATGCAGCCTGGGCTATATTGGCCTATAAGTCATACTTCTGCCTTAGCTTCCTGGGTGCTGAAATGACAAGTAAATGACACTGTGTCTAATCTCATTTAGTACTTTAAAAAAAATCATAATGACCAGTTACGATTATTGTACCACTATAATTTTTCTCAGTCTTTATTATTTGACTTTGTCAGGCGTTCTTGTAGGCAAATGGCAGTCTTTCCAACCAGTGAGATTATGGAATTTGTAACATTGTAAGAGTGTCAGGAAGTCTGGGTGGGGTTTGCTCTTTCCTCTGACTGTGGTTTTAAAGGGTGGACAAAGCTCTTCAGTCATGTAAATGTCTATGGACAGCTGTGGAAAATCGTCAGGAAAAGGAGCAACAGAAAGAAAGAAGGAGAGGATAACAAAGGGAGAGAGGAGGGGGAAGAGGAGAAACTGTTATAGTTAAGGAAAACATGAAGTGAACACACCCTAATGTTAGCATAAGCAAATGAGTGTACACAGACTGTGAGGTTCCAAGTCCATCATTTTGGGGAACTATTTTACACAGTTTGGCCATACTATGCTTCCCTACCAGCCCCCACCCAGCTTCCCCTGAATCCTTGGACAAAACACGCACACATAGTTTGCTCCTTTACATCAAACAAAGAAAAGGCACAAGAAACAGATCCACCCACCACACTAGAACCACATAAAAATACTAAACCGGAAGCCATAATATATTCACAAAGAACTTGCAGGGTTAAAAGCAAAAGGAAAAAAAATATAAAATAGAGTGAAAAAAATGATAAGATAAAATTTAGGAAAAAAAGGAAAAGCCTTGACACTACAGTGTGAGACAAGGAACCTCTGAAAATGCCATTGGGTTTATATTCTGTTGGTCATCTCCTGCTAGGCGTGCACCCTACTCTTACAAGTAATTTGTTTCCTCAGTGATACTCTGCTCAAGGAAGCTAAATTTTCGACTTATAAGTAGCTATCAATTGGAGATCACTTCTGTATCAGGGATGGGGGCATGTGCCACTTCTTTCAGCCCTAGAGGCCCCTTCTGGGGTAGACCTGCCCAGGCCCTTGTGAATGACTGGTGGCTCAGTCTCTGTGAGTTCTTGTGAAGTTTGGTCATGTTGATTTAGAACTGTGATTTTCAACCTGTGGGTCATGACCCCTTGGGAGTTGAGCAGTTCTTTCACAGGAGTTACCTAAGGCAATCAGAAAACACAGATATTTAGATTACAATTCATAACAGCAGCAAAATTACAGTTATGAAGAAGCAATAAAAATAATTTTATGGTTAGGGGATCAGCACAACATGGGAACTGTCTTAAAGGGTTACAGCACTAAAAAGGTGGAGAACCATTGGTTTAGGTTGTTTCCCTAATGTCCTCTGTACACTCTGGCTCTTACACCCTTTCTGCCTCCTCTTCCATAGGGTTCCCTGAGCCCTGAGAGGATGAAGACAGCCTCCTTAGGGTTTTGTGTTCCAAGCTTTTTCTGTTTCTCTCTCCTTCTCTCATGATTGGCTGTGGGTCTCTGAATTTCTTTCGAACTGCTGTGGGAGGAAGCTTCTCTGATGATGACTGAGAACAGCACTGATCTATGAGCAGAGTAGAGTATCATTAGGAGTCATTTTATCACTACTTATGTTGTTGATATTGTTTTATATCAGTAGTATTTAGTTTAACCCTAGGTTCCTGGGCTATCTGTTCTCAGGTTCTTTTCCACCCAGGCTGTATAGGGTATTGGTTCCATCTTGTGAAATGCATCTTAAGGAAAATCAGGTATTGATTGGTTGCTCCTACTAACATATCTTGAAGGCAGGGCACTACTGTAGATCAGAGTTTGTTGCTGGCTTGGTGTTTATATATTTCTCTTTTGGTAATATGCAGAACACCTTCCTGAATCAAAGATGCTAGAACATAGGGACAGATGCTCTATGTAGGCACCATCTGGAATTCTTTGTGTTCAATGAATTGTGTAGGTGTTGTCTTCTGCAATAGCCCCATGTAATCAGTTGGTAGAGAACATTCTATACACTTGATGACAGCCTGTACTGTTTGAGATTCCCATGGGATCCCTTTGGTCAACAGCTCAATTAGATGTAACCCAATCCTGGTACTGGAAACTATATTTATTTATTTATTTATTTATTTATTTACTCTATATCTAATCTCTGTGGTTCTGTGGATTATAGTTTGGTTATTGTGATGCTTTGTACATGCTCAGCCCAGGTAACATCACTATTAGAGAGTGTACCCTGTTGGAGTAGGTGTGGCCTTGTTGGAGTAGGTGTGTGATTAGTAAATAAAGTTGCCATCAAATAATGTTTGGACAAGAAGACAGAAGTGGGACTTTTAGATTCCCTGGGCAAGGGAAAGAAGGAGGAGAGGAAAGGAGTTGGCTGCCATGCCTGGAAAGAAGTAGCTGCTACATCTGGGAAGTAAAGGATAGAGAGTCTACCAACACATAAGAGCCAGGGAAGAGCAGGCCCAGCACACACACCACCCCCGACTGTGTCTATGGCAACAACGATGGAATATAGATTTTAGTAAGTAATAACTCAGGAACGTTGGAAGGGGAGTGTTAGCTATGTAGAGGTTTGGGAGTGGCCCAGCCATTGACTTGTTCAATTAAATATAAGGTTGCATTTGTGTGACTTTTATTTGAGAACCCATAGTACTGAGGTGGGTAGTGAGGAATGTGGCACTACAAGTGAGGTTGATTTGAGTAGGTATAAATTGGTTATTGCAACATATTATATATAACATATAAATTATATATGTATGAATTATATAATATTTAACACATACAATTATTTTGTATGTAAATAATACTTGAAAATATATGTATTATCAATATATAGAGATATATTAATTATATATAATAACATAATTGTGTACTACCATATTAATATTCTATCAATTATATATGATATATGATGGTATATTATCTATTTTTACATACATATAATATGCATATGTATAATAGATACATATAACATGTAATTATATTATAAACATATATTATCCATATATACATATATCTCTATATAAATAGATAAAATAATTGTACATTATATATTAATAATATATAAGTTAATTATATAGTGATTCTTTAGAAGTTAATTATACATTGCATAATTCTAGATATTAGTCATTATTATTTACATATATAATTTATAAACATTATATTTATACATGGGTTACTTTGTATTTATATTTATATTTTTCTTTTTTATCAGATATAGTCTTTATTTACATTTCAAAGTTATCCCCTTTCTTGGTTTCTCCTCTAAAGACCCCCTGTCCCATCCCCCCTATCCCTGCTCACTAACACACCCAGTCCTGCTTTCCTGTCCTGTCATTCCCCTACACTGCAGCATCCATCCTTCACAGGACCAAGAGCCTCCCCTCCCATTGATGTCCAACAAGGCCATCCTCTGCTACATATGCAGCTTGAGCCATGGGTTCCTCCATGTGTACTCTTAGGTTGGTGGTTTAGTCCCTGGGAGCTCTGGGGGTACTGGTTGGTTCACATTGTTGTTCATCCTATGGGGCTGCAAACCCCTTCAGCTCCTTCAGTCCTTTCTCTAACTCCTTGACTGGGGACCCTGTGCTCAGTCCAATAGTTGCCTGCTAGCATCTACCACTGTATTTATCAGGCACTGGCAGAACTTCTCAGGAGACAGCTATATAAGACTCCTGTCAGCAAGCATTTCTTGGCATTCACAATAGTGTCTCTGGGTTTGGTAACTGTATATGGGATGGATCCCCAGGTGGGGCGGTCTCTGGATGAAATTTCCTTCGGTCTCTGCTTCACACTTTGTCTCTCTATCTCCTTCCATGGGTATTTGTTCCCCCTTCTAAGAAGGACCGACGTATCCACACTTTGGTCTTCCTTCTTCTTGAGCTTCATGAAGTCTATGAATTGTATCTTGGGTATTCTAAGCTTCGGGGCTAATATCCACTTATCAGTAAGTGTATAACATGTGTGTTCTTTTGTGGTTAGTTTACCTCACTCAGGATGATAATTTCTAGTTCCATTCATTTGCGTAAGAATTTCATGAATTCATTGGGTTTTTTTTTCCTTTTTTTTTTTAATTAGGTATTTTCCTCATTTACATTTCCAATGCTATCCCAAAAGTCCCCCATACCCTCCCACCCACGCACCCCCACTTTTTGGCCCTGGCATTCCCCTGTACTGGGGCATATAAAGTTTGCAAGTCCAATGGGCCTCTCTTTCCAGTGATGGCCGACTAGGCCATCTTTTGATACATATGCAGCTAGAGTCAAGAGCTCCGGGGTACTGGTTAGTTCATAGTGTTGTTCCACCTATAGGATTGCAGTTCCCTTTAGCACCTTGGGTACTTTCTCTAGCTCCTCAATTGGGGGCCCTGTGATCCATCCAATAGCTGACTGTGAGCATCCACTTCTGTGTTTGCTAGGCCACAGCATAGCCTCACAAGAGACAGCTATATCTGCGTCCTTTCACCAAAATCTTGCTAGTGTATGCAATGGTGTCAGCTTTTGGAGGCTGATTATGGGATGGATCCCCGGATATGGCAGTCTCTAGATGGTCCAACCTTTTGTCTCAGCTCGAAACTTTGTCTCTGAAACTCCTTCAAAGGGTGTTTTGTTCCCAATTCTAAGAAGGGGCAAAGTGTCCACATTTTGGTCTTCGATCTTCTTGAGTTTCATGCGTTTAGCAAATTGTATCTTATATCTTGGGTATCCTAAGTTTTGGGCTAATATCCACTTATCAGTGAGTACATATTGTGTGAGTTCCTTTGTGATTGTGTTACCTCACTCAGGATGATGCCCTCCAGGTCCATCCATTTGGCTAGGAATTTCATAAATTCATTCTTTTTAATGGGTGAGTAGTAAATGTACCACATTTTCTGTATCCATTCCTTTGTTGAAGAACTGGAGGTTCCTCTGTTGAGGGGCATTTTATCACAATTGCTCTGTAGTACAGCTTTAGGCATGGTGATTCCACCAGAGGTTCTTTTATCCTTGAGAAGAGTTTTTGCTATCTTAGGTTTTTTGTTATTCCATATGAATTTGCAGATTGCCCTTCTTATTCGTTGAAAAATTGAGTTTGAATTTTGATGGGGATTGCATTGAATCTGTAGATTGTTTTTGGCAAGATAGCCATTTTTACTATATTGATCCTGGCAATCCATGAGCATGGGAGATCTTTCCATCTTCTGAGATGTTCTTTAATTTTTTTCTTCAGAGACTTGAAGTTCTTATCATACAGATCTTTCACTTCCTTAGTTAGAGTCATGCCAAGGTATATTATATTATTTGTGACTATTGAGAAGGGTGTTGTTTCCATAATTTCTTTCTCAGCCTATTTATTCTTTGTGTACAGAAAGGCCATTGACTTGTTTGAGTTAATTTTATATCCAGCTACTTCACTGAAGCTGTTTATCAGGCTTAGGAGATCTCTGGTGGAATTTTTAGGGTCACTTATATATACTATCATATCATCTGCAAAAAGTGATATTTTGACTTCTTCCTTTCCAATTTGTATCCCCTTGGTCTCCTTTTGTTGTCTAATTGCTCTGGCTAGGACTTCAAGTAAAATGTTGAATAGGTAGGGAGAGAGTGGACAGCCTTGTCTAGTCCCTGATTTTAGTGGGATTTCTTCCAGCTTCTCATCATTTACTTTGATGTTGGCTACTGGTTTGCTGTAGATTGCTTTTATCATGTTTAGGTATGGGCCTTGAATTCCTGATCTTTCCAAGACTTTTATCATGAATGGGTGTTGGATTTTGTCAAATGCTTTCTCAGCATCTAACGAGATGATGATGTGGTTTTTGTCTTTGAGTTTGTTTATATACTGGATTATGTTGATGGATTTCCGTATATTGAACTATCCTTGCATCCCTGGGATGAAACCTAATTAGTCAGGATGGATGATTGTTTTGATGTGTTCTTGGATTCGGTTAGCGAGAACTTTATTGAGAAATTTTGCATCGATATTCATAAGGGAAATTGTCTGAAGTTCTCTATCTTTGTTGGGTCTTTTTGTGGTTTAGGTATCAGAGTAATTGTGGCTTCATAGAATGAGTTGGGTTCTGTTTCTATTTTCTGGAATAGTTTGTGAAGAACCGGGATTAGATCTTCTTTGAAGGTCTGATAGAACTCTGCACTAAACCCATCTGGTCCTGGGCTTTTTTTGTTTGGGAGACTATTAATGACTGCTTCTATTTCTTTAGGGGATATAAGACTGTTTAGATCATTAACCTGATCTTGATTTAACTTTGGTACCTGGTATCTGTTTAGAAACTTGTCCATTTCATCCAGTTTCTCCAATTTGGTTGAGTATAGCCTTTTGTAGAAGGATCTGATTGTGCTTTGGATTTCTTCAGGATCTGTTGTTATGTCTCCCTTTTCATTTCTGATTTTGTTAATTAGGATGCTTTCCCTGTGCCCTCTAGGGAGTCTGGCTAAGGGTTTATCTATCTTGTTGATTTTCTCAAAGAACCAGCTCCTTGATTGGTTGATTCTTTGAATAGTTCTTCTTGTTTCCACTTGGTTGATTTCAATATCTATGCTCCAAATACAAGGGCAGCCACATTCATTAAAGAAACTTTAGTAAAGCTCAAAGCACACATTGCACCTCACACAATAATAGTGGGAGACTTCAACACGCCACTTTCACCAATGGACAGATCATGGAAACAAACTAAACAGGGACACAGTGAAACTAACAGAAGTTATGAAACAAATGGATCTGACAGATATCTACAGAACATTTTATCCTAAAACAAAAGGATATACCTTCTTCTCAGCACCTCATGGTACCTTCTCCAAAACTGACCACATAATTGGTCACAAAACAAGCCTCAACATATACAAAAATATTCAAATTGTCCCATGCATCCTATCAGATCACCATGGACTAAGGCTGATCTTCAATAACAAAATAAATGATAGAAAATCAACATTCACATGGAAACTGAACAACACTCTTCTCAATGATATCTTGGTCAAGGAAGGAATAAAGAAAGAAATCAAGGACTTTTTGGAGTTTAATGAAAAATGAAGCCACAACATACCCAAACTTATGGGACACAATGAAAGCATTTCTAAGAGGAAAACTCGTAACTCTGAGTGCCTCCAAAAAGAAACTAGAGAGAGCACACATTAGCAGCTTGACAACACACCTAAAAGCTCTAGAACAAAAGTAAGCAAACTCACCCAAGAGGAGTAGTCGGCAGGAAATAATCATTGTTTTTTAATAGCTGTGTAGTACTCCATTATGTAAATGTACCACATTTTCTGTATTCATTCCTCTCTTGAGGGACATCTGGGTTGCTTCCAGCTTCTGGCTATTATAAATAAGGCTGCTGTGAACATAGTGGAACATCTGTCCTTATTACATGTTGGAGCATCTTCTGGGTAGATGTCCAGGAGTGGTATAGCTGGGTCCTCAGGTAGTACTTTGTCCAATTTTCTGAGGACAAATTACCAATCTGATTTCCACAGTGGTTGTACGAGCTTGCAATCCCACCAACAAATGGAGGCGTGTTCCTCTTTCTCCACATCCTCACTAGCATCTGCTGTCACTTGAATTTTTGATCTTAGCCATTCTGACTGGTGTGAGGTAGAACCTTATGGTTGTTTTGATTTGCATTTCCCTGATGACTTAGGATTTTGAACATTTCTTTAGGTGCTTCTCAGCCATTTCGTATTCCTAAGTTGAGAATTCATTGTTTAGCTCTATACCCCATTTTTAATAGGGCTATTTGGTTCTCTGGAGTCTACCTTCTTGAGTTCTTTGTATATATTGGATATTAGCCCTGTATCAAATGTAGGGTTGGTAAAGATCTTTTCCAAATTCAATCTGTTGGTTGTCGTTTTATCCTATTGACAGTGTCCTTTGCCTTTCAGAAGCTTTGTAATTTTATGAGGTCCAATTTGTCAATTCTTGATCTTAGAGCATAAGCTATTTGTGTTCTGTTCACAAAAAATTTTCCTGTGCCCATGTGCTCTAGGCTCTTCCCCACTTTCTTTTCTATTAGTTTCAGTGTATCTGGTATTATAGTATATGGAGGTTCTTGATCCACTTGGACTTGAACTTTGTAGAAGGAGATAAGCATGGATCAATTTGCATTCTTGTACATACTGACCACCAGTTGAACCAGCACTGTTAAAAATGCTGTCTTTTTTCCACTGGATGGTTTTAGCTACTTTGTCAAAGATCAAGTGTGTGGGTATATGTATATGTATATGTATATGTATATGTATATGTATATGTATATGTATATGTATATGTATATGTATATACTTTTATATATACTTATATATACTTTAATATATACTCATATATATGCATATATACTTTTATTATATAAATAATATTAATTATATAGAAATATGTAATAGAAAATAATTATATTTCAGTTATGTTATATAATTATCATATTGTACATATCATGTATTATATATTATGTTATGTGAAGGTTGTTTTTCTGACATCTTTTAGTTTATTTGTCATTTTATATAGGAGGGCTACTGATTTTTGTGAGTTAAGTTTGTATCCAGCCATTCTGCTGAAGATGTTTTATCAGCTGTAGGGGTACAATGGTAGAATTTTTTAGGTCACTTATGTATACTGTCATATCATCTGCAAATAGTGATACTTTGACTTCTTTTCTAATTGGCACCCCCTCGATCTCCTCTGGTTCTCTTGTTGCTAGTAGAAACTGTAGGTACTCTGTTGAATAGGTATGGGGAAAGTAGAAAACCGTATCTTATTCCTGACTTTAGTGCAATTGCTTTGAGTTTGCATTTAGGTTGGTGCATGCTGTGCACTTGTTACAACCTCCTTCTATTATGTTGAGGAATGTCCCTTGTATCCCTAATCTCTCCAGGACTTTTATCATGAAGATGTGTTGGATTTTGTCAAAGGCCTTTTCTACATCTAATGAGATGATCTTATTTTTGTCTTTCAGTTTCCTTATGTCCATCTTTAAGTTAACTTTTCTTCTATATTTTCTTGAAAACATTTTCTTTACTTTTTGTCGTGTGTGTGTGTGTGTGTGTGTGTGTGTGTGTGTGTGTATGTTTTCTTTCTCTCAGTTTTAGGTTTGGTCTTTTCATAGTGTCTCAGATGTCCTGGATATTTGTGACAAGACATTTTTAGATTTAGCATTTTCTTTGACCAAAGTATCCATAATGAAAAGGTCAGCTTAGGAACTTTGGGAAGGTCATGAAACACTCGCCCCTCTGGAAAGGAACGGCTAATTACCATCTCAGACCACAAGGCAGAACCGACCTGCGGTTGGGGACACATTCCTCAGGACAGAATATTACCCACCCTCAGACAAGGGAAGTCCTTGTCACCTCATTCCCTAAATACTAATCAGTTTAAAGGATGCACTGTTCTGCCAATCATATTGTGCCTAGTTGCTGATGCTCTATTCTGGCCCTGGAAACCATATAAAAACTCGCTGAATTGGTGCTAGGGGTCACCACCTCTCCTTTGTGTTTGGGACAACCCCAGTGCACTGGAACAGTAAACTCCTCTGCTTTTTGCATCGATTCCGGCTCCACGTGGTTCACTCAGGGGTTCCCTGTAAGCTAAAGCTTCCTGGAGTCTTACAGTTTCTTCTATCATGTCTTCAGTTTCAGAGATTTTCACTTTCATATCTTGTATTCTGAAGTTTGCCTCTGAGGTTCCTGCTGAGTTCCCAAATTTTTCATTTTCAGATTCCCCCAAGTTTGGGATTTCTTTATTGATTCAATTTCCATTTTCAGGTTTAAACTGTTTTATTCATTACCTCCCATGGTTTTTATTTTCATAGATTTCTTTAAGGAATTTATTCAATTCCTCTTAAAGGACCTCTACCATACTCATTAAGGATATTCTATATTCTTTTCCTTATGCTTCAGCATGTTGCAATAGTTAAAGCCTACTTTGGTAAGGTTGTTGGTTGTGCTTTTAAGTGGTTTTTTGGCATCTGGCTTTGTGCAGATGGTAATTCTAGGTACTAATATATGATTTTATTTTAGTTTGGGTGGGTGTGTTGTTCCTTGGTTTCTGTTGCCCCCTCTCATACTTAGGAGAGAGTGATGACTATGTGTCACTTGGTAGGAAATGCTTCTGAGTGGTCTGCAGGTCCTGAGGAGATGGACTGGCTTTCTAAGGCACTGGTGATTTCCTACCCTAGTGTTTGCCATGACCTGAGAATACACCTTCCTCAGGACAGTCTTGTGGGAAATATTTTAAAATGTCATCATCCTACACTATACCCAACTACTCTCTGCCTGTGGTCTCCATCGCATCTAAGCTAGCCATTGTAGGTGCTCTTCCTTTCTCCAGTTTGCCTGCCTCAGAGCCGCCCATACCTTTTCATCCATCTACCCCCTGTAGTCAGCAGTCCCAAATCCTAGTAACCTGGTAAAATCGAACTAGAAGCTTACAATTAGTCAGATTTATATATCAATAAATCCTCATTTCACAAAATGCCCACACAGTAATATCAGAGCCAATTGATAATGATACAAGCCGCTCACCTAGATTAGACAAGTTATCCCAATTACCCTATCCTTTTATGATATTGATAGCTTCCTGTGGCTAATTAAAGCCATGCAGAATCTGGATTGTCTTCCTCTTCCTCCACCTGCCTTCCTTCTCCTCCCTGTCCTCTCTTCTCTCCTCTCTTCCTTCTCCCCCAAACTTTTCAGCTCCACCTTCCCTCCCACTGCCCAACCACAGGCTTTATTTTACAAGTTAAGGTGGGGAGAAGGTTCACAAGAAGTTACCTGTGTACATGATTCACTCCTTGTCCACAACCCCTCCTGGGAAAGCATCAAAGTACAAGCAACACAAGAGCTATCCATAATACATTTTTTCATTACTCCTCACAAACTCTTCCAGGTAAATGTATATAGAATGGCCATATTAGTACAGAGCTTTTAATAGTGCAGTAATATTTAGAAGTCATTTAGAAATGAATTATAAATATCAAAGCTGATAACAGATCTGATCTACAACAAGATTTTGAGCTACTTGGTTGACTCTGCTGAATTTTGGGATTTCTCTTGAAAAGCAATGTTAGATTGCTTTATTCTGCATGCCTACCTCCTTCCCCATTCACCTTTCATTCCCTTGCTTTCCGAAGTTTACTATTCAAATTGTATTTTTAAAAATTACTATTTAGTTTATGAATAAAAGATAAGAGAATATAGCCCTATTTAAAATGTGCAAAAAATAAATAAATAAAGACAAAAGGTGGGGAAAAAAACAAAGGAAAAATGTCGATGGTAAAGAGGTGCATTTTGGCCAATTTTTTATGTCTACTTTTTCATATTTCCAAAATACTTGTGTTCAAATGCTACTTTGGACATTGTAAAAAAAGGAAGCACAAATTGTTGTATTTTTTTCCTCAATTTATTAGACATTTCTCATCAGCCTTGTTTTTATCATACCAGACTTCGTGGGCTGTAGCATAAGTCAAGGGTGAAAAAGCAGCAATGAAAGCCAAAGCACACATAGAACCTTCTATTTTATAGCTCACATTCTATTTTTTTCATATTAAGCTGTTTAAAAAATCAAAGATTATATGTTATAGATATGCTTAAATTACAAAATTGCAATTAGATAAAACATTGTTTTTTCCACAAAATAAAGAGAGGAGCAGAAAAAGAAAAGAAAGTAGAGGAGAAAAAGGAAGAAAGAAAGAAAGAAAGAAAGAAAGAAAGAAAGAAAGAAAGAAAGAAAGAAAGAAAGAAAGAGGAGGAGGAAGAGGAAGAGAACAGGGTGCAGGATGTGACAAGAAAGAAATAGAAAACAATCAAAGCCAATATCAAACCAGGATGCCATGAGACCCCTGAATTGTTTCTTCTAAACCTGTGATGACCTCAGTACTAAGAGTGGAAGGCAGGGTACAAAGGGAGCTGCAGACATTCTGAAAACTAAATTGTATGTGATGAATCCAAATGTTTTAAACATTCTATCATCATTATGCATTGGCCTTACGGCCATTGCTGGATGGCATGTTGGACTGCATTGCAATTCACTCAATCTGTTCTCTGTGTATTTCTACCCCAACCATTTCCAATAAAAGAATACAATTTTGGAAATGATATTTACAAAATGGGCCATGACTCTCTGAATAGGAACCAGATCCCTTTTCTCAACATCCCATTATCTTGAATCCCAATACTTAATATCCTTGCAATTTTTGAAGGGTAAATCCTGGTTGTAACAATTTTTTAGAGATAATTGTTTGTGGCTAAGTCTGAAAATGTGTTTTTCTGTGATGTGACAGACATATAATTGGACAACAATCAAAACGACCAGAGAAAAACCAACCAACCAACCTAACAAACAAACACCTTGCTTTTCAATATAGGAGCCATAGGGACCAGTTATGAGTGAAGCTCTTGAATACAGGAGTCATAGGCACTGGTTAGGTAGTGAGGAAGGGAGCCCATCGCTTGAAGTTTTTCATCTTTTTTAATGAATCAGTAGAACATCTGTCTTTAGTGGAATTGCACGAAGAGGTGGAGAGGAGTAGAAAAGGCATGGAGGAACTTGTGATCCCTAAGCTTTTGATAGGCATCCATGCAATGAGCATCTGTTCACCCAGAGGCAGAGAGATCCACTGCATTGCAGATGACCAATTCACAGGAGGTGAGGAGGAAAGAGAGATGAGTCAAAAATCTGCACCAGAACTGCAATTCCTCACATCTCTGCTCTTGGGCTTCTGTCTTCTCTCTGTAGGGGTCTGAGTCAGCCTGTGGAGAAAGGCTGAGTCACTTCCTAGGTATTACTGACAGGATTTTTGGGGTGCACTGGGTACTTAGGAAAGCAGGTTTTAATTAGAAGGCTCCACCTCTAATTAAAACCATTTAAAAAAAACAGTTTCTAAACCCAAATTATAAATAGGTCTTGCTAAATCATTTGAAAAATTAACAGAGCAGTCCAGAACCCCCACTTTGGGAAGAAAAAAAAATAAGATCTAACAATTAACATTAATAATTTCTGAGTTGTGAGGTCTAAATGCCCGCTAAATTGAGAGAACTCAGAATCTTCCAAACTCTGTGTTAAAAAATAATAGTTGGAGACCATTTTGCCACTAGAGTGTGGGTGGTAAGGGGAAGTGGTAAACATAGAAACTCAGAGTCCCTAATGATTTATTAATGAATTTCATCTTCTTTTAGACTGAGAACCACTAATTGCATGTGTGTCTCATCAGTCACTGGTGGATGGAATGTTTTCAGCCATCAACTCAAGTGACAGACACTCCCTTCTTTGCAAAGGGAGCCTAACAAGTGACACCCCTTTCCCCATTCTCAAACCTCCACATTTGCAGACAAGCTGGAGAACAAAAGTTGTCCTTGAAGCTTTCCATCTGGGTCCACAGACTTTGATTAGGAATTGAAAGCAGAGCCATTTGTTTGTTTTGTTTTAAGAGTCTTTCTGCTAACAAAGATGCATGATTATGGAGCTGGATGGAAAGAGCCCAGAATAGCCCATCACTATGTCATTGTCATTCCAGTGGCAGAGGAAAAAAAACAAAACAAAACAAAACAAAAACACAAGGATTTCTCATTGGAATCAATTAAATAATTTATTCATCCAATGATCATGGTATCCATGAATGGGAACTATGTGTGATTTTAGCATCTATATTTTGTGATGACCCAGAGGGAGTAGTTTTGTCCTCATACACATTTATGGTTGAGTGTTATGTGACTATGGATGGCTAAGGACATCCAAAGGAGGTCATTTTAAATTAACACCTGCTTAGAAAAGTCAGGCTAGCCCTGAGTTTTAACACTGTAAGAAACTCCTTTTTTTTTTTTTTTTTTTTTTTTTACAGCATCCTTACTTTCCAGGTAGGCCCATACTGCCACTAAATAAGTTTGCTTTCCAATTTCTTTCTAACGTTGTTTTAGATTCCCTTCTATTGTCCTTAAATGCACAGTTCTCACTTGTAGGCAACCTTGCTTTTGCACTGACTTTTATCCATTCAGCCCTTTTCTAGGCACTGAAAGAGAAAAGCATCTTCATGTCAAGGTAAAAGGTTTATTGACGTGGAGCTCCTCTGTCCTTACGAGCTCCATTTCCAAAATTATGGTACCTGAGGACCTCCAGTGATGCAATTGCTTAGCACTCAGTCCCTACCTGAAATTATGGTGCCTTATTCCTAATTTCAGAATTTTTATTTTCTTGAATTCCTCTAAATAAAAGGCTACAGGGCATTTAGATGTTCCTATTATAGAAGACCATAACTGTCATATGATAAGCATGCCATTAATATTTGTGTAATAAATAGATTCCAACCCATGAGTCCCAAGTTTTGGGGTTCTCACCTGACTAATAACTTACACTTACTTTGGGGCTTCTCGATTGCAAGGTATTTTAAAATACCTTCTCTCTGTAGATCCACACCATTTTTTCTAGCACAATAAATGAAGGTGCTACAACCTTTCTTCTAGAGAAACTGGGGTTTGTAGCCCAGGTATTCGCTCAGACTTGAACAGCTTTTGGGCTAGGGAGCCATGGTTTTAGAAAACTCTCCTTTTGCCACATCACATATTTTCTGTGTTTAGATCCCTTAACACTGGGTGTTCTCATCTCTCTGTATGGCAGATCTCAAATTTTGTTCAATCAGAATCACATACTGAGCGTTATTAGGGTGTTCAGATTTCAGACTAAGCCTTTGAGACTTAGTAAGACTGGAACAGGGCATTTCTAAGTTCCCATGCCATCTTCATGGTGCTGGTCTGAGGATCAATGTCCAGCTTACAAAACCATACAATGGAAAAAAGAAAGCATCTTCAACAAATGATGCTGGTCTAACTGGATGTCTGCATGTAGAAGAATGCAAATAGAACCATATTTATCACCCTGCCAAAACTCAAGTTCAAGTGACTCAAAGACCTCAACAGAACACTGGATTCACTAAATCTAATAGAAGAGAAAGCAGGAAATAGCCTTGGACACATTGGTACAGAAGACAATTTCCTGAACAGAACACCAATGGCTCAGGTTCTAAGATCAGCAATTGATAAATGGGACCTTATGAAACTGCAAAGCTTCTGTAAGGCAAAGTACACCATCAGAAGACAAAATGGCAGTCTACAGATTGGGAAAAGATCTTCACTAACCCTATATCTGACAGAGGGCTATATCCAAAATATGTAAAGAACTTAAGAAGTTAGACTCCAACAAACCAAATACCCCAATTTTTTTTAAAAAAATGGGTATAGAGCTAATCAGAGAATTCTCTACAGAGGAATCTCGAATGGCCAAGAAGCACTTAAAGAAATGCTCAACATCCTTAGTTATTTGATCTGGGAAATGCAAATCAAAATGACCCTGAGATTACACCTTACATCAATCTGAATGGCTCAGATCAAAAACTCAAGGGACAACACATGCTAGTGAGGATATGGAGAAAGGGGAACACTCCTCCATTGCTGGTGGGAGTGCAAACTTTAAAACCACTCTAGAGAGCAATCCGAAGGTTTCACAGAAAGTTGAAAACAGTTCTACATCAAGACCTGGTTATACCACTCCTAGACATATACAAAACAAAAACAAAAACAAAAACAAAAACAAAAACAAACAAAAAAAGCTCTATCAACCCCAAAGACATGCTCCACTCTGTTCAATCCGAAGGTTTCACAGAAAGTTGAAAACAGTTCTACATCAAGACCTGGTTATACCACTCCTAGACATATACAAAACAAAAACAAAAACAAAAACAAAAACAAAAACAAACAAAAAAAGCTCTATCAACCCCAAAGACATGCTCCACTCTGTTCATAGCAGTTTTATTCATAATAGCCAGATAGTGGAAACAACCTAAATGTCCCTTAACTAAAGAATGGATACACAAAACGTGGTTTATTTACACAATAGAATACTATTCAGCTATTAAAAACAAGTACATCATGAAATTTGCAGGTAAATGGATGGAACTAGAAAATATCATCCTTAGTGAAGTAACCCAGACCCCAAAGGGCATACAAGGTATGATAAGTGGAGTATATATAGCCATAAAGCACAGAATACTCATGATACACCCCACAGACCCAAAGAAATTAAACAAGAAGGAAGGCCCAAGCGACGATATTGAATCACACTTAGAAGGGGAAACAAAGTACTCATAGGAGGCAGAGTGAGAGAGGGAACTAGCTGGGAGAGGGGAGGGCCGGGTGGGGAGAATCTCTAGGAAGTCCCAGAGACCTGATATAGGAGAGGCTCACTGGAGTCGATGCCGGTGACCTTAGCTGGGATGCCTAAGAGTGGAGACATGAAACCTGAAGAGTCCACTTCCTGTAGCCAGGCAGGACACCAATGTAGGGATAAGGACACCAACCCACCCACAAAACTTTCAACCCAAAATTTGTCCTATCTACAAGAAATGCAGGGATGGAGCAGAGATGGAAGGAAAGGCCAACAACCAATAACCACCCCAACTCATCCCACAGGCAAGTACCAGTGCCTGACATTATTAATAATACTCTGTTATGCTTACAGACAGAAGCCTAGCATAACTATCCTCTGAGTGGTTCCACCCAGCCGCTGACTCAGACAGATGCAGATACCCACAGCCAAACACTGGATGAAGGTTAGGTAATCTTATGGAAGAGTTGGGGGAAAGATTGAAAGCCCTGAAAGGGATGGGGACCCCAGAGGAAGACCAACAGAGACAACTCACCTGGAGCCCTGGGAGATCTCAGAGACCGAGTCACCAACCAAAGAACATACATGGACTGTAACAAGGCCCCTTCCTGAACATATGTAGCAAATAGGCAGCTCAATTCCCATGGCTTCCTGGTCTGGCCTCAGTGGGAGAGGATATGACTAATCTGGCAGAGACTTGGTGTGCCAGGGTGGGGGATATTGGGGGTGGCATCCTCTCAGAGGAGAAGGGGATGGGGGATGGGAGAAGGGACTCTGTGAGTGGCGGGGGACTAGGAGGGGAGACAGTGTTTGGGATGTAAATAATAAAAAAAAGGCAAAGAAAAAGAATTGGGTAATATTTGTTATGTCTATAAATAAAAAGAAAAAAAAAAACATTTTCAATACAAAATAGTTTGTATATCTACCAAGCTACATTCTTCCTTTAAAATGTTGATGGTAAACTCCCACTTAGAAATCAACTGAAAATGGGATTTATTCATTTAATAAATTTTTTTTTCCTAAAAAAGAAAGAAAAAAGAAAGAAAGAAAGTGACCAGATTAGATGTCAAACTCCTTAAGAGCAAACTTTGCTTTCTATTTTTATTTATCTTAACAGTTTATCAGAGTTCACTGCTACACAGTTGCTTAGGTAGGAACATTTTCAATAACCAATTTCGGTCAAGAAGTCCCCTTTCAATCTATTCTCTGAGTTTCTCTGGTGCTGTGGCAGCAATTCATAACAGCTATGAAGGCTCTTCATACTTGTTCAGTGAGTATTTCTCAACTTGTTTTTCATCAAGCATGGTCCAAGAACCACATGCAACAGCATTATCAGAATGATTGCTATAAATGATCGTTCCTGTATTGGTAAGGTGGTTCGGCAGGTAAAGGAACCTGCCACCAAGGCTGACAACCTGAGTTAGATCACTCAAACTCCCATGGTGGAAGGAGAGGATGGCTTTACATAAACTGTCTTTTGACTTCCACAGGCACACAAACGTTAGATTAATAGGATAATATTAATAACAATGATAGGAATGCATTATTATATACATGTAAATGTATATAAATTATACATAAGTTATATATAATTATGAATGCATTTCTGCAGTTCAGTTCAGAATCATGTGGTTAAAGCCTAGGACTGAGAAAACACTGTATCAGGATTGGAACATCTACATCTAAATAATTTGAAAACTCAAAAATTTCAAGATTTCTTCCTAAACTTAAATTTCCAGTTCTTCTCTGCACCTTCACCAACTAATTTGAGTAGCAGGAGATGAAGTTTTTGGCATATTTTCACCTTTGCATCCAGTGCCCACGTGTGAGATTCTGTTCAGTGTTTTTAGAGATGTTGTAAATAGCCAGTGTCCAGGGAGGTCATTGCTGAAATCGGCTGGGCAAGGGAAATAGTCACTTTAACATTTTTAAAATTTGTATTTAATCTTCAAGTTGAAAGTTGATTTTCCATATTTATCTCAAATGTCCCTAACATTCTATGAGCATGGCTTAAATATTTTTAAATCCAGATTTAGATTTTACAACTCTATAACTTCTAACCCTCTTATTATTGAGCATGGCTTTAAGACACTTAGTTGGAAAAAATAATGTTGTTTTAGGGAACAATTGTTCATTTAGGAGTAGACCATCTATCATTCAGCTAAGTCTATGAGTCTGTTTTATTTTCCAAGTCAGTGTTGACGGTATGGAGGATTGCCTTCTTTATTTATGCTACCTCCCACCTCTTTGGTGGTGTAAGAACTTTGGAGTATATCTAGTGACAAATTCTTAACCTGTCTACAGTAGCAAATCTGAGCAACTGCTTCCTCTACCTCCAGGCCTTGGAAGTAACACTTTTTCCTTGCTTGCCTCAACAAAAATTCTATCCTGTTCTTAGCCAACCCAACAGTTCATAAGACTTACTATGGCTGACCAAAGCATGGGTTTTCAGGGTGGAGTCCACAAAGGCAGAAGCATCTCCAGGAGACATGGAAAAGGCCTTATTGAACATTAATGTCTGTGTGTTCATTTAATAGATGCATAAACTAAGGTCAGAAGAGCTAGTCATCTACTCAAGACAACACATACATTCAGATCAACTGATTTGTGATCAGTATTTGTCTATATCGTAGTATTTCTCGCTACTTGGAGAGAAAACCAACAAAACTAACATGAAACCCAAATAAAACCCCAATTGCCTTACCTCAAGCAGTGCTATTGTCCCCAACAAGAACTTCTCTTTCTGAAATGCCTCATTCAAACAGTTCCTAGTGTACCTTATTAGTCTTGCCATGACTTGATACAAGTTTATTACCTTACAGTTCTAAAAACGAGAGGTTCATAATAGACCTCTATCTGGAGTCCCAGAATACATTCAGACCTGACAGGACATACCATTTTCATCCACTCACCTACAGCTTGGTTTGGGAAAGGTTTGGCTGGTCTTGATTTCTGTTAGTGACCTACTTTTAGTTGTGAGTTTGGGGGAAGCCAAATTCTCTCTTCTCTTCTTTTCTCTTCTCTTTCTCCTCTCCCCTCCTCTCCCCTCCTCCCCTCCCCTCTCCTTCCCTTTCTTTTCCCACCCTTCCCATCCCCTTCTCTATCCTGCTCCCTCCCTCCCTCCTCTCTCTCTTTCTCTTTCTTTCTTTCTTTCTCTCTTTCTTTCTTTCTTTCTTTCTTTCTTTCTTTCTTTCTTTCTTTCTTTCTCTCTCTCTCTCTCTCTCTCTCTCTCTCTCTCTCTCTCTCTCTTTCTTTCTTTATTTCTTTCTTGTTTTTCAAAACAGGGTTTCTTTGTGTAGCCCTGGCTGTCCTGGAACTCACTCTGCCAACCAGGCTAACCTCAGACTCAGAGAGGAAAAGCTGAAGGCAGACTCTTTCCCCCAAACAAATAAATGTGTGGAATATTATTCATGGCTTTATGAATGAGATCTGACAGGGTTAGTCTACATATAATTTGTGTACTTCTCCTGCAGGTCTAGCCAGGATGTGACAAAAAGCATTGCCTTGAACCTGAAGTCTTTGGAATTTTTGATCAAGATGGCAGGTTTTGGCTCCTTTCAAGGATATATCTGCTCACATTTAAAGCAAACCACAACTTCTGTCTTTGCTCTTTTGTCATGCAAACTGAGTCTGTTGAGGCTTTCATTGACTAGTACAGTATCAGTCATAGATGGTTTATTATCAGCATGTCATCTGAAGAAATTGAATGGGAAGGTGATCTACAGAAAAAAGCAGAAATCCAAACAAAATGAAAACCAAATCAAAACAAACAAACAAACAACAACAAAAGAATTTACCAGTTCCTGTTTGCTCCAAATTAGCTACTGAGGCCTTCCCCAGGAATATCATTGGGCAATATCATAAACATCTTGGGGCAAAAATCATCATAAAAGAAGTCTGGAAAATCCACAGTTTAACACTTGGCTCTTGCAGCTTTGCATGAGGGCAGAGTTTCTTCAGTTATGCTTAGAACTTTGGAGCAGAATAGAAGAAGGTGATGGCCCAGAACTCTCTCACTGTTCTACAATTCTATCTTTCTACCACGAGTTCTGCTTTCTGTAACTGCAAAGTAGATCTTGACCATCCTGAATTTATCAAGTTACCTCTCTCTTATAACTTGGAGATCTCTTGGCCTTTTGTTAACACCTCTAAGCCAGCCCCAATTAACAATGCAAAGTTTTAAGATGGCTACTAAGACATGTGATGATCTCTCTAACACAGCTCAAATTATGTTACATACTGGATCCCTGACCTCACCAAACCTAAACAAGGCCAGACAGCTCTTGTTCTTCCTTTCCTGGATTATTGAAATGCTTCCCTTCACCTAGACCTCCTGTTTTAATCACTTATGGCGTTATCTGTCATTGTTCTCATGCTTATCTTCTCCAGTGCTCACCAGCCCTATATTTGGTCAGAAGTCATATGCTATTTTTAGGAAAGATTATATAGGATATACATCCAGCTGCCTCTAGGTTGTTTCCATTTTTACGTGGCTTCTTCCTGTCACCGAGTTTTCTGAAACTCCTCATACCTGAGAAATGTCACAAAGCAGGTTAGACAGATTATACTTCAATCTGAACCTTGCCTCTTTCTGACTGCTTCTGTCTATCACCTTTCTTATGATCTCCTATGAAAGAGAACCTAGAGTACGGCAAACACCCTGCCTGGTTTCGCTGAGGTTAGTTGTCTGTTCCTAGCACACTCTGTCCTAGCAAAAGGGCCATGTTCAAGTGTAGATGTATGGGGTATTGGGGTATGACTGATCAGCTGTGGCTGTGATCAGTTCTCAAGCGAAGGAAGGGAAAAACAAGCGTGCTTCATCAGCATAGCTTGACTAGGGTGAACACCATCTTTGGATGCTTACTTTGTTGAATTTGCTGTCATGGAAGGCAACCTTATTTTCACACATTAATGATTTCATATTAAAAAGCAGTGTTATACTCACCTTGACGATCCAAATAGCATGTCTGAACATATATTTACTCTGCTACTATAAATCCATTTGCATGGGGCTTGTGAGGGTGAGCGTGTGAATATATTGTTTACTGTCTATCCACTGAGTGTAACCACTGTATGCCTATATCACATGCATAGTGGTATCCCAATGCTCAAATTTCAGGATACAACTAGTTTTCAACATATACTTCTGCAGAAAAGCAGCCATGAGATGATTTACCGCTGATTATACCCAGTCTTCTGTTGACCCAGATTCCCCAAGTTTGCAGATAGTTCACCTTTACTATAATTTTGTTGTTAAATATTATAAAGAATACAAATAGTACAGATCTATTATTAAAGTAATATTTATTCTCTAATGCTATATTCATTAAAGTTGTTTCTCTCTTTACTCATTTAGCTTCTATACAGTTTTGAAATAGAAGTCATCTTGACAAATCTTTAAAACATACAAAAATCTTATCCACTAGAAAGTGCTATGCAGGCTGCCAGGAGAGAAGCTGCCAGTGGTTTTGCCAGTTTGTGGACCCCTCCTGCTAAAATACCTATCTGTTAGGCATGATATGCCCACTGGTGCATTTGACTGTTCTGAGTGGATTTGAGATGTGCTCCATGGGAAAATTCATTCCTAACCCAGCAAACCTGGTCAGAAGCCTGTGACTGAGGAGGCCACAGGCTTCCTCTACTGTCAAATCTGTTGCTGACGTTTGGGTAAATTGACATGTAGTCAAACAGCTTTCCAGACATTTATGTGTACAGCTGTAGAGCAGTGCTCTCTTGGCTTGCAACTGAGAAGTTGCCTTCTGCAGTGGGTGGTGGCTAATGAAGAGACTCAAAGCTGGCCAAAGTATTGGGACGAAATGGCTGTTGAGTGCTTGGCCCTAAATAGGACATTCCCTCTGAGGCCCAGGGACTATCACAGAAGAGGAGGGAGAAAAGACAGAATTAGAGAATGGAAAGGAAACTATAAAAGCTGTGCTCTAGGCATGACACCATCAATGCAGTCATGAACGCAGCAGCTATGGCTACCTGCACAAGACCTGTATAAAGACACGGGGTAAGAGGATGGACTAGATGAGAAGCAGATGAGGGTCAGCAGGGGCACAGGGAAAGGGAAGTGGGGTGAATGTAGTCATAGTACATGTATGAAATGGTGGAGAGAAAATATCCAATTTACATCTGTTAAAATTAAAAACTAAATGAAAGAACTGTAGGCATCTAATTGAGATTAGAGATGTCTCACAACCCCAAGCGTTCCTCAGTAGTTTAATCACTGAGATGGAAGGTTAGTGCTTAACAGTTGGAGTCCTCTCTGCTTTTGGTTGCCTCCCTGGATAAGCTGCTGACACAGCTTGAGAGCTTGTAAAGGATAAAAAGATCATCTCTGGTCTGAGCTAAGATACCCTCTCCTACTGCTTTGCCTTGCATATGACTGTGTGGGGCTAAACATCTGGTAGACCACTTATTATTTGTGAATGAGGGCAATTATCCATGGCACAGGTGTGTTCCCCTCAGAGAGATCTTATTTCATTCTAATATGGACACGTCTGCAAATAATTTATGAGGTGCACTTACTTACAGCCATCTTTCCCATGGAGAATAATTGCTAAGCTGCTTTTTCTCGGTTTTCTTTTTCTTTTTTAATTAAGGATTGGTCTGTGACACCTTTTAGCTCAGATGTTAATTGTAGCACCTTTGATGAAAGCATGAATGCTAAATACAACACCAGCCTTTTACTTACAAACTACAGCTGTTTCTTTTCATACACTCTTTGGTACAGTTTGCAAGGTAGTCTCTTTCCTGATCACAATACCTTTGTGGTTAATAGGCTCTTGGTGGCTCTTTCCTTTAGCTCTTGGATATTTTCTCCCTGATGTCAAAGTAGATATTGAAGTCTGAAGGTCAAAATCCTTGTACACTCTGCTTTAATGGCGGATTCTATGAACTCCCCTCTTACTGTCCCTTTTTTGTATGGTAAGCTTGGTTTTGTGAACCGTTCTTTGAAAGTCAAAGAGCTTTTAATTCTTTAAAAAAATTATCATTTGCATTTTATATGTTTGCCAATAATTAATATAGTTTATTAACAGACACCACAGGACTTTGGACTCCTTCCCTAACTGGCGGCATTCCTTTTAAAGTCCATTTGAGTTCTTCAGCAAGGAAAACAATGGAATCTTTCCTCTTGACACAAGCTGTATAATTCTGTAGAAAGTATCAGGGCATTGGAAATTTTGTAGAATAAAATGAAACAGAATTTGTGGGTTTGAATCTCTTTCTACTTGCTTTATTGTTTTGGATACATCATTTAACCTCACTGAATTCAGCAAAGAACTCTCTGGAAAAGAGACATGGGTTGCATCTTGGCTCTATCCCTTCACTTGTTATGTGTCCAGTCTTATGTTTCAGTTTTTAAAATATAGGGTGAGGATAAGCGCTGGTGGGATGGCTATCTTAGTTACTGTTCTGTTGCTGTGATGAAACACTATGGCCAAAGTAGGTTGAGGAGGAAAGAGTTTTTTGTCTTACACTTCCCAAACTGTGGCCCATCATTAGAGAAAGTCAGGATAGAAACTCAATCAAGACAGGAACCTGGAGGCAGGAGCTGACGCAGAGGCTCTGGAGGGGTGCTGCTCACTGGCTTGCTTTGTATGGCTTGCTTAAGCTGCCTTCTTCTAGGACCCTGGACCACCAGCCCAAGGACGGATGGCTCCACCTAAAATGGGTTAGGCCTTCTAACATCAAACACTAATTAAGAAAATGTACTATAGGTTTGCCTACAGATCAATCTTATATGGAAGTGTCTTGTCTTTTCTTTTCCTTTCTTTTCTTTTCCTTTCCTTTCTTTTCTTTTCCTTTCTCCCCTTCCTTTCCCTTCCCTTCCCTTCCCTTCCCTTCCCTTCCCTTCCCTTCCCTTCCCTTCCCTTCCCTTCTCTTCTATTCTCTTCTCTGTTCTTCTCTTCTTTTCCATTTAGGTTCTCTCCTCTCTGATGACTTTGGCTCATGTCAAATCGACATAAAACTATCCAGCATAATGACTCAGTATGTAAAGCACTTGCCATCAAGTCTGATGACCCAAGTTTGATACTGGGATCTGTATGGTAGGATGAGAGAACCCACTTGTAATAGTTGTCTTCTGACCTACACACACACACACACACACACACACACACACACACACACACACACCATGGCACTTGGATGCCCCCTCCCATCAGTAAATGTGTGTAATTTTTAAATTACATGAATAACAAAATTCATGTCAGTATACGAAAAGTTATCTAAAATGCTTTTCACAGTGTGGAAAGCACTACATTTGTCTTACAATTTTAAGTATCCAAACACATAATAATATTGCCATTAGTATATTTAAAATGAAATCAATACCATTTGTCCTGCTGTCTCAGAGGCCATTTTAAATCTTAAGAAATAACAGTGCATAAAGGGAAGAGGCAGTGATGCTATCTGAATATTTGGTGAGCTCCAGCTGCTGGGTGTAATAACATCCTTGCTTTTATTAGTGTCAACATTTTAGAAGTTCTTTCTTGACCACTGCTGCCTCCGTAGCACTGAACACAGGGTCTGGACTATGGTAGGCATTCCAGAAAGTCTTGTTGAGTGACGTTCTTATATTATTCCCCTCCCCTTCCCTCCTCTTTTGAAGCTTGACACAAGTTCTAACTCTTGTGATAATGAAAGGACTGACCAGGGCTGTAATGATCCCTGTGATTAGGAGCATAGTCTCCCACCAGCTCATGCAACCCTAGGGCCATATCACACCCAACCTGCTGGAAGAAACCAGGCCGCCAGGCTGCCATGCTGCAGGATACTTGTTACAACTTAGAGACTTCTTTCTCTCTCCTTCCCTCCCTCCCTCATTCCTTCCCTCTCCTTCCCTCCTTTCTCCCTCTTTCTTTCTTTCTTTCTTTCTTTCTTTCTTTCTTTCTTTCTTTCTTTCTTTCCTTCCTTCCTTCCTTCCTTCCTTCCTTCCTTCCTTCCTTCCTTCCTTCCTTCCTTCCTCTCTCCCTCCCTCTCCCCCACCTCTCTCCCTCTCCCACCTCCCTTTCTCCCTCTCTTCAGCTAGGGTTTTCAGTCTTACTTGGAAAACACTTTGAAGAAGCTAAGGTTAAACCCTCAGTTTTTCTATTTGAGAGTGTTCAGAAGATCAAACCAGTAGGATGAAGGCTTTCAACATGAGACACAAGTGCCCTGAAAGGCCACTTTTCCTCTCTTCAGCCTCTCAGTAGGAACTCAGAAACTTCCACAGCAAGCTGAGAGGCACAACTGTAAAGCAGCTGTTTGCAGATGAATGCTGGGCAGAGAAGAGAATGTGGCCCAGTTAGAGCTGAGATAGGGAGATAAGTTAATTTGTGTTGGAAAAAAAATGAAGGAAAACATAAATGATTTTAAAGACTACTTTTCCTTGTCACTTTCATTATCTTCCTCAAAAGACAAGACACTAAAAGAAGTTTTCACAAATGCAAAAGAAGAAAGACAGAAAAAGAGAAACCGCATTTGTAAGAAAATCAAAGAAGAATAATCATACAATCTTAAATTCTTTAGAGTAAATTTAATTAAGGAAAGTATTTGGGGTGATATGAACACAGATTAGTTTTCTGAGTGTTTTGGTAACTGGCCTTTTCCATGACTTTCTTACCAGACCACACTCATGTCTCCTCAAAAGTTTGCAGAATGGCAGAGTCGTAGAGTCAATGTCCACTTTGGTTTTTATTTCAGGCAAGAAATTCCACTCAAAATGGAGCATCAGTGACTGACTAGAGCGTAATTAATTTAGTTTAACTAACAGCATTAAATAAACCAGTGGTTCCCAACTTCAGTTGGGCATCATATTTATTGGGAAGTTTCTTAAAAATATAAATTACTCTTCAGGTCTCTTAAGTTTTCTTTAGCAAATTGGAAAGTTGAAGGTGAGAGGTTTGAGGTCTGTATGTTTGAAAGATTTGGATGTGGGAGGTTTTACTTGTACAAACCACGGATGTGCTGAGGCACTGGGGAACATGGGGAGCTGCCAATTACTGTAGACAAAGGTTAGGAGCACTCACAGTCCTGGGGGCTTTTATTAGGACGATAAAGAGATTCCGAACCTGAGAGAAGGCCATGACCTAATCATGATCAAGTCCAGTTCTCCTGTGTCACTGGGGCCTCTGCTCTGGCCTAGGTACTGGCTTAGGCATAGCGAAAAAGGCGTTAATATCTCACCTGCCAGGAAAGAGTGCAGGGGAAGGCAAGGCTCTTCTGTCAGGTTACATAACTCAAGTTCCTATTACTTGAAGCTTTCAGTACAAATGTAAATATTAGTTATCTTTCTTGCATTAATTATTGTCACACAGATTTAAAGGGTCAGAGATCTGGAAGTTAATGCCTCTTTCACTGTGGGAAAGGTAACACTGTGCACCTTAGCTGCTGTTTTTCTTTCTGGCTGACTGCAGACCAATTGTTTCTGCCCCAATGCAGCCGGCTGGCAAGATGCTAATTTGCATAGGGCAGCCCTTTTCATGGTGGGAAAGAGATGCCCTCGAGTCATTACTGACTTCAAGTGAGAACTTCGGTCTCAGACATTATATTCAGTGTACCCCTGCTTTATGCCTGCTCTTTTTTTTTTTTTAATCTGTACATGATCCTTCTCTTTCTCTCTTTAAGAACTACAATTTTCTTTCCCATAGACTGACTGAGAAAAGCACAAGATTTTTATGTGCTATTTTATTTGCACCTTATTCAGGTGATGCAACATGAGGCAGGAAAGTAAACAAACAAACAAACCAACAAACAAACCTGGGTTCTATTCTCAACTAACTCTGAGGCTTGGCAGGCTTGTTAAGCATCCAGGTCCTTGGGTTTCTCCTAAGAAGGGGATGATGGGCAATTTGTATAGATTAAATGGAGATTTGGGGTGAGGAGATGACAAATGAAGCAATTGTGATTTGTTGTCATTAAACATCTGTTCTGAGTCTGGATTTTCCCTGTCACTGATGACATAACTTCTGATGGGAACTGAACTTCACGGTTGGACTCTGGGGAAGGGGCACTTGTCTCCTAGGACCTTCATTAAAACACAAATCCAGAGTAAAGAATATACTTGGATGAAAGGGATGAGGAGTTCTTAATGGGAGGGAGTATATGAAGATACAGGAAGCATGATGGGTCAGCAGGGAAGCATCAGCTGGCTTAAGGAGACAGGAAGCCGTGACTGGATTGCTCACCGGGCAGTGGACAGGTGGAGAGGCAGCAGGAGGGCACCACGCTGACAGTCATCACATTCCCACGAAAACACTGTGATCTAGCATAGTATGTATAGGAGGGAATGTCAGAGTCCACCATGTGTTTACTTATAGTTTGTTTAAGAACAAGAAAACAGGCTGTATCCCCTGCAGTTAGGAGCCAGAGATGCTCTGACATAATAAAAATACCACCAAGTCCTTTGCAAGGGCCTAGGCCTTCGGAATGTTGAGGTGCTGGTGTCAGAACCGAGCCTTTTGTTTAATAACAAGAAAACAATTCCTGGAGGACTACTGGTGAACACACAAATCGCTGATTTTCTGAAATGCACCTCTTCGCTGTGGCCTGGAGTCTAACCTTCCTCAGGGGGGCATCTGTAACTGTGCTTTGAGCAAAGGAGCTTCTCTTCTAGCTGAAGGGGCAGAGAGCGCTGGCTGTGAGACCAGAGCAATGGAATAATGAGCCCAAGCAACCCCACCCATTGGATCGAGCCTCCTTTCCATGAAAGCACTGCAAAGTCAGCTGTGAAAATACTTAGTAAAAGTTAACTAATGAGGAAATGAGAAATGTTTACTGCGTAGTCTTGAGTACATGCCACTGTTGCAGGCTTCAGTCCCCATAGATAACCTGCTAGATACCTAGAGCACTCATTAGCGATGAGGAACCTATCTGCAGATGGTACCAGGCCTGCTCTTGAGTTCAGCAGCATCACCAAGGGCATGCACACTGCTTTGACGCTTCTACACTGCTACTGTGAGAGGCTGCCTCTCTCCCTTTCTTAAGACAGAGAGCTTTATACCTCAGGCTGGCCTTGAATTTGTGATCCATTAGTTTCTTGCTTCATAAAATGTAGATTTGGAAATCTACCTCATGGACAGGGCATGAGAGTTAGAAATAGCTTACGTTGTTTATACAATTGCTTATAAACTGATGCTGTAGTTACAGGTTTGTTCCGTCACACTTGTCTTAATTGTTGTGAGTTGACAGTTCCTTCCCTTATTCCTTCAAGGAGGACTACAACCTTCTAAAGTAGCACGATATCATCTCCCCCCCCCCCCAACCCAACACACAGGCAGGAATAAGCAGGGTTAAAGGAAGGAAGACTTTCTTTCTCATCTGTCTTGTGGAAGGAAATTCTTCCCAGAAATCTCCAAAGGCCACAGTTCACTTGCTAGTACTGGGTCACATCTGTTTTACTAGTCAGTGAAAACAAAGTTTATAGTCACACTGCTTAGGACTTGGAGGGTAGTAGTTTTTCCCTCTAGGTTCTGTGGCCTCACCAGCACAGGTAGTTGGCTCAGCTCCCAGTGGACAGCATGCATTTCCTTCTATTTGTAGGCCTTAAACCCCATTAGAAGGTGGCTGGTTGCCTCCAAGAGTGCCACTATTGCACAGGTCAGAAGATTCTGACATGTTTACCATTGCTGTGATTTGGAGCTGTCACAGGTGTATAGGACTGCCGGTGGCTTCTCTCTTCCAGGAGCTCGCATCGCTTCTTCTGATATTGTGAGAGATAGCCCTCCACAAGGAGGCTTCAAGTTCAGATCCATTTCGATTTCTCCAAGACCTGTGCCTACTAAATGGTGTCCTTTGCACTATGTGGTATCCTATATGCCCTGAGGTGTCTTTTGCACTAAGTGGTATCTTTTGCACTATGTGGTGTTCTTTGCACAATGTGGTGTCTTTTGCTTTCTTTTTCTGAGTGGTAACCAAGGGCAATGGCAATACCCTATATTGTTAAGGTGATTTGTTTTTGAACTCACCTAACAACTCAAAGGAAGGTTTCTCATGCCTGACAATGGGTTTTTGTTGGACAATCCACGGGTTTGAGGGAGAAGCATTGTCATCCCAAGTGCTGTAACATCAATTCAACTATATATACTTGTATATACATAAGCTTATTACACTGCATGCCGTGGACTGTTCTCAGTCAGTCCCCCTCAATCCGCAGGAGAAATCAGGGTTCTAGTTACAGGTGGGCAGGAGTCGGTGAAAAGGGTGACAAACAGACACGGACACAAGGGAGTGTGGTAACTGAATGTAATTTCTCAAAGCGAGCACCAGTCTTATAATACATAAGAAAAACAAGAAAGCTAGGCGAATACATCTGTCAAGGTACGTCCATAATGGTTCTTTACACAAAACAAAAAAAATGCATACCTAAAAAGCTTGGGGGAGCCAGGCGCTGTTTATAACTGAGACAGGAACAGCCCTTATTTAAGATCAGCTAAACACAGGAACCAGGTGAGTGGTCTGATGCAATGCTAGTCTATTGTTTAACCCACCACCAGGGGTCCCTTAGTAAATACCTAATTATGCTATTCCTCTGGGCCTAGTGAAAAACATGCACCAGGGGAATTCTGTTCTACTAACCCTTTCATGAGTAATACTTCAGTTCCTCCTAAAACCATAACCCACCTTCTTCCTAGGCCATTGTAAATTCCTGTGTATGGGAGTGACTCGGCTATTGTTCTATTTACTATGTAGACTAGCCCTGAGATTTCTAGCTCTATTCAGGTAAATTATAATACCTGATTACTTTCACTGTCTCTACTAGAGGTAATTTTGAATGTTACTGAATAGGTAGCATTCTTACTGAATTCCAAGATCAGGGTTGGCTCAAGGACTACCTAGGACATTGGAACACTGGTGGAGGCTAATCCAACTTAGCTGTATGTCAAAATCAATCCTTAAAGGCACTTATAATAAAACAATACTGAAAGAAAGCACACAGATCCATACACCAGATTAACACAGGGACAGGTTTAGAGCATACGTGCTATGGGAATGCCAAGGTTCCAGGAGACTAAGTTTCCATCAACTTTTCACCTCAGGACTGCATCTAGGTTTCTAGGCCTGTCATGCGAGTCACTACTGGAGTGGGTGTAGCAATTGTATATATATTTTAAGTATATATAAAATACTATAACTCCTTATGGCCTTTCCAAATGTCCTTTGTGTAATTTATCTTGTGTTTGTATCCCTCTCCTCGACTCATGGAAGTCCCCCTCAGCCATTTTCTCCTGTTTTCCCTTCACAGCAACTGTGCCCTATTGTACCCTATGTTCTCCAAAGCTCCTGTTCCCTCTGCTCTCACTCTGGCCCCCCTTTTTTTCCCTGATATTATCTGTCACTGCATGTTGTGTACTCACATCTAAATATTCCAAGCTAGCATCCGCACAAAAGAAAACATAGCATTTGTCTTTCTGGGTCTGGCTTACTTCATTCTGTATAATATTTTTCTAGGTCCATTCCTTTATAGTACAAGTCATTTCTAATTCTCACACTCTGTCCATGAGGTATGTTTTCAAATCTACATTTAATGAACTGAGAAACTAAGGAAACGAAAGCTTGAATACTCTGTATAGGGTCATAAGCCCAGTTGGTAGGAATTCTATGGAGTTCTCAGGTCAGTCATCTTCCATGCTATTAGTGTCTCTCTAGGATGGAACACCATCTTTGTCTCTGCTTGGCTTATCTGAAACAGCTGTTTTTACTCACTGTCCTTAAAGACCTAGAGAATCTTTAATAGAAAGTGAAAACTTTGGAAGGTTTGTTAGAAGTTCTTATTGGCAAATGAATCAAATGGAATAGGAAGGGATATCATAAAGTAAAATTCTGGCAGGTAGAAATTAGTACCCAATGCATTTCCAACACATGGTTTTCTGGTGACCCATCTACCTGCTGAAGGCTATTTGCCTAGCAGTAGGGTTGAGATTTTAGAAGATAAGTTACTGCCATAGAAAAAGAGAGCATATCAGGTACTCTGTTATGCACATATGAGCTCAGAGACCTTGGCAACCTACTGTCAACTGTAAAGACCTGAACAAGCTCAAGTCAGACAAATTACCAGCATGGCGGAAGGCATAGGGGGACAAAGCCCCATCCCTACCCAAGGCATCTGCTTGCTTCTGGGAGAGGGAATCAATTTTAATTAATGGAGTGACAGAAATGGTGTTCGTTGACCATACCCTATGATAGGCCCCATGACCAGAAATAGTTGGCCAACACAAACTGGACTTCATAGATTTTGTTTGTTTTTCTTTAAAAAGTAAGATGGATATAAGCAGATGATAAATGAGTAGATCACATGGTGTTCAATGGATAGGGGACTTGGAGAGTTTCTGGGGGCAAAGTTGAAGGAAGAGGACGAACATGATCAGTTCATATGTTACAAAATGCTAAAAGAACAAATGACATTATTTTAAAAAGAAAAGTGTTGGATATAAGACTCCTAATTCCTAGCTAATATGAACAAATGAATCTGAATGTAATTTAGATCCAGTGATTCAGGGCTTCATGAAGAAACCGATCCTATGTATTTTCATTAAAGTAGTACTACTTGTACAAGAGGTATCACACATCTGCCTGGCTTGTCCTCAAAGGGTAGCCAGGGCAATCTTTTCAAAGCCAGTCTTCCTTTGTCACTTGCATGAAAATTTCTATGAATTTTTAGGTATTAGAACTGAGAATAACATGTCCTCAGTGTTTTAATGCCATCTTGAGTCTAGCCTTCCTGATACTCTGTCCTTACCTGCCCCTCTTTCTTTTCCTCTCTGCTCTCCAACCTCTGACCTCATTTCTTCCTACACCCCCTAGGCTTTGTCCTAGCAGAGGTATTTTGCTGCATCTGTCTGATCCCTAACCTGATAGTTTTCCAGGGAGGCTCTCCACAGTCACACTGTCTAGTTGGTTGTTCCTCACAAATTTTCTGAAGGACTTTTAGAAGAGTGAGAAGGGGATTTTCAATGGTTCTAGTGACTTTATCTTTGATCCCCCCACCCCCTGTAACATGTAGAGTCACTGATCCCCTTCTGTAGAGGAGAGAGTCAGTCCCATGATGTTAATAATACAATAGCCAGTAGATGGAAGAGACTGGTCCATTTGATTAATTGTCCTTTTTCATTTATGTTTTTTTTTGTTTGTTGTTTGTTTTTTGTTTTGTTTTGTGTGTGTGTGTGTGTGTACGTGTGCGTGTGTGCGTGTGCGTGTGTGTGTGTGACTATAGTGAGTAGAAATTCTAAGCTTTAGGGAAAAAAAGAGTATGATTAACAGCTGAGACAGGACCTGGTCTAAAGGCTGTTGAGTGATCCTCAGTAAACCTACGGAGCTTATGAGCTTATATGCCTTGGAGGTGTTCCCACCAATCACATGTGGCAATTTAACCCCCAGTGGACAGTGTTAAGAGGGGAGATCTTAAAGACACAGGCAGACCTCTTGGATAGATTGTCTAGAGAATTGGTTCACTAACAGTGAGAATGGAGTTATTACAATAGTGATGTTGTTCACCTGTAAAACCAGCTCTCAGGAGGCAGAGATAGAGGCCTTGGGAGAGCCATCTTAGCCTAGGCTACACAGTAAGATCCCGTCTGAAAAAATAATAAGGTGCTAGGTTCCTATTGCTTTCTTAGCCACCTTGTGATGTCATTTTATGATAGAGGAGGAGGCACTTACTGGTTGTGGTCCTTCAATTGTGAACTCAGCTTCTAGAGCTACAAGCCAAGTAAACTTCCCTTGCTGGTAAATCGCCTTCTCTACTCTTCTGTTAAAGCAGCCTAGCATATTAATAGATTAGGACGCTCAGGTTGCAGGTGGTGCTGTGGGAGGGCATCAGAGAAGAGAAGGGGATGGCGAACATAAAGAGCAAGACCCACACAGACCCTTCAGGAGCATCCTCCACACGTCTCAACCAGGCCAGACAGGCTTTTCTTTTCCTGGCACTAATGCATCTGAAATGCATTATTCAGAGAAGACAATATTACCAAAGTCAACATGGATGGTGACAACTTTGCCTTGTTGCAGAAAGGGAGAAAAAAAGCACCGTGGAAGTGCTTCAAGTAAATGAAAATGGATCCAGTTCATAATCAAGTAAAAATGTTATGGGTCCAGAGCCAGAGAATATTCTTATAGTGGGCTTTTTTCAGCACCCTAAATTTAACCAGATGGAATGCTTTTTAAAGCACCACCCTAGTCAAGCTTTGGAAGCGAAGAATTTGTCTTTTAATGGTAAATTTGCATTCCATCAAAAGATGGAACACATCATCCCCAGCTTACTTATTACCCAGAAATAAGTTATAATTTAATTTATTTTGCTTTATGGTCTATGATGAATACCTAGATTTCAGAAAATTTATTTCAGACATGACCAAGTGGAAGTATACAAACAACATAGATTGAGACACATTAAAAATGTGAACGCCATTCCTGGTATACTGAAAGCCATGTAACCACAAATTCTTGTTGGTTTTAATATGAATATCCTATTTCACAAACCCCAAATACCAAGGTTAAAGAGAGAATACTCACTGCCCTGAATGTGGAAAAATTAATGCAGCTGAATTATTAGTAAGAGAGGATCTAGTTGCTGAAATGCAAATAGGTCAACACCAAGTTAACACAATCCAACAGGGAACCATGAGGTCTGTCAAAAATTCTTGGTTTGGAAATGGTCCCACATGCTACTGAAATAGCATCTTGATTTTCTGATAGCTCCGACAAGTGGAAGCCATTGAGTTGGAATTAGTACCCATGTTGCCCTAATTTCTACACAATACACTATGCATTTGCCAGTCGGCAGTCAGGTTGCTGTGGACATCTGTTGGTAATAGAAGTAAAGGCATAATTTTAACAATCAACAAATATCTATTGAATGCCAACTATGTATCAAACTCTGCGGTAGGCCCTGGGAATTTGGGAGGTGATAGACAAAAAAAGGAAGTAAGACATGTGCTTAATTCTCCTGGAATGAAGCCTGGTGAAAGCCCCAGACAGGGAACCATTGTTGATGTGATTCAGGCTAGAGATATACCGAGGGCACTGGAGCCCAAACACAGCTACTGCTGCTCTACCAGGAATCAGGTGATGCTGGCCAGAGGAGATGGTATTTGAGTGAGACCTTTGTGAGTGATCTAGCATTTGCCATACCAAGAAGGAGGCAGGAGAAGGAGCATCCGGGTTCCAAAATAAGAACTCCGAAGGCCAGGAGTTTCAACAATTTACCAAAGAATTACCAGTCAGTTGAATTGTGTAGGTCAGAGTATGCAAGAAAAAAAAAAACAGTATTGCATTTGGCCTTCTCTTAGCTGTAGGCTACATTTATGAGTTGTCATAAAGAGGATGTCTTTTAAACAAGAGGAATTTCTTTCCCATAGTGCTTGTGGCTGAGAGTCTGCAATGGAGGACTCATGTAGTCTTATGAAGAATGTCTCTATCACAGCCTACCATCCCCTTGCTATATTCTACATAATAGAAAGATGACTAGAGATTTGTCTCAGGCCTTTTACATGAGGGCATTAACTCAACTCATGGTGTCTACTCTTTTGGTCTAACTACTGTTCAAAGACCCCATCTCCGAATATAGTCATATCAGGAAGGATTTTAGAATATGAACTTTGGAGATACACAACCATTTAGTTCACAACTTTGACATGACCTGTTGGGCACACAGACATTACTATTTCTTGGTCACAGATGGCAGGAGGCAGAGGCACAACAAAGTTAAGAAAGCTAATTAAAATCATTCAGCTCAGGGTTGCTCTCATAGCTTTTAAAAATTAAAAACTTTTTAAAGATGTATATAGGTGTTTTGTGATCATGTATGTCTGTGTACCGCATGTGTGGTATAATCCGAGCACTTCAGGAGGTCTGAAGGCAGCATAAAAGCCCCTGGAACTACAGTTATTAAAGGAAGTTAGTTACCACGTGGCTGTTGGGAACTAAACCCTGGTCTTCTGGGAGAACAGCAACTACTTTTAACTGCCGAGCCACCCTTCCAGTTGCTCTCCTCCAATCCCTGTAGCTTTATTTTTAAGTATCTTACCTTATCTTTTATTTATTTATTTATTTATTTATTTATTTATTTATTTATTTTTGAGAGATAGGGTCTCATGAATCTTAGACTGACCTTGAGTTCACAAAGTCACTGAGAATAAGTTTGAATTTCTGATTCTCCTGTTTCTACCTCCTGAGTGCTAGGATTATAGCCTGGACTATTTTGCCCTGTTCATATGGCTCTTGAGATTGAACTCAGAGGATGTGAGGCAAGCCTATCCACAGACTCCCATCCCCAGTCCCCATAACTTTAGTTTTAAAATCATACCTAGTATTGTAGTTAGGACACCACTGGTGTTTACTCAATAATGTCAAAACCCTAATGTAGGAAAACATTCTATTTCACTAAGAGTGTGCATATTCAAGATGAAAACATGAATTATCAAGTCCTTGGGAGTGAGTTGTTCATTATGTCTACTCTACCTTCTTTCACCCAGCATTGCTTGCTTGCTTGTTTCTGTTGGAAAATGGCCTTTCTTGGGACATGTTGAGATTAGAGAATTAGTTCTGAGGTTTCCTTGAAATGTAAGCTGTCTACTTAAGTATATATACCTTTTGGAATGTATGCCATCATCTACCATATACTGTGAGAGAAATTTTAGGACATGATGGCACATACTTTCTAATCCTAGATCAGAGGCAACAGAAAGAGACAGGAGAATTAGGAGTTCAAAGTCATCCTCAGAGACATAGTGAGTTCAAGGCTAGTCTGGGCTACATGAAATCCTGTCTCAAAAGCAAAGCAAAACCAGAGTAATTTCATCTTGTGACATGGAAGAGAGACTAGGAGGTGAGAAAAGGCTGTGGGTAAAGGGCCTTGGGAGGATTTGTCACAGGTAAGAGGAGAGATGAGCCAGTAAGATGAGTTAGTGGGAAAGGGAGCCAACTGGGGGGTGGGGGGTGGGCTGAGTTCAATCCTCTAGAATCTCATCGCAGAAGGAAAGAACGAATGCTATGTTGGTTATCCTCTCACCTCCACAAGCAAGGTGCCCATTCTCTGACCTCACAAGCAAGGTGTCCCATCTTCTTACTTCCACAAGCAAGATGCCCAATGACTTGACCTCTATAAGCAAGGTACCTCATGCACTCCCATCCTAAATAAGTAAATGTAATGAAAATGTTTAAACAGAGGAAAGGATAGAGGGCTTCTTTTGTATGAAGCAAATGAGGCAAAGTCTTTTGATTTACCAGTTAGCACAGTGAGGTAACAGAGTCGAGAGGATATGAATTACGTAAGTGAGGCAAGGTGGTACAGGGCTGTGATCTCAGATATGTGGGAGAAGTACAAATTCAAAGCCTGGTTGCTACAGAGTGTGTTCAATGACAGTCTGTGCAAGTCTGTGTAATTCTTTCTCCAGATAAAGAATAACACCAGGGCCAGAGATGTAGCTCACAGGTAAAGGGCTTGTATAGTATGTATAAACTATGGGGTTCAACCCTACACTACTAAAATGTAATGAGTTAAATTATAATGAACTCTTAAAAAAGAGATTAATGAAGTCAGGACAAGAGGAGGTGTTGACAGAGAAAATACTAGAATTTACCCTGTTCTGTGATTAGGATAGTAGGAAAGAAGCTTTGGTGGAAAGAATTACTGACTTGTCCTGGAAGAAGAACAGAAGGCCACAACCCTAAGATGAAGCACACTAACCTCCTGTTGCTGCTGCTGCTGATCTTTGAAGTTCCACATGATAGACTGCACTCATTACCAACAAAAGCACCAACTCCAGACTCCAGGTAATTGATGGGCTCAGATGCCTTATCAACGCTGTTTATCTGGACAGTCTAGTTAGAATAATAAGATTTTGGGGGCTATCTGGAGTTTTGAATGACTATATGACTATATTCCATTCTGATAGTTGACCTTACAATAAATTCCTCTATTGGGCAATCATTCATCTGGGTGCTCTATTTTTTTCACTAAGTGTGGGGAGCCGTGAGCAATTGCCATCATGAGCCTCCCCTGTGCCTAACTGGTAAACAAGTAATGTGCGCAGGTGCAAGAGTAAATTCGTGCCAAGTCACTGCCCATCCCGGGGCGTAGTAGTGGGGTGGTGAGTGAGCAGCTAATCAGGAGCTGACATGTCACATGGAGGGGTATATAAGCAGCATCATTTTCCTTGTTCGAGGTTCTTGTTCTTCTTTTGCCTATGCAATCAATGCTCTACCAATAAACGTGTGCAGAAGGATCCTGTTGTAGCATCGTTCTTCCTGGCCAGTTGAGCGCGTGCAAGAACTAAGTATATAATTATTTACCTATAGTAGTGCACCCTGAAGAGAAAAATGAAAACTTTTTAAAAAGAAATTTCCATATGTGTTTCTAGTTGAATAGGCTTATGCTCCTACCACCAAGCAACATCAGAAGACCCTGTTTATAGATGCACAGAAGAGACTTGGGCACTATCTGGAAATCAAATAAGACAGAAACAATGCGCTAATATAATTCATATTTTCATAATGTGTAATTATAAAAGTCTGTTCAAATAATTATAATTCTACCCCATTTTAACTTGAGGAGATACATAATAAAATAAAAGCAATTAAGCAAAAAAAATTATTTTAAAAGGCAAGACCTTTTCTTGCTGTGTTTCTGGTATATTTCAATAAACATGTCAAGAACAACAAATATATTAATTATGTCACCTACAAGTGGGATAAAATACAAGCAATTAACTTAAGACTCATTTAAAATATGTTATAGTTATATGACCATTCTAAGAAATTATAATGTCTTTCATTTGAGTCATTTTGTTATACTCTAATTGTTATTAGCAGTAAAGCTGAAATAAAAAAAATCAAAATTACATAAAGAGGGGAAAAATAGTTTTTCCATCAGTCTGAATTCCACAAGCAGATTCAAAGCAAGATGGAATAACATCAAAGGAAGAACTACTTTTGTTTCTAGAGTCTGTGGCAGAAGGCCATGCCCATCAGCTGTAGAGGTATCCATCCCCTGGGGAGGGTGCTGAGGCAGGCTGGTTCTTTGGTGTGGGGCTTTATTGGGAAGGTGTCTCCCACATTCCTATTTTCACAAACTTCCTCCTGAGTTTGTGTAATGGGGAGGGAACTGTGTATCAGATATGTGCATGTTGACTCCCAGGTCTGCCTCAAGTGTCTGGAGTATGACAGGGACTAGAAAAAGCTAGATTTGTTCATTTCACCTGGTGGAGTGATTTTGCTCCTTAGGCCCAGGCTCTGGGATGGTCTCAGTCTTGAGTGAAACTGGCCCAGGACCTTGGATTCTGTTTCAGCCAAGTGTGCTTGCTTTCTCAGGGAACTGCTTGTCCAGATTCCTGACTTCAATCTCTATCCATAACACAGCAGATATCAGGATATTTCTTTTTAGCCCCTCTTCATTCTTTGGTCCAATGTATGTCTTTGTTTTCTAAGCTAACAGAATTTTTCTTGATTGACATAACCAGCTTTAGTAATGGCAAATGATTTCTTTCTTTCTTTCTTTCTTTCTTTCTTTCTTTCTTTCTTTCTTTCTTTCTTTCTTTCTTTCCTTCCTTCCTTCCTTCCATCCTTCCTTCCTTCCTTCCTTCCTTCCTTCTTGCCTTCCTGCCTTTCTTTCTTTCTTTCTTTCTTTCTTTCTTTCTTTCTTTCTTTCTTTCTTTCTTTCTTTCTTTCTTTCTTTCTCTTGTTTTAATTATATTAGATATTTTCTTTACTTACAATTCAAATGTTATCCCCTTTCCTGGTTTCCCTCTGAAAACCCCCTATCCCATCCTCCTTCCCCTGCTCACCAACCCACCCACTCCTGCATCACTGTCCTGGCATTCCTTATGTGAATAATTTTTTTTAACAACAACAACAAAAAAAAAAAAAGAAGAAGAAGAAAGAAATGTCTGACTTCACACACACATGGTCAATCTTTTCATCTTCTCTGAGACGGTTCCCTCTACTTTTCCAGGATACAATTCTATAAGTTGGAATATTTGGTAAAAACTAATTTCTTAAAATGTAGCTGTAGAAGAATCTCTCTCTCTCTCTCTCTCTCTCTCTCTCTCTCTCTCTCTCTCTCTCTCTCTCTCGGTACTGTCTGCAGCTAAGTTTTCTCAGTTTTTAGACTTTAATATAATCATTAAGTGCATCAGCTGCTCTATTGTGTGCTGTTAATTGAGCATACATTTGTTTTCTGTTATCTTTACGAGCCCTTAAGAGTTTAATTTGGTTGCATCAGTCAGTTTTTTCAAAACTCCTTTAATGTCATGTTCTAAGATGTCTCTGTTTCCTAACAAATTGATTAAATCCAATTCTAAGTTGTGCTTCTCCAAGAGCAGCAATCCAACTGCTTGTCTCAAGAGTTTACCCCAAGGCTTATCCTGGTTTTCCTTACCATTTGAACAGCTTCCCCCAACTCTCACGGTAGGCTTTGCTAGATGTTTCTCCGACTAGCCTGATCACTCATCTTTCCCATCCTTCAAACTCTTGTGAAAGCAGGTGTACAGCTACCTGACATGTCATGTTCACTGAGTGCCTTTCAATGCTGTCTGCATCTCTGCTGTGCTCTTGTCAAGCCTACTGAGGGTAGTTTGGTTGCCCCGTTGACTGGTGTGTCTTTAAAGCATATTTTCTGAGTATATAATATTCTAGGTACAGTCAACTATTAGATTCACTTGTTATAAATATTTTGATTTAACCTGTTTGAAAGTCTGGGTCTCAAGTTCTGGTCTTACTTCACAGTATAGCTTAGGCAGTATTAGTGATAACACTGAAAGAGAAAAAAAAATCCAACTGACTTTAGTGGAGAGATTAATGTTTCATCTTTCAGTATCCCTGGAACTTTGAGATCAACTTATATAAAAGATGATGTGCAAATTATCAGTAAGCAAGGGTAGTTGTTGGAGAAATGAAAAACAAAACAAACAAACAAAAAAAACAAACAAAACTGAGAGCAGAACATTTTACAAATCTGAATCTAGAAACATTGACTCTCCAAATGTTAGCCAGAACGATACCACTTGTTGGTAGGACTATAAAACAGTACATCCTTGTTGCAAACACAAACTAACAAATAGAGTATTTTAACCATTCTCAACATTGAAGTAGAGAAATTGTCTCACATGCTAACAGACAGATTCCTGTGGGGCGTCTATAAGATCCTTTTGCAGATTTGTCACCGATGATGAACTCATTGTGGTATTAAATATAAAGAACTCAAGTGAACAGCAAATTTCCATGTATTTCATACATTGTATGGAATGTCCATGCGGTGAATGAATGTTCATACAGTGTATGAAATGTTCATACAATGAAATATTACTTAGCAATGAAAAGAATCAGCTACTGATTTACATCATGTGGATGAATTGCAGGATCTTTTGTCACCTGAGAGGAACCTGATGGGCATGTATAAAATGCATAATTCAATGTGTGCACAGCTGGAGGAGCTCCTCAGTGATAAACTCAGGATGGGGGCCATGTGTGCAGAGTGTGTGTGTGCTGACCACGGGAATGCTCTGGGTAAAGGAGATGCCCTGTAATTTGATCTGGGATGTGGGACTCTTTATTCCTCTCACACTTCACTGAATAATACCTACTAATATTTCGCCCTCTTGAAATAACCAGAGACTTTCTTGGTAAAATAGCAGTTACTGCTTCCATAAGAGCCAGTGGAGCAGAGGGTCAGAATAAGAAGTACTCTATTCGAAAGGCAGAAATAGGGGAAAGGATTTAGAAATTCAGAATGGACGTGTAAAAACTTTGGAAAATTGCAAAAACAAAGACGTAGTATGTGGAGAAGCAAGCTGGATACACTGTCCATCATGTAGGCTTAGCTAAAGCAAGATCCAAAACAAAAGAAACACAAGCAGGCAAGGGGAAGTAAAATCAACCCTGCTTGCACAGGACAGGATACATTACTATAAAGACCCCGAAGACCCTACCAGAACACTCTTTGATCTGAATACTTTCATTGAAGTATACCACGATACAACATCCATATTAAAAACTTAGTAGCTATATACCAATAATACATCACCAAATAGGAAATCTGGGAGGAATTTCATTCACAATTCCAGCACAAATAAAAGAAATTTAAGAAATAAAATAAAATAAAATAAAGGTAGCACTAAACTTAACCAAGAAGATTTTACCAAGTCTATACAATGGAAACCTTGAAGGACTGAAGAAAATATTGAGGAAGACAGTAAAAGATTGCTAAAAGGCTGCTTATGCTAATAGATCAGAATTTATACTATGAAAATGACTACATTACAAGAGCAATCTACATACTCAATCCTCCTCCAACAATAATCCCAGCAATAGTCTTCACAGAATCAAAACAAAACAAAACAAAAACAAAAACAAAAATCAAAAACAAAACAAAACAAAACAAAACACCAACCAAAACCGATCAGGTGGAAGCATAAAAAAAACTTTAGCTAGAAGAACAGGGCTGGAAGACCACAGTACCTGATCTCATATTATGTAATCATAGAAACAAAACCACTATGGTACCAGCAGTCATAAAAAAACAGGAAGTAGAGTAGATGACCCAGAAATAAACCTACACAATTAAAGCAATCTAATTTTTGACAAAGCTATAAAAAACCAACAAAAACCAAACCAACAACAACAAAACTGTACATCAAAGAAAAGACAGCTACTTTAACAAATAGTGCTAGAAAACTGGATTTTCATTTGTAGGCAGTGTGAAATTATATCCATAGCTTTTACCTTGAAAAATAAATAAATTTCAATAATGTAAGACCTTAAAGTTTATAAGTGTTAGAGGAAAATGGACCACACATTTCAAGGTACAGCATAAGTAGGGCAGTCCTGAAGTAGATTCAAATAGCATAGGAAATAAAGTCAAGAAATGATACATGGGATTATATGAAATTAAAAATGTATAAAGCAAAGAAAATGATCACTAAAGTTAAAAGTAGATTAAATAATAGGAAAAAAAAACATTGCCAACATAGCACATAGGATTAATAGCCAGGGAATAAAAAGAGCTACAAAAATTAAACATCAAAAATCTAACCAAAAATATGTGGACAAATGAACTGAATGGGAAGATCTCAAAAGAAGAAATACAAATAAATACCCCAAAATGATCAACATCTCAGCCACCAGGGCAACATATATTAAAACTTTTTCAGATTCTGTATCACCCATTAGAATGATTTTCTTTTTTTTTTTATTTAAACATTTTTTTATTAGATATTTTTTTCATTTACAATTCAAATGCTATCCTGAAAGTCCTCTATACCCTCCCCCGCCCTGCTCCCCAACCCCCCACTCCTGCTTCCTGGCCCTGGCATTCCCCTGTACTGGGGCATATAATCTTTGCAAGACCAAAGGCCTCCTCTCCCAATGATGGCCGATTAGGTCATCTTCTGCTACATAAGCAGCTAGAGCTCAGGGGGTACTGGTTAGTTCATATTGCTATTCCTCCTCTAGGGTTGCAGACCCCTTCAGCTCCTGGAGTGCTTTCTCTAGCTCCTCCATTGGAAGCCCTGTGTTCCATCCAATAGATGACTGTGAGCATCTACTTCTGTATTTGCCAGGCACTGGCACAGCCCCACAAGAGACAGCTATATCTGGGTCATGTCAGCAAAATCTTGCTGGTAGATGCAATAGTGTCTATGTTTGGTGGCTGATTATTGTATGGATCCCCAAGAAGACAGATGGTAGTGATGCTGGTGAGGATGCAGGGAAAGCGGAACTCTGTTCACAGTTGGTGGACATTTAAATTTGTGCAGCCACTAGGAAAATCAGTATGAAGTTCCTAAAATATTGAAAATAAAAAACTCCAGGACAAAGCTATACCACCCTTGGGTATATAACCAAAGGACTATATGTTGGAATGTCAGTGAGAGGTCTTGTATATCCATATACTCATGTTCATCACTGCATCAGTGGCTTAGGGAACCTCTTAGAAGATGAATCAGAAAGAAGCCAGGATAAAAGGAAAAAACCTGGGCAATGGCAACATGTTAACATGGAAAGAGGAAAATCTCACAGGTCCCCACCCTTTCATGAAAAACTAGAGGTAACTAATAATGGCTGTGGAGTGAGAAAGAATTTGCCTCTCAGAAATGAGCTCCCTTATTGGTTATCCAAACTAAAGTGGTTTACCTTGAAATGGTATACACACAAACAACAAAAAAATGACTTAGCTGACTGTACTTATATATTTGTCCAGAAATACATATGTAGCAAAAATAATCATGGAAGAAACCTACCAGTTTGAGAGTGTAGGGGGGCATGGGAAGAGAATATGGAATCGGTCATGGGAGGAGCTATAGGAAGCAGAGAAGAGAGGGGTGATGTCATTATTATACTTTAATTAAAAATATAAGAGAAAATATTAGAAACTGAGAAAAATAAAGTCTAAGGAACTGCATAGGATTCACTTTTGCTGAGAAAGTGAAACTAAAACAAAGCACTTACATTCCTTTTATCTTTCTGAATGCTAACTAGACTCTGAACATTGGGCACCTTCCGAGCAATTGAAGCTTCAGAGCTCTTACCTCCCACAAACAAGTCTCTGCAACTTTTCTTTGCTCTTCTAGAACCTTCACAGCATCACCTACTATTGCCAGCTAAGGCACAATTTATGTTGGAAAGCAAACCTCAAATTTCCCAAGGCTAATGTCTGATGGCAGCAGATGGTAATGGAAATAGTAAGAGAAAGATAAAAGAGAGCAAATATTGTATTCAAGTTAAAGGAGGGGAACCTGCCAGGATGTTTCTGTAAAAGGGCTTGCTTGGAGTTGAACAAAATGAAATGATCATCCATGGAGAAGTGGGTAGAATGGACGAAGAGGGCAATATTCATTCTCAACATGATTCTGTCATGCTTGTTGGGCTGAGGTGTTGAAATATACCCTAAGATGAGACATGTATTTTGCTTTCTCTGTGGGCTTTTATTTAGAAATGAGGATTCAGGTAAAATAGAGCACTCTACCTATAAAATAAGAACAATTCCATACAGTGTACGATCTTAATCAATAAAATGTATATCATAAGTAATACTATGGTGACATAAAACAGATTAGCTGTTACCTTGGGTCATACATTTATGGCTGAGGGCATATGCTATGGTGATGCTCCTGTGCTTAGTAACAATGGAAATGGTTGATACTGATAGAGAGTTGCCATGAAATTATGTATATACACACTGAGTGCCCCCGACTTACATGACTTACACTCCTTACTTTTTAAAATGATTACTTTTTTGTGTACTTAGATTTTTACATGTGTGCACACTTGTGTGGCATGGCTCGTATGTGAAAGGCAGAGGGCAACCTTTGGGAGTTGGTCGTGGAGATGGACTCAGGTCATCAGGCTACCCCTACACACAGAACCATTTTGTTGGCTGTCACTTAGACATTTATATGGGAGAACTGAGTAACTCATTGGTTGTATATCACCATAAAGCTGTTAAAATAGGAATTGTTCAAACCATATTGAAGTATACATGAAATTTAAAAAATATCTGAAATTGTATCATTTTAGTGTAACTACAGTTTATTTTTCCCTATTCATGATTATGTTGAAATTTAGCTTTATTATAGGAATGAAATTAGAGAAAATGTTTTACAAATTAGCATTTTCTATACACAGAACCACAAACTAAAATATAAGATAACAGCAAATCTTTATTATTTATAATTTATTCAAAAATAGGCTCGGCCATAATATGCTGCTGTATGGCAGAAAAACAGGGGATATTAGAATATCAAATGGATTTTTCTTGAAAAGTCTGTTTTAGAGACAAATAAGTCTTCTGAGAGAATCTTTGCATTGTTTTCCGAGTTTTTAAAAATTTACATGACAAATAATGTAATGGTTAATCTTGATTGACATCTTGATTGTCTTGGGGGATGAATATGAGAACTTTGAAACCTCTGGGCATGTCTGGGCAGAAATAGCTGTAGGATCATATCCTGATGGCTGTTTTAATTGCCACAGACCTGGCATTTGACTCACAAGGCAGTAGTGGCAGAACGGTGGGGGCTGAAAGTGGGTGAGAGTCTCTGGACCTCAGGGGCTGTACCTTGGAAAAGCTTATCTTGTCCCTGGTCCCTCCTTCTTACTCTGCTCCTTGGCTGCCCAGGGTGACTGAATGGCTTTCCTCTGCTGTGCTATTCAGTGTTCTATCTTAGCAGGCCCAGAAGTGACAAACAGATGAACATGGATGGAAACCTCAGAAATGGAGCCAAAGTAAATCTTTCCCTTTTACAAAGTGTTTCTTTCAAAAAGTGTTTCAGGTATTTGTCAGAGTGACAAAAAGTGACTGATAGGAGGCCCTTTCGTTGTTTATTTCTGTGACCCAGACACCTGCCCTTGACAAAGCCTGTGTCATGTCCTAGGAGGAATATGGTCACCAAATGGCTGTCACTATTTAAATGTAACATTAATTACTCTTGAAAGACAGTGACAAAGCTTTCCTAGATATTTGTTCTGCCATTGTCCAGACTGGGAACCTCAGAGTAAAGTGTGTTGATACCTACTGGCTTCAGAACACATGCTTGAGTGTTAGTTCCAAATTAAATACTGTTGGAAGCTTCAGTTTTCTCCATCCAATGGGAAAGTTATAAACCATAAGGTTATGTATGTTCTAAATCTTAAAAATGTAAAGAAAGAGTCCTGGAGGACTTTTGGGCATACTAAAAAGCACATTAAATATTTGTTCTTACCCTTATACTCCATGAATAAAGACAAAAGATATTCAATTTAAATATAAATATTTGCCAAATCATTGAATTAAATTGTGTTATATATGACACAGGAAGTTTGTGATCAATTATTATCTTAAAACATCTTAAATACACTTTTGAATATAAAATAATCAGAAATTCTAGAAAACAGCAAATAAGTATATAGATAATCTCTCTAAGCTTGGCGTGAAAACAAAGATATAAAGGGAAACAGTAAAATTTAAATACCCAAGGGTATAAATGTATACATAGGAGTTACTCTAAACTCTATTGAAAGACTACAATAAGGAAATACTTGATTTATAGATGCTTGGCAATCTAGGTATATATAAGATTTCTATAAACCAATGTGACTCCAACAAAGATGGGGAAAGGCCATAAGCAACCAACACAAGAATGATAAAGCAGAATAAATACTCATGTGCAAAACTTGCTTAATTACTAACTGTGAAGTGTCAATTTATAAATGATATTAGTTTTATCTATATATTTTCCAAAGACAAGAGTTATGTATAGAACATATAACAAGATAGATAATCTCATGAGCCCTAAAACAAATTCTAGCTATTTAGAAACATGAAACTATACACGGTGTTTTCTCTGACAAAGTAGAATTATATTTAAAGTTATCAGTAGACAAATGATAGAAAACATTTGTTTCAGGTATCTGGGAGCCAAATACCACACTACTAAATCATGTGTAGGTCAAGAAGAGGGACCAGAGGGAAGAAAAATAAACAGAAGTAAATGAAGATGAAAAATAAAACATACCAAAAGTCATGGAATTTTGCTAACACTTTACCAATATTAGAAAGAGGAAAAGGCTTCTAATCAGTAATGTATGCTCCTGCTTCAGAACATAGGAAAAGAAGAGCAAGAGATTCAAAGTGGAAGGGAGGAAACAATACATATAAATTGAAACCAACAATACTGAAACAAAATGATAAAAATCAAAGAGATGGTTTTTCAAACTGTCCAGTAAAGTTTGCTATCTTCTAGAAAGATGGACAAGGAAGAAAAAGGACAGATCACCAGTATCAGAAATGAGATTAATAACATCTGTCTGCACTCCAAAGGTACCTATTTGTAAAGTATCTAAACAGCTCTCCAAAGATTGATTTAGTGACCTTGTTTAATACCTGGAAAAACATAAATAATTAAAACTTGCAGGAAAAGTAATAGAAATTTAAAAACTACCAGAGAAATTAAGATTACAATAAAAAACCCTCAAAATAAAAATCTCTAAGCTCAGGTGGGTTTTCAGGAGGCTTAGATTGGTTATTTAAATATTAAACAAAACCAATTTTATTCAATCTCTTCAATACAATAGAAAATGACTTCCCATTTTATTTATTTTTTTTCTGAAGCTAGAATTACTCTGTTTTCAAAACCTAATAAAGGAGTACAAAAAAAGGAAAAGCATAGACTAATATTTCTGTTGAGCACAGAAACAAAATCTTGAATGGAATTTTATCAAACCAAGCCAGTGATGTACGAAAAGCATTATGCAGTATGACTAAGTAGAGTCTATTCTATCTACACCAAGGCCCCCCAACACTGAAAAACAGTCAGCACCATCCACCATGTTAACAGGCCACAGAAGGTAAAATCTAGGAGCACATCTGTTGATGCTAGAAAAGCACTTAATAGATTCCAACATCCACTCAGACTTGCAGTGTGCCAGAAATAAACAAACATCATCTCTATGATGCAGAGCACTGTAACATTAAACAAGCAAGTTTCCATCAAGGAGTCTACTTAACAGTGAAAGACCAATTGTGTCTTTTTGTTTGAGATTGGTAAAGAATTCAGGTAAGGATTAAGGCTCATATGACATTTATTATATATAGTTCTGGAAATGCCTTAAAAAATAATAGCCACAAACTGGAAACAATCAAATGTTAATGGTAACTCTCCGCCATAGAACACCACTTAGCAGTGATAATCACTATGCTAAGTGCTGAAGCAGCTTGGATAGATTTCAAGGATCCATTGCGTAAGAAAAAGGAGCAAATCCACAAAACTGAATGTTTATATGATTCTGTTCACATTACATTGATGAAATGATAAAAGTATGGATATTAGAAATGGATTGGTAGCTTTCAGGAGTTGAGAAAGGAATTGAGGGTTGGAGGACATGGGTGGAGCCATTGAGAACAATTGAAGTATCCTGTGGAAAGTGCTCTTTCTGTGTCCTGTATGAACACCAACATTCTGGATCTACTGTTGTACTGTCGATTTATAGAATGTCACTGTTGGGGCAAACTGGATAAAGGCTCCAAGGAATCTTCCATCATTTTTTTTTTGGACACGTGATCCTGCTATTATCTCAAAATAAATTTTAATTAAAAATACAAATCATAATAAATGTTATGAAAAGTGGACTTCTCAAGCACAATTTTTTGAAATAACAGATTGGTTTAAAATTTGAAAGGAAAATATGACAGTAGCTAGCAATTTAAAAATTGAATGTGTTTTGATTTACTGCTCTCCTTTTAGGGATTTCATCTTGAAATTAATTCCTTCATAATGATGCTCATTTCTTTTTTTATTTAGTTTTTTTTTATTAGATATTTTCTTTATTTACACTTCAAATGCTATCCCGAAAGTTCCCTATAGCCTCCCCTAGCCCTGCTCCCCATGATACTCATTTCTACTCTCTGCATCACAGAAACTTTTCTTTGCATCAGACAGATACTGTTACAGAGACGCACAAATGATCAGAATGGAGCCCAGTCCAAACTGATAGACTTACAACATAATTCTTGTGCCTAAGACTCAGGGATTATTGCGGAAGGGGGTTGAGAAGATAGTAAGAGCCCAAAGCAGGGGATTTCTCTGACTGTGTCTCCTAGACATGTCAGAGAAGATATGCCCACAATGTCTAACCAACATGGCTTCCTGAACATGACCTGAAGAGGATAACACCAACAGGCAGGCTAACAGGAATGGGGGTGAGCTCAGGAGGCCTCAACAATCTATGAAGAACTCCAGGCAGCTAAGGACTCCTGAGAGAGGGAGAATCTTCCTCAGGCAAGGGAACACCAGTCAGATATCCAATACCAAGTTATCAGCCCTGGAAGCATACAGATGAGTATAATGTTCTACAGGCTGACCAGGTTGCACTTACGCAACACACACGCACACACGCACACACGCACAAAATTAAAGAAAAAGAAGCTGTAAATATAAAAAGAGCAAGCTGAGAGTACATGAGAAAATTTAAAAGAACGAAAGGGAAGTAAAAATTATGTAATTATATTAGAATCTCAAAAAAATTTAAAAGAGCAGATGGGGAAAATGCTCATTTTAGCATTCAATGTATACATCCAACGGCATTTTAAATTATAGACAGATAACCGTGCCCATCAATAGGTATAGGGTTTTCTCTTATACTAATATAAATGAACATTTTGTAGTCATTTCAGAGAAGCATGCAAACAGAAATAACTAGATAAACAAAAATGACCTACAATCAGATGAACACAGCAAGCTCTGAGCAACACTTCACATTCTTGTAACATAAGCTATCTACACCTTGCACAAGAACAGGAGAAAGTAACAGAACCAATGGAGATCAAGTTGTAGCTCGTTCTCCATCACCCCCACGCTGGGGCTGGAGTATGAAGGGAAGATAGGAATCCATTACTCGCTACTGGATATAGTTCTGGATTATTCTCTTTTTTTAAAAAAAAACTAGATGCCTGTATGATGAAATATGATCATGAAACAGTGTGTCACAGTAATAGGCCTTTACAGTGGAAGACATACTTTTCCCATCCATAATTTAACTAGCAGGCTTGTGAGGTAGGTAAACAAGTGTGTGAAATGAGAAAATGGGGTTTCCCAAAGACCATCTTCTTCCCTGTGATATTCCAATGGGAAGGGACAGAATCTAACACTCCATGCATCTTCTAGGCTAGCTCCATGCTTAAGCTGTGTATTACTTTTGCTCACTCATACTCTGCTTTTTCTAGTGAGAAGTACTCCTTCTCGTCCTTTCGCTCTGCAAGCTGTCAATCAAATCCATGTCTTTCCAAGAGTTTATGGAGTAAGAATGACCCCTCCTACAAAAGCAAGGTAGGTCCTTGCTTTTGATCAAGGAGACCTTGGGTAGTGTTGCAGGCTGGACCCACAATTCTTTTTAATTTTCTCCCCAGTGAAGTGGAATGTAGACCCCTGGTTTTTGTTTGTTTTGTTTTGTTTTGTTTTGTTTTGTTTTTTATATTATTTTTATTGGATATTTTCTTTTCATTTTGTGTCACATATTTTAATGGCTTATGTCTGAGTGTTGATATTTTCTTTATTTACATTTCAAATGTTATACCTGTTCCTGGTTTCCTCTCTGAAAAACACCCTCCCCCTATATCCTTCCCCCTCCCCCTGCTTCCCAACCAATCCACTCCCACTTCCTGGCCCTAGCATTCCCCCACACTGGGGCATAGAGCCTTCATAGGACCAAAGTCCTCTCCTCCCATTGATGACCGACTAGGCCATCCTCTGCTACATATGCAGCTGGAGCCATGAGTTCCACCATGTGTTTTCTTTGGTTGGTGGTGTAGTCCCAGGGAGCTCAGGAGGTACTGGTTAGTTCATGTTGTTCCTCCTATGGGAGGAACTTCCGCTTTGTAGGTCCTTTCTCTAGCTCCTTCACTGGGGGCCCTATGTTTGGTCCAATGGATGGCTGTGAGCATCCACCTCTGTATTTGTCAGGCACTGGAAGAACCTCTCAGGAGACAGCTATATCAGGCTCCTGTCAGCAAGCATTTGTTGGCATCCACAACAGTGTCTGAGTTTGGTGGTTGTATATGGGATGGATCCCTAGGTTGGTCAGTCTCTGGATGGTCATTTCTTCAGTCTCTACTCCACACTTTGTCTCTGTAAGTTCTTCCATGGGTATTTTGTTTCCCCTTCTAAGAAGGATCGAAGTATCCACACTTTGGTCTTCCTTTTCTAGAGTTTCATGTGGTTTGTGAAGTGTATGTTGAGTATTCTGATCTTCTGGGCTAATATCCTCTTATCAGTGAATGCATATCATGTGTGTTCTTTTGTGATTGGGTTACCTCACTCAGGATGATATCCTCCAGATGCATCCATTTGCCTAAGAATTTCATAAGTTCATTGTTTTTAATAGCTGAGTAGTACTCCATTGTGTAAATGTACCACATTTTCTGTATCCATTCCTCTGTTGAGGGACATCTTGGTTCTTTCCAGCTTCTGGCTATTATAAATAAGACTGCTATGAACATAGTGGAGCATGTGTCCTTACTACATGTTGGAGCATCTTCTGGGTATATGCCCAGGAGTTGTATTACTGGGTCCTCAGGTCCAATATATACAAAGAATTCAAGAAGTTAGACTCCAGAGAAACAAATAACCTTATTAAAAATGGGATACAAAGCTAAACAAAGAATTCTCAACTGAGGAATACCGAATGGCTGAGAAGCATCTAAAAAATGTTCAACATCCTTAGTTATCGGGGAAATGCAAATCAAAACAACCCTGAGATTCCACCTCACACCAGTCAGAATGGCTAAGATCAAAAATTCATGTGACAGCAAATGCTGGCCAGGATGTGCAGAAAGTGGAACACTCCTCCATTGCTGGTGGGATTGCAAGCTGGTACAACCACTCTGGAAATCAGTTTGGCAGTTCCTCAGAAAATTATGCCCCTATTTAAAAGGAGCAACTCAGTGGTTTGTTATGTAGCTTAATGTCATCTTCAAGGTACAAATGAAGGAAACAGTATTAACACAGCTAAAAACACAATCACAGAAGGACACAAAATTCCTTTATCCTTAAATGGGGGACTATATTCCCTGGAGTGAAATCTCACCAGAGAACTAGTGATGAGTTATCAGATCCTTACCATGTAAGGATCATTGTCAAAAGCCATTTCTATTGCTACTCTTTATTTTTTTCTACCAGCATTGGCTTTTCTGAGATCTTGTTAAAGGGGGACTCCACTGAGTACCTTACCCCAGCTACGCAGAAGCGAAGTGAGTTCTAGGCTAACCTGTGCTACATAGAGTCAGTGCTTCACAAGAAGGGGCGGGACGAATGAGAGAGGGAGATGATTCAGACACTGTTAATATCTTGTGTGACCCTGAACTATCATCAATTTGACCTCACACTAAGATTTTTTGGCTAATGTCTGCTTTTTCTTATGTTAATCATAAGGGTAGGTTTTTCTATGCAGTTAAAGAATTAAGACCAAAATTTGAAACCTGATCAATGGTTGTTCTCCTGTTTATGATCTTTCACTTGAAATTATCTGCTAGGCTGACTTCCTATGAATCATACCTCAAGGGGAAGAAGGAAAGCATTTCACTGTATCTTTTGTGCATGGAGAGGGTTCTCTTCATTTAACCTTCCTGAACGACCCCTGCAGCAATCATTTCTTCTGCTGATGGGGGCATTCTGCTGCTGTTCACGCCATCTTCCAAGTCAGTGGGTGGCATTATAGTGTATGCATTCTCTCCTTCTGGTGGTTTAGGGGTTCAGGGGTGGGGTAGATGTCCTCTAAAGAGGCCAGAGCTACCTCTGAGATGAGATTCTGAAAATTAGATGAAAGGGTTTCCATCCTAGCAACCCTTAAAAAATACATAGAAACACATCTGTCCCTTATTTTTTCAGCTTGCTTCATGGTGAGTCACTCAAGTTCTTAAAACCATACAATTACACATGCTAACAGCAGGGGAAAAGAGTAGATAATAAACCTGGCAGGGGTAGTTTAACCAAACCATGTGTATCCATGGTTTATATCAATAAGGGCGACTTAAGAATTCTTTTAAGGTACGTGTGCATACATATATGCATACATGCATAATAAAGTTCCCAGACAAAATGCTTTAAAATTATTTGTATACACTCAAATGTATGAACACACACACACACACACACACACACACACACACACACACACACACAGACACACACACACACACACACACACAGACACACACATCTACTGTCTCTAGTACGTTTAAAGATGAATGTAAATGGTATGTTTTTGAAAAAATGTGGAGTGACTAATGACATAGAATAGAGGTAGAATTCACTCTTATGCCCTAGGTTACTGCACTCTCATTGTTTGATAAATAAATGTTTCCTTCTGTGAAAATTATAATAAAAGAAATTAAAAAGTTTACAAGCCAAAGAATTCTGGTGGTATATAGAATATTGGTTTCTTAAAAGAAAAAAAAAGAATAGTCTTGCTTATCATATACACATGATTTCACATGACACTTTTATTTTCTAAACTCCCACTATATAATAAAAATTTTAATATGTACAAGTATATGCACATACACACACGCACAATTGTAATTTGTTCTGAAGCCAAGATATCTAGAGAGTAAAACATGATGGAAGATTAGCTATATGCTGTGAACAAGTGAAGGCATAGAACTAAATATAGATGACATATCTCTCGGGAGAAGCAGTTTACACAGCACTAGGACCCAGGCTGCTTCTTCAAGGCCTCTAACCTTTCAGATGTTAGGAGATACTTAGAAGCACATATGAGACCCTGATCATCTAAAGTTCCCCATCTGAGAGTCTCTTGGATTTTGACATTTATCCTTGTGTCTGTTTATATGTGTTTGTGTGCATATATGTGTGAGGGTGCATGTGTGTATGGAGGTCAGAGGACAGCTCCAGACATTATCCATCTCTACTTCTGAGACAGGACCTCCTATTGGTCTGGAGCTTGGTAACCAGGCTAGACTGGTTTGCCAGTGAGCCCCATGAGTCCACCGGCTGTCTAACCTCATCACTTGGCTTACAGATATGCTACATCATACCTGATTTTCCAATTTTCATTTGATTTAACTTTTACTTATATGCATGTGTGTGTGTGTGTGTGTGTGTGTGTGTGTGTGCGCGCACGCGAGTGCGAGGCTGCTGTGGTTAGGTGAGGGTGTTGGATGCACTGAAGCAGGAGTTACAGGTGATTGTGAAATGCCCATTGTGGGTTCCAGTGCTTGTGAAGAGAGTGAGAACTCCTAACCATGGAGCCCACTCCCCGCTTCATCAGCCCCTACTTAATGTGAGCTCTGTGGCCCAAACTCCGGTTCTCATGCTAGCAAAATAAGCACTTTACAATTGAACACATCCCCAGACGCTAGTGTTTACTCTTACAAAGTAGTTCTCACAGTATTTTTGTTTGTCATTAATTACTATAGGATAAAAAAAATCAACTTTTTGACTTTTTTCAATGACTATGATTATTTTTGCATTTAAAACTTTATTTTAAAGTTACATATTTAAAAACAGTTAACAAAAATCTAAAATGCTACGACCTTTATTTATTGTATGCAATTGTCATTTCCTTTCTATAAAGCCACCACATTCTCAACTTCTTTGTCTCATTTCTTCATTCTTGGTCAATGTAATAAAATAGTACATTAAAGGTATTTTTTTTTTACCTGCAACTCTTTTTGTGTCTAAGTCCCAGACCCACAAGAAATTAAACATTTAAATATTAGCTTATTATGCATGTACATGCAATTTATACACAGATACACACTCTATACTTAATTTCAACAATCTTAGAAGATTATAGTGTTCTGAAGTTATTTATCTACATCCATTATTGGTATGTATTGCTATTTCTTTCATGTATTTGATTGCATACAATTGTGTAATATATTGATTGTAGGATATTTTAAGGCACATTCCTGCACCCAAATATGATAAAGATTTTAGTTTAGTGGCACCTTTAAGTTTAGAGTGTTTGTATTCTTTTCTCAATCAAGAATTGAGAGGGATAAAGATACAGAGAGAGAGAGAGGGAGAGAGAGACACAGAGAGGAGAGAGGTGAGGGTGGCAGGATAGAATGTTCAGAGAAAAGACATTATACATGATTTTGATTTCAGAACACATTAAAATGGATCCATTCTAGAGCATTGTATCCTACACATATTTTATTTTATACATATTCCCTAGTTTCAACAACTTCTCTATGTGGTACATTCAACTGATACCTTTCCTTTGGCACTTATGCACTAAATGCTTATAATAGAGATTAAAGGTTAATTAAAATGTTATAAATATTCTAAGATCATGACAATTTAAGAAGCATCGACAGTGGATTACTTTAGATAAGCTTCAACTCTGGCCTCTTCAGCTAACAATTTCTCTAGACTGTGAATTGTCTGATGGTAAGAATGGTGGCTTATTCAGTCAGCACTTAATGTAAGATGTCTGCCTTTTTTTTTTTTTTGTCTTTGATTTTATGGTATAAATAAGATACCCTAGGGCCATTGGGATGTTACCAAACTTCATGGTAATGTGAATGAATTCCCTACATAAAAAGCAAGCATGACTAGGCAGCTAACTTCTTCAGGGCAGTCTCTACCTGCATGTTCACAGGCCCTGTGGAGATGGCTCTGTCTCAGGTTGGAATCAAGGACACAGACAGGATATTTTGCTCCCTTTGGAAATCCAGACAATGTTGACATGGAGCTACTGTTTGTCTGGATGGAGGTTGAAAGGGGGTTTCAGATCCACATCCCTCAAGAGCTAAAACACCAACCTCCATCCCCACTATCTTTGCCAAAGCTAACCAAATGGTTGAGTCTAGTGGAATGGGAGAAGGCTACTTGCCTTCTGGAAGCAGGACGTCAATGTCTTCTGAAGCACAAGACAGCCTATCAGTCTTAGCAAGCTGGACGGTTTCGTATTTTCCCTATTAGTAAGAATACTTAGATATGGCTTGCTTTGTTTACATTTAAGAAGTCATTTGCATTTTAAACATTCAGATTCGTTCCTATGACTATAAATATCATCACATTTAGCCATCTACACACTAAACCTTCATCATGTTGGTGTGCTCATGAGGGAGGAGATCAGGTAGAGGTCTGTTTTTACCTGGAAGAGGCTGGAATCAACTTGCCATCTCCATTGCCGTCCTTTCAGGAGTGTCTCTCCAAAATTCACGTGTCCACAGACTTCAGTTCCGTGAGCGTATACAACAGAGGACTCCGCTGCCTTCTGACTTGATTATTCTCAGTTCCAAAGACCCCTAAATGTCATTGCTATGTAGAATGTGCATGGGTCCTTCACAACATGGACCTGCCCTGACTCAAAGGCAACCACAGACTCTGACTTCAATCTTAGATGGTGCAACAGAATCCTGGATGGCTCTTGGTCACCTTTGCCACATAGTCTAAGTGAGTAATAATCCCGACCTTTGCCAAACGCATGACTTGAAGCAGAGACTGGGTCACAGAGCAACACCTTTCAATTTGGCCTAGGAATTAGCAGAATCTCCCAATTAAAAGTCACAGGCCCAGCCCTTCTGCCTTTCAAAGGATTCTACTTTCAGAAATTGTGGCTTCATCAGTTAAGAACGTTTGTCTAAACCTTCTGATAACTGACTCCCGTTCCTTAGAGATGCTGGGGGGAATTTATCTGAACTACTCAAATGTCCACGGTGGTGGCAGGGATATAGAAATTGGTATCTCCTTTAAAAAAGAAAAAGAAAAAAATTAACCCAAACGAACAGTAACACCTAGGTTTAAAATCATGCCCAGCTCATGTTTGACAATCCTTCTGATAGCCTAAATACTATAAATTTAGTTGACGATAACAGAACAGATGGAAAAACATATGGCTTGTAGGTAGTGTGTGGCGGTTGATATTTGCGGTACATTAGGGGAATTTATTTTATTTTGTCTCTTTCCTTGTGTAACTTTATGATATTTTATCAAGTGAATTTTATATGTCTTTTGACTTATTTCTGTAGTAGTATTAAACTCTTTGTGACTCAAACATTCTATTTTTAAATAGCTGGTTTTATAACCCCTTCAAAGCACACATTGAAGTACATAGGCGAGACCTTCATTCAGAGAAAACATTTCAGAGTTACTGGCAATCCATGGACAGAGATTACACATGTAAAACAGGTGCATATTTATGGAGACTAATTCAGGCAAAGCTTATTAAAGATGGTCTGTCTAGCTGATATTTAGATTAGACGTGTATCTAAAAGTCCATCCAAACCATAGCTCTAGATTTAATATTGATCTTTGTAACTTCACATTTTCTTAAAAAAATGATTTTAAAAATCACATTTGCTTAAAATACTGTTTTCATCCTGTTAGATGAATAAGGGAAAATTTATGTACATGGAAAAAAAGACATAAAGACACTTGCTTATATACAACCTTCAGCTTGACTTGATTTGCTTTTAGGCTAGACAGTGGCCGGGGAACCCTGTGCCACTTTGAAGTTTCTCTGAATTGAAACTCAGCTTCCTGAGGCTTGTCTGTCAACAATTTGTAACTTTTTTTTTTAAATCTAAGTATTTACTTAAAAAAAATCTTTTTAACAACACAAGGCAAGATGAAAAAGGTATTTCTCTTTAGCGGGAGTAAAGGGTAAACAAAGGCAGATGTATCAACTTTAAATAAGGATGTGTGAAAATGCCTATAGCTGCTGGCTACTTAACAGTATGCCTGTATAAAAGTCACTTAGTCTTGAATTCTTGGTAAATTTTCTTCTATCAGACTCTTTTAATTTCTCCGTATGACGTTTTCCCTCTGCCTAGCCTCTGACATTCATGTATGGGTCTCATATTTCTGGCTATCTTTGGCTTTTACACGTGATACTTCTCTACCAAGATGAATTTTATTAGTTCTCTCTGTTACCCATGGTTTGAGATTACTTTCACACAAACAAAATCCTTTAAACTAGGTGAGAAGAAAAGAGGTAATATTAAAAGGTAATATTAAATGACTTCTCTCATGATTGTCCATATAACAAGCTCCCTCTGAACAGCAGGCCAACATCAGAACATTCCATCCAGGCAAGCCTTATATTTCCAATTAAGGCATGTTTAGGTTTAACTAATTGTTAGTGTTTGGCTTTGAATTATTTTGTATGTTTTACAAAATAGATTTTCAGAGGAGTTTCTCACTCTTAATATATGGGAAGGTACAGAGATCTCTCGTACGTCTGTGCCTCTGTACACACAATCTCTCCATCACTTACTTGGCTAAATTTTGCTTTTTAATAAATAATGCTATCACAAAAAGGAAAGTCAGTTGTGAATTTTCATTCCTTGTTATTTTTTTTAAATATTCTTCTCTCATATCGTACAAACCAACCACAGTTTCCCCTTTCTTCTCTCCTCTAAGCTACACCCTCCCTCTCCCCCAGACTCAACCACCTTCCTCCATTTTCCTTCAGAAAAGAGCAGACCTCTCAGGACTATCAAATGACCACAAGTCTCACAAAATCCCGAGCTGACAGCCATAGCATACTATGCTCAGGAACCCACATTTCTTCCCATCCCTCCCTCCTTTACCTCACTTAACATCATTGACCTCACTGAGCTTCCAGCCCAGGAGAAAGACTAGCCTGTTGTTTTATTAAATTGTTCAATGATTTCCCTATTCTCATGTTTACTCCACGTTTTTCAGATGATTTTGTTCCTATCTAATTGCCTTCCCTTCCACTGTCATCCATTTCTTCTTACTCAGCAAAGATGAGTGGGTTAATTAATATCTACCAGGTGAGGCTGGGCTACGGTAAGGACACTGGCTGTTACCTCCTTTATTTATTTGTGAAATCGTCTCATTTCACACTGTCTTCTAACTAGACCAAGGAAGTAAGGGCTAGTAACCACTCGATGGATGCACAAGGCGATCCTCATGCAGCCATTTTGGCAGATATAGCGGAGTTGACCTTGGCGTATTGACCTCACTGCAGGTGTTCTTGCGGTGATCATGGCTCCATCTACCCACGTATCCACAGCTGCTTTCTTCATCCTGCCATTCATGCCTAGCAGCACCCAGTCACTCTTCAGATAAGTTAAGCATCTGTTACTCTGATGGCTCCGTGCCCCGCTGCTCTGTTTGCTCTGAATATAAACCAACAGGAGCTACAAACTGAGCCTTGTATTTTGTGCTAAGCTCACTTGAAATACATCCTTCCATTTTCCTGCTGATGTCATGAATTTGGTATGTAACTGGATTCATTTATTTCAGAGTTTATATATTTCATGTATTTATTCATTAGTTCAGGGTTTTGGAGACTGTGTGGAGAAGTTCTTTTTGGGACACTGGCTGTGGAGGAGGTCGGCTGGGTGCTTTCTCTTCCTTCTGAGCTATCACGATTTTACCCCAGGATCTGGTTCCCAAGTCTTCATTGGTGAAATCATTTTGTTGCAGGATATTTAACCATACTTTGAGCCCTGAGATTGTGTTGTTTTCTGGAGAAACCTGTGTTTATTTGTGGTATGGCTCAGCCCTTGCACACACCTTTAATCCAGGAGCTTTCTGCTTATTCTAAACATGATTTAAAAAGTCAACCCTAGATCAAGAGGTGGAGCAAGGAACCTATGGTCAGGGAGTGAACACAGGAAAAAAACCATAGTGAGTAAAAGGAAGTCAGGAGGATGGATAGAGAGGCGCACAGGAAGTAGAAAGGAGGGACACTGAGTTTGAAAAAGGTTTGAAGACTGCGTGGAGGAGAACTTCTTTATGGGACTTGGGCTGTGAAGGAAGTCGGCTGGGTGCTCTCTTTGCTTCTCTGAGTTTCCAACTATTTACCCCAGTTTCCAACTATTCATTGGCAAAAGTCAATCAATTGAGATTTTGTTGAAGAAAAAAACAGCTAAGTTTTGCGTTTAGAGATTATCCTTTTAATTTACTTATCTTAAACATAAATCATTTTGTATGTGTGTGTGTGTGTGTGTGTGTGTGTGTGTGTTTCCAAAGAAAAACTCTGTAAAGTAAGAAAAAAAAGGTGGGGAAAGGAAATCATGAAAAAATATAGAGTATGAATTAAAAATTAAAAAGTTCATTAATCAGGTTCTCCCTTCTGCCCCATGTACCTTACTCAGTACCCAGGACTACCATTTTCATTAGTTTTGGCTTCCTTTGCTACCATTTTTTCTTATTTTTGCAAACATAATTAAATATATGTATATGTAAGCTAATTATGCTATACACATGCATATGTAGAGCATATCTAAGAATGCAGTATGTCAGGGCTAGAGAGAATGTTCTATAGAAAAATGTAAATATGTCAGGGATGGAGAGATGGCTCAGAGTTTAAGAGTACTGGTTGTACTAGGGCCATGGTTAACAACGGAGCTGTCATTTACACCTGCTGGGAGAGAGAACATTGATTTTCTCCAGTGGAGTGACACTGGGTATCTCAACCACTCCAGTGCAGGCCTCATAGTCAGAAGTCGCTGACAACATAGAATGAACTCCATGGGATTTTTTTTTTTTTTTTTTTTTTTTTGGTATGTCTTTATTTGGTTACAGTTTGATGTTTTGTTGTTTCTTTTAGGATGGTATTTTATTTTGTTTTCCTGACTTTGGGCGATTTTGTTATTAGATTGGGTTTTTGCTTGATTATTTTTTAAGGACTGAAAGTTGGGTGGGTAGGGATGAAGGGCGATCTGGAAATAATTAGGGGAGCAGAAGAATATGGTCAAAGTATATTTAAAATTAAAAATTGTTTTAAATAATATAAATTCTAATTAAAAAGGGGAGGAAAGAAGTGTCTTTAGGGACGACACTTTGAAATCTTCAGTAAGTAAGGTGCTACTCTTGCTTTCCTGGGAACATTTTTTTGCCAAGGACAGGAATGCTTTTGGCATAATGATCACCAGGAGCCCTAAGTGATTCTGTGATGTCACAGCTCTTAGACTGACTACCTTTATGATGTAGTCACTTACTTCCATCTGTGTAGGACTACTGAAGTGCCAATATAATCTGCAGAGTACAAAGCTGTTCAGATGTGAAGTCTGTGTGGGTAAAGTGTACAGGATATGGCTGAAGCACCTTCGGAAATGCAGGCTGTTTCCCCTAACAGTCTATCAACAGATTTAGAGACCTCTTCCGGCGAGCCTTGGTGTGACAACACAGGTCAGAAGGACTCAGACTTATGGGCTATTATTGAGGAAAGTGCATTTCAGGTTTTGGCTCAGCGATTCTTGATAAAGAGGCCACCGCATACCCTCTGTGCCTCAGAGCCAGATGAAGACAGTAACTTATTTTCAATGACCTTCCCCAGAAAACTCTGGAAAATAGTGGGAAGTGACAAATTTAAGTCTATTTGGTGGGATGAGGACGGGACTTACATAGTGATCAATGAAGAGCTCTTCAAGAAGGAAGTGTTGGAAAGAAAGGCCCCCTTCAGAATATTTGAAACTGATAGCATGAAAAGTTTGGTTCGACAACTTAATCTGTATGGATTCAGGAAAATGAGACAGAACTTCCAAAGATCTGCTTCTCTCCCCGACTTTCTGGCTGAAGAAAAAGGAATTTCTGCCTCATGTAAGTTACAATTCTACCAGAATCCAAACTTTCTGAGAGACTGTCCCCATCTTATAGAAAGAATGAAAAGGAGAATTGGGATTAAAACAGTTTCTCGTGGAGCTGCTCCTTCCCTTCCTGATTTCAAGAACAAACACTTCAGACCAGACTTGGTCAAGATGGATGACCATAGTTTGGGTGTAGCTGTCCAAACCAGTGAGAGAAACTTGTTGTCCAGCTCTAGTATTTCAAATGTATATCTGAGACAGAAGCCTTCTCTTGCTCAAGGGGGTTCTGATACGATGGATGTCATCAGAAGCGACTTTTCTCTTGCAACGCCAAGTTCCTTCAGACCACCTGAAGAAATTCTAACACATCGGCCTGCTCCATTAAATGAGGTGTCCTCTCTTTGTATGGACTCACAGAGAATCTTCACTCAAGCAAACGACAGCACTGTGAATTTCATTATAACCTCTATTACTCAAAACCGCGGGGACATGTCTCACTTGTGGAATAGTTGTATTGAAATGCAAGGAGAGCCTTCCTTTCAGCCTGGGTTTCCTCACTTTTCATCCAGTTCATCTACTTATTCTGACTCAAAAGCAAAGGGCGAACCTGAGTTACCGATACACAAGGAAAGAGTAGCATCTACCACGTTGGCATCAACATCAAACCATCACTCATCTTCTTGAGGCCATCAGTTTTATGATTACCAACAATCTACTTGGTTCTTTAGGAAGACATTCATCATAGCAGAGATTAGAATTCATGTTGACAAACACCTGGAGTGTACCTGAGATTATTGTAATAGAACAATAAAACTCTATGTGCACCTTTAAAAAAAAACCAAGAGTACTGGCTCGTCTTCTAGAGCACCTGTGTTTGATTCTCAACATCCACAGGGCAGCTAACAATTCTCTGTAACTCAGGTCCAGGGGCTCCAAATCCCTCTTTTGGCTTCCCTGGGCAATATATGAATGTGGTGCACAGGCATACATGCAGGCAAAACATCCACACATATAAAATAAAATATTGCTGATTTTTAAAAAAGAATGTATATATGTGTACAAATAAATATTGGTGAGTCTCTGTACAAACATATTTGTATATTCATATGTAGAGTACATACATATATAAATACATATTATAGTGTATGTTCACTTTTCAAAATGCCTAAAATATACCCACTTAGCATTTTAACCATCCTTTCCATTTTTCTTTTATAGATGTACAGATGTACTATAGTTCAATTAGTGGTAATAAAGGCAGTTTCTGATATTTTTTCTGTTGTGGAAAGTATTGCAATAAATGCACTTTGATTTTTTTTTTTCATTTTGGCTTTGAGTGGTTTAAAGTCTTAAACTTCAGAGTTCTATTTCCTGAGAAATTCTCTTTTTCTAGGGAGAAAAAACAAATCACTTGATTCAGGAAGAACTTGGAACTATTCCACTTACATCTAAATTTTTAGGTGGCTTCCATTTTTAACCTTTCCTATTTATTAAAAGAATATAGAGTAGGGGGTCATACAAAGTAGGTGGCTTTAATATAATTTACACATTTGAAGTATTGCATAGTGTGGCTGTGGTTTGTTATGGTCATTCTTATATTAATGTTTGTTATGATCATTCTTATGATCAGTCTTCTGATCATCCATTTTTATGAGTCCAAGTGGATGGTGCCAAGCATTCTCTTGAATATTTATTGAGAAAATATTTATGCAGTGTCTCTGTATGGAGCTGTGCAGGGGGATGAGTTGTGAGAACTGTCTCCTGTGATGCTCTGCTGTACCTGGGTTAGTCATGTGCCCTAAGCTAAGGTGGTTTGCAATTTCGGAAATCAGAGTTTTTATATGAAGTAAAAAGTCAAAGTCATAATTCTACTTTGATTGTTTCATGGGACTCCTGGAAGACACAACCGCAGTGATGAATGTGAAGTCGATTGCTAAAATATAAAGAACCATAAAATCTATGGAATAGTTATTGTTTATGGTGGGAGTATATGCTCTTAAGTGTTTGCTATTATCTTTCCCAATAGACTCAGCTGTCTGAAAAGTGCAACAAGAGTCGTTGTTCCTTTGATATTTCCTCAAAGCAGCTGCTACAGAGGAACAGACATGGAGTTTATGAAACATTTTGTTTTACTGAGTCACATACAAAGGGTCTCAAACACAAATTTCTGTAGTTGCAACACAGGAAACATAAACAAGACCATGGCGAAAAGTAGGAAGACATTAAAACCAAACTGGAGAATGAATTCCCAGCCCAAAGACGTTCAAGCTCAAAAAATCAAACTGGGAAGTATCACTGTAAACAAACAGTGGGAATGGGTTGCATTTAGCAGTTCCGGCACTCCTTGTGAGATGAGCTTTATACCAGGGCTCTGCTTGGTAAAGGAACCTTTTATGTCCTGGATAATCTTCACAATGTGGATATTCACAAAAACAGTCAAATCACCATAGTATTAACCCCTGAACACGAAAATAATAGCAACAATGTCTGTGATATACTAAGCCAGATCTACAAGGCTCTAGGTTACATGTTTACTAGTAAATTTATATTTATTTGACTCACATAGGATAGTCAATATTTTTACTGGTGAAATATAGAGTAAGATCTATTTGTACAGCTTGTCTCAGACATGCCCCTTGTAAGTGCTTCATTGTGCAACACGTGTTTTATTCATGACCACTGCAGGGTCAGATGTTATTGTGTTGTTGCTTTTTACAGAAAGTTTATTTTTAATTTATATTTGAGGCAGGATATGACTACAGAGGTCTGGGTGACCTGCAATATACCATGTACCTTAGTTGGGACCCCAGCTCCCAGAGAAGTGTTTTCCAGGGCTGGGATTACAGGCATATGTCTTTGCTCCTGTCTGCTGCTTAGTCACTTTTACCTTGTAAATACTATATCAAGCGTACCTGATCAGCCTGCATATTTTGCCTGGTTTTAGAATAGTCAGAGCCAAGTCTGTCATTGACTTCTAGAAGAGTATACCAAATGTTTTGTTACACAGATACTAGGTTCTCCCTATTCAATTCTCGTAGTTCCTTCTTCTTCCTTTGCACTGTGAGTGACTTTCTGCATCTTACTATGCTTCACCTTGTAATCTACCTTAGAACCACGTTGAAAAAAGCTGAGGCACGGAGGTAGAAACCCCCTAGTAGGTGCATTTGAGAGAAGAGAGTAACTTATTTCCCTTGTGATTTCCAGCAGAGTGTGCAAGCGGCCATCTCAGATGACTTTCTATAAGTAGTAGAACTGAAAACTGTGTTTTCTAATTCTTTGCTATTTAGCAAGCATTATTTAATTTTTCCTATAATTTTTCTTTGGTAGGGAAAAAAAAATCTTTAAATAACCCGAAGTTTGGGAGGGGCCCAAGGAAGAGTCATACCTGCCTTCAAGGTTCTGCAAAGTTGATTGATGGATTAAAGCTTCTAGATTCTGGAGAGCAGAGGTGTTATGATTCAGAGACAAATTATTGTGGCTGTATAGACACTTGGTTTTCTACATGTGCCTTAAATACCATCCGTGCAACTACAAGTAAAACCTTTTGCAATATGTTGACAACCCAGAAGCTAAGGATGTCATTAGAGTCTTCTGAGACCTCTAGGAAAGATTCTCCCACTTCGATGACTTCCCTCCGATGGATTTGACTTATGGCTCTATTCCGTTGCATAAGTGCCAAAACTTCAGGCAAGTCTTGCCATATTGGAAGACACCGTTTGGATTAACCTGTATCTGTGTTCCTAGACTATGGTCATTCATGTCTGGTGTGAGAATGAATGCTCTTTTAATCTCTTGGAGAGGCGAGTGGTGTTTTATATCTTCACTTAATCCTCATCTTCTTCTGTTGGCTTGTCTTAGGGAGAGAAACACAGGAGTTCTGTATTTCCTCATTTTTTTCTCAGCCACATACTCTGATATACCTAAAAGAGTAGCAAATGGAAGTGCTTGGGGCAAGATACTTCTGAGCCACATCATTGCCTTGCTTCTGAGACACCCTTCAGTTCACTTTCTCTTGGTCAGAAAGTGATATGATATGTCTTTCATGTTTTCCAAGGTCTCTTGACTGTTGATCAGTGTTAGCTTGTATTCTGCTGCTGAGAGTTTAGAATGCTTTCTTATCCAGTCGTGACCATGGTAAGAGATGCAAAGACAAACTACAATGAATCAATCCTGCCTTGCTTGTCAATCATGGTTCTCGCTAGGAAGGAGGAAACAAGGTTCTAAAGGCAGATCAAATCCGAATGGATTTTGGAATTTGCCTTGGAACTCAAAAGTAAACTAATGAAAAATCATTCAAAACGAAAAATATTATCTGTCAGAGAGAGAACTGTATACGTCAGTATTTTCACAGCTCTGCCCTGCTCACATTGAAGTCAAGAACAACGATGCCGCTACCTGTGGCAGCTTGGTTAGCTGGATAACATGTTTACACACTTTTCCCTAGTCCTGCATGTGTGATACTTCTACACCTAGAGGTGAATGAGGATCTGGGGGAAACAGTGAATGGCCTCAGCCTTCATTTGCATTGATTCAAAAGGCAATTTTTACATTTTTCAGAGACTGAAATTTCTCACAGGAGCAGGTGCCCCAAGGTGTCTTTTTGCTGTCACTGAAACATTTTGGAAGACAGTAGGAAGGGAGGCCTGCATTTCTCCTGGGGCCACCGTTTTCATCTGATAGTTTTCTGTTTCCTGGGGTTCTCGATTGGATGTTACTTTCAAAGTTCTAGCCATGGAAAAATGTGATTTCTTTTGTTTTTCAGGGAAACAAACCCTAACTGGTACTATAAACTGTAACAATACGAAGTCAGGTGTGGCTTAGGTACACCAAGATGGGAGATGAAGGTAGATTTCTAGAAGTCCACAGCTCTGACACTTTCTTAGAGGAAGAGTTTAGAAACTCGGACACGGATTCTTTTCACCTTACTGCTTGACAGCAAACCCTTGGCTTCGTGCTTATGGGTAAGCCCTCTGCCACTGAGGTACACATGCAAGGCCCAGACTCCGCCATTCTTGATGAGAATTTTAGGACTTAAAGGGTGGGAAAGACATGGAATTTAATGTACTACTATTCTTCTCTTATCCCTTAAAAACTACGACTGTGCCATCCTATAAACTGAGAGATGTTATTTTCAATGTTGAACCTGATGTGATACTCCCACTAGCAGTTTTAAAATATTGAAGATTGCAAGCAAAATCTTTATAGCTGGTTATGAAACAAACAACGAGCAAACAGGCCTGCCAACTTACCTTGTTTTCCACTTCATGTCTGTAAGTGGTGAATTAATTTAATTCTCTCTGTATGCACTAAGCACATAAATTGTATGGTATTTCCTGTTGATTCTAAATTTCACAAAAAATACAGAGCCATACAAAAGTTTTAATCACAGCATTGCTTATTATAATAGTTATTAGAAGGCATATGTGTTATAAGAATAAGAATGGGGCTGCTAATATTCAATGTAGCTATGTAAAGCAACATTATATACTCAGTAAAGTTACGTATCTCTGAAAGAGACTATAGGAGAGAGAATCTTCAAAGCATAGAGAGCTCCCAGCCTTGCCCCCAGGGTTCAGCCTCCAGCACTGAAAAAAAAAAAAAAAGAGGGGCCTATGTTTCTTCGAAAAAGATGTACTCCTGAAAATCAGATTAAAATTTAGAAGATCTATTTCATCCTCGATCTTTTTAAAAGTCAAGTTTGTTTCTTGATGTCATCATTCACATATAGACATCCCAGTGAACAGGGTCCTTGCTGTATGAAATAAATCTTCCTGCAGTGCCTTCCACCTCAATAAACAACCTCGTTCCTCCTGAATGAGTCACTGAAGGGTTGCCTTTGCACCTTTCACACCCCAAGTTTGATGAGTGCTTCATCACATGTGTGGCCAACTCTGGTTTCCAACACAGATTATTAAAGATTGCGAATACCAGTCTCTGCCTCTGAAAGTTCCCATCTCAGGGAGGTCCCCACCACTGCTTCCTTGGTCTCTTCTACCATCTTTGTGCATTAGGTTTGGTTGTCTCTCCTACAAGTTAGCGAGAGCCTTTCAAACTCTCAACAATTTTCTGCTGCATGTAGGCAGGTCCAGTTTGATGACTGTCGTATTCCTGCTTTATGGAGAACTTGGAAACTGGTACCCAGCACTGCCCAGCCTCATGCTGTGAAGCGCCCTTAGGTCCCTATCTTTCTAAGTTCTCCTGCACAGTTTCTTGCCTCCGTGCAGTTTTAAAGCCTATTATCTGTTCTTGGAATATCTTCTCTATGTTTCATCTTAATCCTTTCTTTAGATGTTAGTTGAAGCTCTTTTTGGGGAGTGGGGTGGGGTTGGGGGAGGGGTGGGGTAATCATCTTTTATCGCCATGTATGCTGTTTATTGTCTGTCACTCCTGTGAGAATGATCACTTCCTGGGGACTTGTCTTGCTCAGTTCTTTCTCTGGTGCTCAACAGAATTCTTGGAGCATGCAGAGCACAATGCTAACCATCATGGAACTGATGGCCTCATGATTACATAATTGTATCATTTCAGCATTAAAATATTTGTAAATTGGCTATTCTTCTTAAGCTATAAATAACACAGTTGATTTTTTTCTAAGTTTCTTTCTCCCTGTTTGTCTAGATAATTAGTTGGAAATAAACTAGTATTTCCTTGATCTTTTATTTTGTAGAAAAAAGTGATAAAGTGATTTTACATTTAGGTTGACAGCAAAAAAAAATTACGGGAATTTTAATAAAAGTTAACAGCCCACGACCTTTGAAATGTGAAGCATGCTGGGTCACCTGGTCTTTCATTGTGATCTACAGGAATTTAAAAGTATTAAACTAGCTGCAGGCATATTCTTTATTATTCTCTAACGATAATAGAGCATATTGAGAATTATAAGTTAAATTGAATTTGAGTGCTATAGAGCTCAGACAAAACATGCTCTCCATTTCAGGAAAAGTAGAATTAAATTTTGATCATGGCATGTACATCAGATGTGAATAAAATAATATCAGATATTTTGAGAAAAATGGGGTTGTATATAATGGAATAAGTAACTCTTGAATTGCATCAATAAAAGTTGAGGTTATAATAATCCATTTCATACATAGAGAACACTGGCAACTTTATAAAGAAAGCTAACTGCCAAAAATTCAGAACATTCTTTCAAAATTTCAATTTTTCTAGACATTGAGTTTGCATCTATTTTACTGGCTATCATCCCATATACTTTCAATATTCTCTGTGTTTCTATAAGGAGATCTTAGGATATATGAGCATCAAAAGGTCATAACTAGAAAATGTAGGTAAGTATTGAAGACAAGACAACACTATTTGAATTCCTGATTTATAAAGACATTAGGAGCTGGACTCTGCCCCAACCTCAAGCTATACCTTCTACTGTTGTGTTCTATCTGTTGGGATCCGACTAGAGCATCAGATTACAATATACTAATAGGGAACTTGCTTAGCATGATTAAAACTTGTATTCACTCCTCTGTTCACATGTGTAAAGGTGCGTGCGTGTACACACACACACACACACACACACACACACACACAGAAGGAGAGAAGGAAGGAAAGACAGAAAAAAAGATAGACTGATATACAGAGACAAAGACTGAGACAAAGACAGAGACAGAGGAAAACAATTTTTATTCTGTATTGTTTCAGTTTTTAATATTAACATTTCCCTCTGTGGGACACTGATCATGAATTCTACCCTGGTCAATATGAATGATTCAATATTAATGATATAGAACGTTCATAAATCTGACTTTTTCCCCAAAAATATCATAGTAGGTTTTTAAATACTTTAATCTGCATGAGAATTACCTGCTAGGCTTGGTGGTAAAATAGTTTATTCCCATTCTCAAAGCTTTTGACTGAGGAACTCCAAGATGGAGATGAGACTCTTTATGACGCTGATGCTTGTTGAAGAACACATTTGAATACAATTTGCAAACAAATGAAACTGTATATTAAGCAATATCTCAGGGTTCCTAAGTATATATTATATCAAAAATATATAATAATATTTAATATATTGCCCAACTGTTTTCCAGGAAGACTGTATCAAATTATGTTTCCACTAGTAAGTCTCACAGGACAGAGCATTCATACTTCAAATTCATTATCATTTTAAGGCATGAAATGTGTTGTCTCCACCAAATTATTTTATATAGTAATAAAACATTATATTTATAAGACTTTAAAGCACTGACAACATTTTCAGTAAAAAAAAATAAGTAAGCAGACATAGGCATAGTTATGTAAGGACTTTTATTTAGCATTTAAATGAACTATTCTATCTACTGCCACATGGAAAAACCATTAACTAATAATCTGCATGAATGACTTTCAAAGCATGGAACATTGCTGAGCCCTGAAATATGCCTGTGACTGTCAGGACAGAAGGGGCATTAGGACATGTGAAGGGATGGAATAGTGTCATTCCTGACCCTGGAGAAAGGAAGGAGAAAAGAAAATAGGGAGGGTATTAGGTGATAATCTCCCACAGGGATTTGCTCTTTCTTTTGCCATTGAAGATGGAAGCCAAGGCCTTCAGCATGTCATGTCACTGCTCTCTGGGGGAAGGGAGGAGGGGGGCATACCACTCTAGCCTTTGTGCTACATCATGGTCTTTAAACAAAAGATTTAAATCTAGCAAGACATGCTTGCATTTGTTAAGGCTAAATGGACATTTGTTGTCTTACTTGATATTAAAATGAAAAAAAAATAGGACCTCACCATCTGTATATCCTTAATTAGCAACGAAGTTGAATTTTTTTTTTGAAGCTAGTAGTAATCTTTTTCTGTCTTTACCAGCAAATGGATTTCAATAGGCAAATAGATTTGTTAACCATAGGAATAAAGCTTACATGCATTTAGCAGCTATAGGTGTTTAATTTCTAAGGATCATTGATTAGGTCCACATTTCTTGCTGAAAGGCCACCTGAAAATGGCCTACAAGAACAGCAGGCAACGAACTCTCAATTTCTCTAAAATACACTCAAAACAGCACCTACCCACTTGCAGCTCCGTGTTGAATGACACATTAAATAGAGACAAACTCAAAGCATACCATGCTTAATGGTCTTCTTAGTAGATTAAAAATAGTCACTCAAAAATAGCAGTTCTGGATCCTTGGGGCTCGTAGGCTCCATGTATGGAGGGAAACATCTCTGTAGGCAGGACTGGACTGAAGGTTCTCACGATGGTGAGATTACTGAGTAGAGTCTGCGCAGGTCCCAAATTATTATTTGAAAGGTATACATTTTTTTTTTCAGTTAAAAAATGCTATCACAAAAATGACCAAATCTTAAAAGTTTACTCCCTTTTGAAAGTGGGGGCAGGAAGATTGTAAGAGTCAGAAGCAGTGGATGACACAAAGGAAAGAGCATTCTCCACACACAATAGGGCAGATGTGTTACAGGATTTAACCTGTCCAATCGCATTAGGGCAGTGGGAGGCTTACGATTGGGCAGGAGAAGGGAGGTGGAGTAAGGAGTTGAGACAGAGAGAGAGAGAGGTCTCAGGAGGAGAGAGAGAACCAGAATGGAGGCCGATGTGGTGTTATCACAAGGTTAGAAAAATTGGGTTAAAGCTTTATCTTTATCAATTGACTCAGAAATGATTGTATTGGCATCTTGTAAATTGTGATCTTGTTATATAAATCCGATTGGATAATTAGGCTTTAAGAGTCGTGTTTATACTGGGTAATTAGGTGCTGAGATGGCTGATCCTCGGGTGTGGGGGGTTGTTACATGGAAGGGAGAGGAACTCGGGGCCCATCCTACAGATGGCCCAGTGGGAGCCCTGTGGCCTCTCAGAGCCAGCTAGTTGGAGGGCCGTGAGACAGAGCGGGTGAGATCACCTGGCGCAGAGGCCAACTCTAGAGAGTTGGTGGTGGCAGAGAGCCAGGAGTGTGGCCTGGTCCTGCTGAGAGTTGGAAGGTTCACTTTTTAAATATTTCCTGCAAGATAGATGTACATATGAATTTACAGAGGTTGTGAGAGCATGTGCAAGACCTATTCATGCTTAAGCCAGACAAAATTCTGGTATAGAGGGGAAGGTGAGCACAAAGTCCCAGACACAGCTGAGGAGCTATTGGAAGTTGAAAGCCTCAGGTGAGGGAGAGTTAGCTTTCTTTACAGGTATGAAATGGGCTGGTCTCACTCTTCAGTGATGATCATACACCTATGAATATACAGGCGACATTCATGGAACTTGATGTTTCTGAAAAAATAAATGAGGACGTAAAGTTGGGTAGGTATGAAATGGAGGGAGTGGACATGGGAGGAATGCTGAAGGAATTAGTATCATCAAAACTCAACATATGAAATTCTCAAAGAATTAATGAAACTTACCCCTTTAAGGTTTATTAAAACATAATCTTTTAAAAGTTCATAATATACTGAATTGAAACTACCACCAATGAGTTTCATGTAAAATGTTTTAAAAATGAAAAAATATCAATATTAAAATAAAAGTATGTTAATAATAAGCTCAAGAAAAACATCAACTATGAATAAAATGTATGATAAAATGTCATATCCATTCATAATGAAAATTGTCAGTCTTTAGGAATAGCGAAATTCCTCAATCTCTTAAAGAGAATTTTCAAAGGATATCAGTCTAATGTCTCAATGACAAATAGTGAAGATCCTCCCTGTAATACCAAGAACAAAGTATACATTCTGATAGAAAAAAAAAAACAGTGCAAGGAGTCCAATTTCCTGCAATAATTTGTCTCTAATTCAGCTTTTAGTTTTCATTACTTTTCCAAAGCAGTTTAATGTAATTAAAGTGTTCTTATAGCCAAGATTATAGAATACTCAAGAAATGAAGAGACTCATAAGATAGGCAAGCCAAGTATACTAATCTAGAATTTTACAATATATAAAAGGGGGAATTGCTAATGACAACTTGATGATTATAAAATCAGACAGGCATGTGATGAATTAATTTGCTTGTTTCATTATTAATGAAAAATTTGTCAACTGACCTTAAAAGATGTTGTTCTTTAAAATAATATTCTAGGGGGATTTAGATACTTTTTCTTGACATTGTATATATTTTAGAGACTCTGTGGCTTGTTTCATTTATTAAACTAAAAACCTTTTATTTTAAAACATTTTACATTTAGAGGAAGGTAAAACAATGAAGTTATAAATCGTGTTTATTTTTAATGTTCTTTTTGCATTTGTTTGTTTTATAGCAATGGAGCTGAGTTAGGAATCCTTTATAGAGTTTTGTTTCATAATCTTGACATGTACAAATACACTTTTGTTTCTATTTAGCATACTATTTTAGTTCCTCTTTATGGTAGGAAATACAACTCTTAGCATTTTTTTTTTTGTAAGAATGAATACTTTGGTTTTGTTTTTGGTGTCAGAGGGAGGATCTTCAGTATTCTACATTGAGATGCTAATCTGATGTCTTCTTGAAATATCTTCTTCTTTTTTTTTTTTTTTTTTCAGAATCAATGGTAACTCAATCACTGGGCAAAACAACTAACATCCTAATTTATAAGCCATTCTAAGTTAAATCCTCCAGTACCAGATGCAAAGGGATCTGCCACTTGAGACAGGGTCTCTGCCATCTACATTTTCACCTCCATCTCGAGTCCTCCAGCCCACTCTCTTCTCTTCAGCAGCCCCTCTGTCTTACTTGGAAGTCCCACCTACTCGCCCAGTGATTGGTTTCTTTATTCATTAGAAGGGTCACATAAAATTCTGAGTATGTGATTCACTTCTAGTCCCAGGCAGCCCCTCTTGGAGAAGCTGAATTAACATCAAAATACAAACAGCATCAGGGCTGTCCACAATACTTCTCCCTTTCTGTCCAGTTAAAAGGCTCTTTCCTCTCAAATATAAATTGAACACAACTATTACCATTTTGTAAATTATATATATATATATATATATATATATAATAAATTATATATTATTTATATATGTAATATATTTGTAAATTATATATAAATGTATATTATAAGATATACCTAACATCAAGTCCTCTATCTTTGACAATTAAAAGAACACTGTGTTATCTATCCTAACTTACAAAAGGCTTATAAATCCATAGCTTGTGTCCTTGTTTTAGCTTGTATACTATTTGAAAACTATCATCTCAAATATATTCTCTCAATGTTAAATAGACTGGGTTGGCAATGAGACTATAACCAGTCTTTAATCTCATCAGAAGTCTGAGAATGACCAAAATGATCTAAAAATATAGGAAGCCCAACACAACTTCCAGAACCGAGACAAGTTGTAGAGACAATTGCCTACCTATGTAGCTTCTGCATGTCAGGAAGTTGGAGAGTCAGTCTTCAGCCTTCTGGCCCAGGATCATTGACAGACCTTTGTAATGCAGAATGTTGAAGGATCAATTACCCTTTGAAGGATCGATTACCCTGAATTGGCAGAGATTATCAGTGACTTCTCCTCATAGTGTGTCCTTTGAAAAATCTCTTTAAGAGACTGAGGAATTGCTCTGTTCTTAAATACTGAAAATTTTCATTATGAGTGGGTATGAGATTTTATCATTATATTTTATTCACAGTTGACGTATCATGTTTTCTTAAGCTTATTAATTATTAATATAGAAATGTTTGACTGTCCGAACATTGACCCAGCCTTGCACCTAGAATAAGCTTATTATATAATTATGTTTATTCATTGCTAGGTTTAGCTGATAAGTACTTTATTTGGCATTATTGCCTTTTAAACTTTATTAATGACACTAGTCTGTCTTTTTATGTGTTATCAGTTTTGGAATCAGTGTGATATTAGTCTCATAAATTAAGCTGAAGGCTATTCTTCCTATACTGTCTCCTGGAGAAGGGGGGGTTAATAAGTATAGGGTTGGTAAGATTATTCATTTTTTTTGTCTGGGACACAGTAGTTTGTGGGCTTTGTAGCCCATTTCTGACCCATTTCTTCTAAGTTCTTTGACATAAAGTTATCTGTGCTACCCTCCCGATACCCCCTTTGCTGTGTTTCCCATTTCTTCTGATCTTGACTTGTGCATTGCTATCTTTGCCATCAGCCTTTTGAGTGGTTCATCAGTTAAATATGTTTTTGCAAGCTGTGAGTTCTGTCTTTTGAAGGTCTATGTTTTTCCAGTTTTTAACTCCATGGATTTCTGTTCTTACATATATATTCCTGTTGCCTCCCATGTTATACTGTTCATATTTAGTCAGTTAAGAACAATGATTTGAGGCTTTCCCTGTGACCATTAGTGTTGCAAATTCCCTCTAAGTCCTATCTTAGCCACACCCCAAACTTCAGATGTTATATTTTATTTTCATTCAATACAATTGTTATGTTTCTGCCCTGACTAATGGAAGAATACTTAAGTGTTTAATGTTAATTAGCAAGTGTTTGAAGATCTTTTTCTGTTACTGATATGTAGTTTGAGTCTACTTATAGGAAGAGGGTGTGCTATCAATCATTGTAAATCTGTTATCATTTGTTTTATGAGTCTGGATGGGATCTGTCCTAGTGCAAGTTCCATAGACAATAAAAACCAAGGTTCGCCGTGTAGGCTCTTGGTTCAATTCTATGTTCTAGATGGTTTGCTTCCCTGTAGCTGTTTTCCTCATTACTAGTAACAAAGACACATTAACTAACTTTTAAACATATTGTCACTCTGTTTTCACAGGAGTATGATAAATCATCAGTGAAAATTGTTTAAAAATTCCTGTATCAGGCTGACAAAATGGCTCAGAGGGAAAAGGCTCCTGCTGCCACACCAGATGACCTGAATTTGATCCTTAGGCCTCATGTGGTGGAAGGAGAGGACATACTCTTGCAAATTCTCTAACTTATGCCCATGTGCATGTGTGCACACTTGCGCGTGTGTGCACACACATACACACACAAATACTCTCTCTTTCTCTCTCTCTCTCTCTCTCTCTCTCTCTCTCTCTCTCTCTCTCTCTCTCTCACACACACACACACACACACACACACACACACACACACTCGCTTCCAACTCCAGAAGGCAGTCTCTGGAAACCACCTGTGAAGTGTGCCAGAAAATCAAATAGTCCAGCTAAGAAAGGGGACAAGCTTTAGGCCCTCACTCCTCACTTCTCCCCTCCATCTCCAATGCCCCAGTCTCACCACACCTCTTTACCAGACTACCTGTTGTGATCTCTCCTCACTCTCTACCCTGATTCCCAGGAGGCTCAGCAGATCTTGATGGAGTACTCTGCTTTCTTCTCACCTGTGAACACCCTTACCCTATCCCACCAAAAAGGCCCAACCTCAATTCTAAGTGACAGATTCCCAATAATTAGAGACATATTTTATCTAGAATTCCCAGTGACTGTACCTTTCAGAATCCTAGAAGAATTTTCAGGCAACACACTGCCACCACACTCTACTGAGAAACAGAAAGGGTGCCAGAAACAAGGAAAAAACACCTATTCAACAAAGATAAGACCAGATATCAACATATGGAATTGCAATCATTGCAAACCCAGATGCCTAGATGTGAGTGTAAAAATACAATTCATACCAGCATAAACAATTTAAAATTTCAACTAAAGTCCAGCAATCCTACCACAGCAGGCCTTGTGCAACAGAAAAGATCTTAAAACAGCCTTTCTGAATATTATAGAGATCATTACAGAGGGAATAAAGTCCTTAAAGAAATCTATGGAAATACAAACAGTGGAAGAAAATAAACAAAACAGTTCAAGACTTGGAAGGGGAAATCTAATCAATAAAGCAAACCAAAAACTGAAGAAATGTAGATATGAACACTTTAGGAACTTTTGCTCAAAACTCAGGGGCAAGCCTCACCAGCAGAATATGAGATATGGAAGAGAATCTCAGGATGGAAGAAATGGTCAAAGAAAATGTAAAAACATTCTTAGCACAAATATTCAGGAAACTTGGGACGCTATGAGAAGACCAAATTTAAGGATAAGGGAAAGGTAGAAAGAGAAGAAACTCAGGTTAAAGGCCCTGAAAATATCATAGTAGAAAAGTTGTATAATCTAAAGAAGGAGATGCCCATTAAGATACAAGAAGCATGCAGAATCTCTAATAGACTCGACCAGAAAAGAAATTCCCCTCAGCACATAATAATTAAGACTCTCAACATACAAAACAAAGAAAGAATATTAAAAGCTGAGAAGGCAAAAAACCAAGTAACATATAAAGGCAGACCTATTAAAATTACATCCAACTCCTCAATGGAGACTCTAAGTGAGAAAGGACTGGGCAGATGTACTACAAACTCCAAGAGGCCACAGAAGCCAGCCCAAGTTACTATACCTAGCAAAACTTTCTATCACAATAGATGCAGAAACTAAGACATTTTATGATAACCAAATTTGAGCAATGTCTGTCTACTAATACAGTTCTACAGGATGTACTAGAAGGAAAATTCCAGCCTAAAAAGTTAACTGCAACTAAGACAACAGAATACAAAGGAAATAAATAATCCCAGACAAGCAAGTCAAAGGGAAACACACTACCACCACCACCAACAACAACAAAATTACCGGGATAAATAAATATTCTCATTTATATTTCTTACCATCAAGGGCCTCAATTCTCCAACATATAGAGACAAACTACTAGAATGAATGTGAAAACAGGCTCTATCTTTCTGCCACATGTAAGAACATACTTAAAATCAAGAATAGTCATCATCTTAAGGTAAAGGATGGATAATGACATTCCAAGGATACAGACCTAAGAAGCAAGCCAGTGAAGACATTTTAATACCTGACAAAATAGGTTTCAAGCCAAACTAATCAGAAGAGATAGGGAAAGTCACTACATACTCCTCAAAAGAAAACTCCATCAAGAGGATACTTCAATTCTTAACATCTATGTACCAAATACAAGGATATCTACCTTTATAAAGAAACATAACTACAGCTTAAATCATATATTGACACTTATACAGAGATAGTGAGAGACTTCAATGACCCACTTTCACCAATAAACAGGTCATCCAGACAAAAACTAAACACAGAAATTCGGGAGCTAACTGACATTATAAACCAAATAGTAGATATTTACAAAACATTTCATCCAAACAAAAGAATAAAACTTCTTATCAGAGCCATAAAATATTCTGAAAAAAAATTAACCACATACTTGAATACAAAGCAAGTCATTATATAGTCAAGAAAACTGATATAACTCCCTGTGTCCTATCAGACCACTACAGCGTAAATCTGGATATCACTGCCAAGAGAAGCAGGAGAATGCCTTCAACTCATGGAAATGAACAACTTACTACTGAATGAAAAGAGGGCCATGATTGAAATTAAGAAAGAGATTAAATAATTTATAGAATTGAATGAAAAAATACCAACATACCAAAACTTATGGAATATTATAAATGTGGTTTTAAGAGACAAGATCATAGCATTAAGTGTCTACATAACAATAACAAAATTGGAAATACAACATACTAGTAACTTCATAGCATATCTGAAAGATCTAGAAAACCAAGAGGAAATTATATCCAAAAGGAGTTATGGCAAGAAAAAATTCAGGTCTGAAATCAATAAACTAGAAACAAAGAAACAAAATATAAGCAATCAATGAAACACTGTTAGTTCTTTAAGAAAATGAGATTGCCAAAATCCTCATTCAAATTAACTAAAGAGCAGAGAAAGAATATCTAATTTAACATAATTAGAGATTAAATGGGGAATATAACAACAAACATTGAGGAAATAAAGAGAATATAAGAGCATACTTTTAAAACCTGTACTCTACAAATTAGAAAACCCAAAATAAATAAATAACTTTTTAAAAATAACTGAACCAAAGTTCAGTCAAGATCAGTAAGCAATTTAAACAGACCCACAGTTCCAAGTGAAATAGAAGCAGTATTCAAAATTTCTCCAACCAAAAATCTCCCTGGCAAGACAATCAATTTTACCTCAGGCAGATTTCAATCAGACTTTTAAAGTACAGTTAACTCCAATACTCCTCAAACTATTTCTCAAAACAGAAACAGAAAGAACATTGTTCAATTTATTTTACAAGGCCGCAGTTACTCTGTTATCTAAGCCACATGAAGAGCCAACATAGAAAAAGAATTATAGACCTACCTCCCTTATGAACATAAATTCAAAATTTCCCAATAAAATACTTGAAAACTGAATCCAAGAACACATTTAAAAGATCATCCATCTTGATCAAATAGGCTTCATCCCAGAGATGTAAGGATTGTTAAACATATATAAATTGATAAATGTAATCCACCATATATACAAAAAATGAAAGACAAAAATTACATAGTCATCTCAATTGATGCAGAAGAGGCCTTTGACAACATCCAACATTGCTTTATGATAAAAGTTCTGAGAAATTAGAGATACAAAGGACATACCCCAACATAATGAAGTCATCTTACAGCAAGCCTATAGTCAACATCAACTTAAATGAAAAGAAACTCAAAGTGTTTTCACTAAAATCAGAATCAAGACAAGGTTGTCCACTCTCTCCATGCCCACTCAATATAGTACTTGAACTTTTAACTAGAGAAAAATGGCAAGTAAAGGGGACCAAGGGGACATAGGTTGTCATGAAAGAAATCAAAGTACCTTTATTTGCAGATCACATATTATACATAAATGACCTGAAACATTCCACAGGGAAACTCCAAAAGCCACTAAACTCCTCAACCAAGTAGCTGGATACAGAATCAACTCACAAAATTAGTAACCCCCCTATATACAAATGACATATGAACAGAAAGAAATCAGAGAAACAATACCTGTCTCAATAGCCACAAATGGTACAAAATATTTTGGGATAGCTATAATCAGCAAGTGAAAGACTTGTATGATAAAAACTTTAAGACACTGAAGAAAGAAATTGAAGAATATTTCAGAGGATGGAAAGATCTCCCATGATCATGAATCAGTAGGACTAATACAGTAAAAATGGCTGTCCTAATAAAAACAATCCACAGATTCAATGTAATACCCATAAAAATTCCAACATATTTCTTCACAGACAATAAAAGGAAAATTTCAGCTTCATAGGAAAACACAAAACCCCAGGATAGCTAAAACATTCCTGAGTAATAAAAGAACTACTGGAGGTATCATCATCTCCAATTTCAATTTTTACTACAGAGCTATAGTAATAAAAATGGCATGATATTGGCACGAAGAGAGACTCATTGATCAATGTAATTAAACTGAAGACCCTGACACAAATCTACATTGCTATGGATACCTGAGTTTTGATAAAGATGTCAGAAATACACACTGGAAAAAATACAGCGTCTTCAACAAATGGTGCTGATGTAACTGGATGACTGCATGTAGGAGAGTATAAATAGATACATACTTATCACCTTGCACAACTCCAAATGGATCAAAGACCTCAACATAAAACCAGATGTGCTGAATTTCATAAAAGAGAAAGTGAAGGATAGTCTTGAACTCATTGGCATAGGAATTGACTTTCAGAACAGAACTCTATTAGCACAGGCACTTATATCAATAATCAAAGGGACTTCATAAAACTGAAAAGCTTTTGCACGGCAAAGAATGTTGCCATTCTGACAAAGGGGCAGCCAATATAATAAGAAAAGATTTACCAACTCTATAACAATTAGAGGGTTAATATCCAAGATATCCACAGAACTGAAATAACTAGATATCACCTTCCAGGTTTCTGGTACATTCTGGAGGGTCCCTCCCACCTCTTACCTCCTGCAGTTGCCTGTTTCCATTCTTTCTGCTGGCCCTCAGGGTTTCAGTTCTTTACCCCCACCCAATACCAGATCATGTTCCCCTCTCTATCCTCCCCATCACCTTTCCCTCCCATGTCCCTCCCTCCCCCTTTGTGGTTGCTTTCTTCTCCCTCCCAAGTGGGACTGAGGCATCTTCAGTTGGGCCCTTAAGCTTGTTGACCTGTTTCAGTTCTGTGAGCTGTATCTTGGGTATTTGGCACTTTTTTTTTTGGCTAATATCCACTTATTAATGAATACATACTATGCATGCCCTTTTGGGTTTGAGTTACCTCATTCAGGATGAGATTTTTTTTTAGTTCCATCCATTTGCCTGCAAAACTCAGGATGTCCTTGTTCTTAATAGCTGAGTAGTATTTTATTGTGTAAATGAACCGCATTTTCTGTATCCATTCTTCTATATTGGGACACTTGGGTTGTTTCCAGCTTCTGGCTATCACAAACAATGTTGCTATGAACTTAGTGGATCATGTGCTCCTGTGGCATGGTGGGGCATCTTTTGGGTATATTCCCAAGATTGGTATTGCTGGGTCTTCAGGTAGACCTACTTCTATTTTTCTGAGGAAACTCCAGGTTAATTTGCAGAGTGGTTGCACCTATTTGCAATCCCATCAGCAATGTTCCTCTTTCTCCACATCCTCGCCAATATGTGCTGTCACCTGAGGTTTTGATCTTATCCATTCTGATTGGTATAAGGTGGAATCTCAGGGTCGTTTTGATTTGCATTTCTCTGATCACTAAGGACATTGAACATTTCTTTAGGTGTTTCTCAGCCATTCGAGATGGAACGCTCACAAAAAGGGGCCTATCATGACTGCCTTCCAAAAGTCCCCAAAAGCAGCTGAAAGAGTCAGATGCAGGTATTTGCACCCAACCAATGGACAGAAGCTGCTGATCTTTGTGGTTGAATTAGGAGAAAGCTGGAAGAAGCTGAGGAGAAGGGCAATCCTGTAGGAGGACCCACAGTTTCAATTAACCTGGACCTCAGAGATCTGTCAGATACAGGGACACCAACCAGGCAGCATACACCAGCTGATATGAGGCCCCCAACATACATATAGCAGACTGCCTGGTCTGGATTTAGTCAGAGAAGATGCACCTAACCTATAAGAGACTGGAGGCCCCAGGGAGTTTAGAGGTCTGGTAGGGTAGGGTTAAAGATAGGGGGTTGGGACATCCTCGTGGAGACAGGGGCCTGGGGAGGAGGTATGGGATGTGGAACAGTCAGAGGCTGGACCAGGAGGGGAATAAAATCTGGAGTTTAAAATAAACAAAACAAAACAGATCCCAGATATTAAAAAAACTAATAAAGCAGTTAAAAATGGGGTACAGTCTAAACAAAAATCTCAATAGAGAAAACTCAGATGGCTAAGAAATGATTCAAGAAATGTTCCACATTCTTATTAGTAAAATATAAATATAATCTATATTGAGATTTATCTTGTACCTTTCAAAATGGCTAATACCAATCAAACAAGATACAGTCTATGCTGGTGAGCTTGTGGAATGAAGGGAACACTCATTCATTGATGGGGGGAGAGCATAGTGTCCGGACACTATAGAACTCACTGTGGTGATTCTTAAGGAAAATGGGAATAAGTCGGCCTCAAGATCTAGCCATACCACTCTTGGTAATATACCCAAAGAATACCTTAGCATTCCACAGAGACATTTGCTTAGCCAGTCCCTCTCTTTTCATAACAGTCAGAAATTGGAATCAGCCTAGATATCCTCCAACACAACAGTGGATAAAAAAATATATCACATGTATACAATGGAGTATAACTCAGCATTAAAGCTGAAATCATGAAATTTACAGGTATATGGGACTAGAAAACACATCATGCTTAGTGAGGTCACCCAGAATGAAAAATACAATATGGTATATATTTGCTTGTACATGGATATTAGCTGTTAAGTCAATGATACCCAAGCTAAAATTCATAGAACCACATAGGTTAAGTATAGTTTAAAGAGGACAGGTCTCCCTACAAGGTGAAATACAATAGATAGTTATGGATGGATGTGGGTGGGGTGAGGGAAGAGATGAATGAAAGAGATAATATGAGGAGTGGCAACCAAAACTGAGGGCCATTGGAAGGGTAGTATGGCATCCTCACACAGTAGAGGTTTTCTAAATTATATACACATATGAAGGCTATCTAAATGAAATCACCAAATACATGGGGAGACAGTGCCCCAACTGGACATCTCTTGTCACTATCTGAAGCATCCATTTCCAGGACTGGGTTACATCTCATTGAGTTGCTGAACAAATAGGTCCCATGGGAATTCCCAAAACAACCTGGGATCATGACAAGACTAGGTTTTTAGAGAGCCAAGGCTGCTCTCCCAAACCTGAGGGCCAGGTCCTACTGCTGAGACAATACCAACAACACTACTCACTGAACACAGAAATGTGGACCTGGTGCCTAGAGAACCTTGACTCCTGTGTTCTTGTTAGTGTCTTTAGAACAGGAAGTTACTGTACATGCTGTCCAAGGAGAAATGTGAACAGCAACTCAGCCAGAAGACCTTTGCTCTACAGTGGTGTCCTGCCTGCATGATGTGCTAGTGCAATGGTGGCACAAAGCTTGTGGGAGTAACCAACCAGTATCTGATTTGACTTAAGGCCCACTCCATGGACCATGGAACCAATTCCCAAACACTTCTTGGGTAACCAAGAACCTGAGACTAGATAACATAGGCACCTAGGGTAAAACTAAATACTACTTTCTAAAAAAGTAAAACAAACCAAAATACAACAACAACAACAAAAACAAAAACCAACAAAAAGAATGTGGCAATGAATATAACAGAATGTCATTGCTAATGACATTAGCAATGACATTCTATTATATTCATAGATCAGTGCCTTCCTTGCTCAGTCATCAACAGATGACTCCTACAGCAGGTGGGTACAAATAAGAGACCTACAGCCAGAAACTATGCATAAGGCTTTGTAACACTAAGCCCTAACAGGATTCCTCTATCAAATCCCTTCCTTCAGGACTCAGCAAATCCTGCAGAAGAAAAGGTAGAAATAGTACAAGAACCTGATGGTATGGAGGCCACAACAACAACACAAACAAAACCCAAACAGGTCCCTCTTCTGCACAGGCAAAGCAAGTGGGTAGCAAACCCAGAACTGCCATGGGTCTACATCAGATGGGATCCTGGGGCTGAAAGAAGCAGGCGTACTTCTCCATCCCTAACCCAGACCAATCTCAAGCTGATAGCCAAATGAAAATGAAAATTTCGTTTTCTCCAGTGGACTCTCACTGGGGAAATGAACTACCAAGGGTAGGTTGCATTCCCAAAAGAAGATGGCTGAAATAAACTCAGTGTCATATTTGGAGGTTCCTTGTTGTGTCAGGGCTTTTCTTTTAAGAAAAAAAAAAACCAAACCCATCTTATTATTTTATTATAAACATACATATGTACATATATGTACATAATAAAATTAAAGAGAGAAATTATATATGTATATACAATGTATAATATATGTAGACATAGTATATATATGAATTGTATATAATTATATATTCATTATATAATACATAGCACATGTATATATAATATATATAACTTCTCTTTTTTCCCTACAGCTTTTTTGTGTATATATTAAGGCTTCCAATTTATTGCTTTTTATAAGATTCCCGAGTGTGTGAATGAGTGAGTCTCTGTTTCTTCTGCCCGTTCTTGGGCTTTTTTCCTATTGTTTGTTTACTTTATCCAATTCCAATGTACTGATTTTTTTTGTTTTATATTTCATTCCTACTCCTTAGAAGCCTGTTTGTTTTCTGGTGAGATACAGAAAGGGAGTGGACTCAGAGGAGAGGGGAGATGGGAAACTGAGAGGAGTAGAGGCAGGGAAAAACCACAATCAGGAAGTATTATGTGAGAAAACAATGTTGTCCATAAAAGGAAAAAAATGTAATAAAATCTGAAAGATGCCCTCCGTTATCCAGTTTATACATGACTTTTACACTGCACACTAAAACTCACCTGTGGTATCTTTGGGTGGGAAGGTTCCTGCTATTTTTGTTACTCCTCCCATCCTCTGGGAGATTAGAGAAAGCATGGGCATTCAGAAGGTATCTAGGAGGAACATTTCAATATAAAACCATCAAGCAATCCCTTAACTACACAAAATGAAAGCAGAAAATGCGCCTGGAAGAATCACTGCTTACTTCTTCTATGGGTTAATTCTGACACTGCTATACTTTACCATCTCAGACTCATTCCCCATCATCTGCTGAAGGGAGGTGAAATACACTGTTACTCAGATCAATTTTGTAAACAGAGGAATTTAGATGCAAAGGAATTATATATGCAAGTTATTACTACATTTATAGAAATAATAATTCTTACAAAATGCAGTGTCTTCTTTACATCTGTTTTTATGTGTTTTAACATATATTGTTTAGTGGCTACTTGAAAATCAAATTGCTATGATAGTAGGTTGAATTGGACAAGAAATGGGGCCAGGATGGTTATATCTGTTTCTAATCCTACCCAGGAGGCTTAGAAAGGAGGATCAAGAGTTCAAGGCCGGCCTGAGCTACAGACAATCCTGTCAGAGAGAGAGAGAGAGAGAGTGTGGAGGGGGGGAGAGAGGGAGAGAGAGAAATAAAAATGTAATCTTTGTTAAAAATTATTGTTATATGTCTGATTTTGATAAACCAGTAGTGGATTATACATTTGAAAAAGGAAGGAGATGCAGAAGACTGTGTAGAAATCTGAACACTGAATTATATACCCCAGTATTTCAGCCACTGAGCCTTGCTTACTCCAATATTCTAGCTTAGTTCTTTTTACCATTGTGATCTGATGCAAAACATTATGAGAGATTACCTTTTCTGAAAACAAAAAGTCTGGTGATTTGTACACACTCTCAAGGCTGGGCAGTTGCTTTCTCTGTAGTGTCTTTTGCAACATCTTTTCCAATCTATAAGCAAATCAAAAGGACAGCAGTAGCGGAGAGAGGAAACCCAATAAGAAGTCAGTTACCATGGAGTGTTCAACAGTGGGCTTGAGAAAGATAGACGGTTTTCAATTCTCTCAGAAGAAAAGGGAAAACAAAACAAGATGAACCGGAGGCCGTTGCTAACACATCACTTTATAAATCAGTCATAAGGACTGTAAACACAAGTTTTCCAGTGGATTTTGTACTTTTACAGCTGTTCTTTGATAATGCAAGAGAAAAATTAATCCTTTATAGCCCCTGATTATCTGGGTTATGGCTTATTAAACATACCAATTCAGGCCATTTTAATGCCTGGATATTAAGTTGTCCTTGGAAAAATACATTGTTTATGTTTTAAAAGGCTTCAAAAATACTTTTTATAAGCCAAATAATAATATGGTTCATAATTAAAGCAAATATTAGTCTTTCAGGAAATATAAACCCCCAGTGACTTGGGTATCATTGTTTTTATAGACATGAAGATGAAATAAATTTATATTGCCAGTTTTATGAGCCCAGGAATCAAGGTGAAGATTTACAAGTGGGTAAATCCTTCATGTTATCAGCAGTCTTGGTTAACATTTCAACTGTGTATAGCAGATTAGCCTTTGGATAACATCTATTATAAGTAGATAATCAAGAGTGTGCTAATTAATAATGACTGAACGCTCTGCTGACCAAGCCTTACCCATTATGACTAGAGTTTATTATTACTTATGTTTTAAATGCTCAGTATTTTCAAGCTGTGTAATCTTGGAAGAGAGGCAAGGGGAAGAGATAATTGAAAGATTAAAGCCTTGCTTGCTTAGGGAATTGGCTGTGCAGTGTGTGGGTTCAAGATAGAGTCTTCCCCACAGTGGAAGGGTGTCGTTTATGATGAACCAGTCGATATTAAAATAGAAATTATCCTCAAGGCAGGAGAGGTGGCTTTCTATACTGAGCTGTCTTGTGTCCTCTTGAGGGCTTGAGTTCAATCTGTAGAACTCCATAAAAACAACAGAAACAAAGCAAAGCAAGAAACAACAACATCCCCCTCAGGGGGAAAAAAACTAGTTTAGTGGCATGTCCCTATAATTCAATGCTGGAGGAACAAAAACCAGCAGCTGGGATTGTTGACTGAATCCATGAGCTTTAGTTTGAGGGAGAGATGGAGAGTGATATTGAGGAAGACACCTGGCCTAGAGCTCTGGCCTCTAGAGGCATGCACATAGTTGTGTGCTCCACTCACGTACCGGCAAATACCTACAAACACCTACCAACATCCTCTTACACAAAGCATCTTTAAAATAACTTGACTTTACCACAGTGGGACATGTTCAGTTTATTAGAAAAGAAATTATCTACCAGATTTTCTTTCTAGAGAGAAATTTGGCATGGTACTGTAGGGTTTGTGATCTTCGGTCTGCTTCCCACCCCACTCACTTCTCTGTCTGTCATTTTTGTAATGTCCTAGAAAAGAGCCTCTCACTGAGTCTCACAGGTGATGTAATAGTGAGCAGCAGAAGTATAATTAATTCGATTCCTACTATGTGCTGGTTTCTATGAGGTTGGATTGACTCTAACCAAAAAGTATAAATACTCCATTTTTAGAAGGCGAGGTGCTGCCTGCCCACCCTGAGATCATCTCAGGAGCCTCCTCTTCCAGATTGTTTCTGATGGCAGTTATGAAAACCTCTGGAGCATCATTTTCTGCTACAAAAAAAGATTTAAAAAATATAAAATATTATGCTTTTTTATGTAATGTAGATGCTAAAAGGTGTGAAGAGTTCTTGTTTTCCCCACAGGATCACAAAGTCAAAGTCTATGCGATGTTGACTTTGCAGATGCTGTTGTGGTTTCCCTGAGCAACAGAACTCACAGATGAAGTGCAATGGCTGTGGGGGGAAAGAGTGTCATCCTCTGCAGCTTCTCTCTCGGGCGGGTACCCCGAGTTTGTGAGCAAATTGTGTTCTAGTGGCTTATTCGGTTAATACATTGCTTAGCACTTTGGATTCTATTGTTCATTTAAACAATGTGAAGAGCGCTCATTTCACTTCCTGTGTGAGCCAGAAACTTCAAAAACCAGAGAAGAGAAGGACTCTAACCACCAGGGCGTGTCGGACAGCTAAACACCAATTTAGATGCAGTCTTTAGTGAGGGAGTATGCTTTTCAGTTTGAGGACAGAAGGAAAAGTCCTGTTATCATGTTCACATGTCACTCATTCAAGTCAGTCCCTCTCAGCAATGCCTTTTTCTTCTTGGCTGTCCATCCACTATGAATTCACCTTATGACCGAGCTGCTGCCTCTCTTCACTGGACCTTGACTGGGTTATTCCAGTTAGGAGTTTGGAGAGAATGTAGTGTTGATATTGACAGGAGAACTTCACATAATGCTGTGACTGATTATAATTCAAGTACAGTTTTTTTTTTTAAATTTCCCTTTTATAGATTCCCAGCATGAAAAGGGAGGCTAGTGGGACAACCCTGAGCAATATTAAAACCATCACTCTTTAGAGCTCTTATACGAGAGCTGAGAAAATGAGATGTCACTTGAGAAATTCTCTGTTTAGGTGAGAGTGAGGTCTCTGTCACAACTCTCTCTGATCATTGCCTTAACAATGAGGTTGGTAGAAAACACGTCACAATGTTTTAATAGTATTTCTATGAATGGCCTAAACCATTGCTGCTCAGGATGGATGATGAAGTGCCTAGAAACATCTGGAGACATTTTCCAGTGTTGTTGTGGAGGAGGGGGGCATCTCCTGGCATCTTGTCAGTAGATGCTAATGTGCGGCTGAACCCAGTTCAGGTCATAGGACAGCCTCCTACAGTGCCTAGCCTGTCTAAATGTGAGTGGTGCAATGTGCTAAGATTTTATTTTACTTCCGCAGACCAAATTGGTTCAGTTATATAACTAATATAAATGAGATGATGCAATTGGAATGAAATAGAAGGGTTTGAAAAAATGGAGACTCTTGAAGTTGTCAAATATGAACAGGGAGGCATCTCAGACAGCCATTGCCGCCCTCCCCTCCTCCCCCAACCACAGGTGTGTATGTGTGCCAGGGCCTAAATAGTTTTCTTCTATGTTTCCTATCTGTAAGTCTGAAATCATGGCTTGGGAAGTCCCTCTTCCTGACTTTCAGAGAACCACCTAGCCATTTCTCATGTGGCTGAGAGGAACAGAGAAATGGGGGGGGGGGGTGTGTGTCTTTGTATGTTTGTATAAATGTGTTATATAACAAAAGCTCAGCTCTCACTATCCCATCTAGACCTGACTGCTTCCCCAAAGCCTCCTGTTTAACATGCTGTGTCAAGGGTTATAGCTCTGACATCTGAATTTTGGGGAGATTTGTAACAAGAACCTATTCTCAAGAAACACAGAAATCAGAGAATACTAAAGTACAAGGACATGATGTTACCTTCCATAGAAATGTTAAATATTTACAAAAGTCATATTCTCTTCAGGAATATCACAGTCTGTGGCAGGCTGTGGTCCTAGCCTTTTCAGTACATATTTATTGTATTCCGACATTAAGAAGCCGTACTGTTCTCAACATGATCATGTTTCCAAACTGCGGCTTCCTAACGTAATCAATGAGGAGCAGGTCTATTTTGGTCACTGGTTAAGAGTCTTTATTTTGTTTGAGGATGTTGAAGAGGTAATTAAATCACCTGAATGTTTGCAAATTATAACAGGAATTAGACATTAGTGCAGAATAAAGTCACCATGTTTGGAAGTATGCTTTGGTGTCATGATGTCACTGGGAGTCTTATCCCGCTATCCCTCTTCCCTCTGTCTCCTCCTCCTCCTCCCTGACAGATACAGATTCAGTTGACTCTGCCCTCAGACTTGCTGTGGATCTGAGCATAGACTCCACTTTTCAAGCTCTGGAATGGCAGGCACCTGACCCCCATGCTCCTGTTCCTCTCCTCTGTTCCCTTCCTCCCCATCCCTCTCTTCCTTCCCCTCTTTCTCCTTTGCTTCTTCTCTTCTCCCTTTTTTCTTGAGTTTTCCTTCCTTTTCTAATATTTGTTTCTCTTTTCCTTTTCTTAAACCATTATAACTAAAGGTTTGTGTAAATTTTTTTGCTAGAAGCTGTTCTTCTCCACAGCATTAATCATTTTATATTTAGTCCAGTGATGAAGCTAAAATGAATAAAGATCTTCTTTAGTTTTCCAGCACATTGGTGCTATTGTGGGTCCTCATTGATATTAACAAACTCAGGAAATCTGGGAGACATTTACAATAGCTATTTATAAGTACTACCTTATACTAAACTGAAAATTGTAAATCACATTAACCAAGTAACACTGCATGCTCTACTTTAAAATTCGTTTGAATGGACCTATATTTCTGTGGATTTGTAAACTGGTAGTCATTCCACTGTAAGTAGCTAGAAAAACATATAACCTTGCAGTAAAACATTTATCTATCTATCTATCTATCTATCTATCTATCTATCTATCTATCTATCTATCTATCTATCTACAATCTTTAACACTTTCATTACATGCATATAATGAATTTGGTTCCTATCTTTTCCTCGTCTTCTCTGCAGAAACACGTCTCCCTTTTCCCTAACAAATCGCTCTCCTCTTCCTCCCTCCCTCCCTCCCTCCCTCCCTCCCTCCCTCCCTCCCTCCCTCCCTCCCTTCCTTCCTTTCTTCCTTCCTTTTTTTTTTCTTTTAACCCACTGTGTTTAATTAAGTTTGCCCACAGGACAATGATAAGGACTTATTTACTGGAGCATAGGCAAATTTCAGTGGTTACACAACTGAAGAGCATGATGCTCCCTTCCTAGAAACTACCCAGTAGTCCCACAGGGAGGAGGGGTCCACATGAGTCCCCCTCACACCCATGATAAAATGTTGATAGGCACCATCTTGTGAGATGACAGGTAACTACAGCTACTGTGAGCTCGCAAATTGAATGACCATGTCTGGTTCAAAGGACGGCATCTTGCAGTCCTCAGCTTCTCTCCTGTGGCCTCCTTCCTTCTCAGTGTTTTCAGAGTCCTGGGGTATCATGGAGGGTGATATAAATGCCTTGTATTATAAGGACCTGCTCTCAAAGATCATTATTAGCTCTCAGACCAGTTATAAGTCTCTGCATTAACTACTTCCCATTACAAATGATATTTTTCTGATGAACACAAAGGCTGTACTGGGTTAGGAAAACCCCCACATTTAACTCAAATGACATGGATTGTGAAATACTCCATCTTTCCTGCTTATGTTGACATATGTGTTTCTATCCTGAATCACTGTTTTTGAAGGTGATCCCTTGATATATTTGGTGTTGAATTTTAAATGGTTCATGGAGTCATAGCTTTTAAATAGCAATGACGAGGAGACTTGGTATCACTCACTGTTACAGATGAGTTCAGTACCATTTAAAATGCTTCTGCTATTTAAGGGTAGCGTGTTGCAGTTACCTTTTATGCCCCACAATACATCATTCCTTCAGAGGCAGAACCAAATTGCTTGCATTGCATTCTCAGACCCACTTCATTTCAGTAACTTTGAGAACATACCACAAATGTAGGAGTATAAAAGCCATGCATTATACAAATTGTGCTTTGTTTGTTTGGTTTTTTGGAAGAAAGAGATCTCTTCTCACATCTAGGTTTTTTTTTTTAAGTCATCATGAGTGATGCTACATATGTATTATAGACATCAGGGAGTAGCATTGATAGTTCTGGGACAAATGTCAATTCTAAAGTTCTTTTAAAGACATAGTTAGCATGAGCAGGCCAGTAGATAATCAATGTCAGGACATTCTATCTTATCAACAAATTCTTTGCAATAAATATTTCTCTTCAAGGAACACAAAAACAAAAACAAATGAAGGAGCCAGTTATCATGAAGGAACTGGATTTGTGATCAGAAAGAACCTTTTTGTGGGCAATTGGTAATCATTAATTTAAAAGGTAATATGTATCATCTTTGGGGCAATCGGAAGTAGAATCATGAATCATTGGTAAATATTGTCGTGCAATAGATTAAAGTCAATGTAAAGAAAAAATTCACAGTTGTATGACTTTCAAAAGCATAACTCTAATCTAGAAAAATATATGTTTTATCCGTACATCTCAAAAAAGCCTTGCACATATACACAAGCACATATACACAAGCATACACACAAGCACACACTTACACACACACAAGAACACACACAGAAGCATACACATGAACACATTCTGCTGTACTACCTATTGTTCTTCCTCAATTAGTGTTTTACACCATTTGCTGCCAATATTAATGTGCATTTTCTTGGACTTTATACAAATGGGGTCATGCACTATATTTCTTTCATGTTTGACCTGGTATCAAGGAGAACATTTTTTTTTTTTTTTGGTTGCTGTTGGGTAGTTGTTTCATGTGATGATGCATCACAAACCAGACAACTTATGGAAGAAAGGATTTATTTGTGGTTACAGTTCTAGAGCATTAACCTCTAGGATGATGGCACAAAGGCATGCTATTAAGGGCAGAAAGCTGAGGGCTCACATTAGGAACCACAAGCATGAAGCAGAGGAGTAACTAGAAATGGCGTGAATCTTAACTCAAAGTCTGCATCCAATGACATACCTTCTTCAATGAGGCCTCCCTAAACAGAGCCACCAGCTTAGGACCAAGAATTCAAATACCTGAGACTATGGAGACAGTTTTTAGTCAAACCATCAGATTCCACTTCCTGAACTCACAGTCTCATGGCTGCATCATGTATTTAGTCTAGCATTAAAAGCCCTTATAGTCTTTTGCAGGTCCAACACTATATAAAAGTCTATCCCAAGACTGTTTAAAAATTCAAAGTCTTCAATTTCTTTTGAGGCTCAAGATAGTCTTTTCATTGTAACTCTCTCCCTCTGCCCCAGTAAAATGAAAACAAAACAAAACAACAAAAAAAACCAAGAACAAATTACATATTTCTAATATACAATAGTAAAGAATATACATTATCATCTCAAAAGGCATGGGGCATGAAGAGTAATTACCAAACCAGAGAAAGAACCAAACTCGGCAAGGAAAACTAAATATTTTGTAGCTCCATGTCAGGGGTCAGAGGGCTGAGATGGCTCTTTCCTTCCAGCTTTGGGGCCTGCAAGACCCTTCTTCCTCAGGCTAGCTCCACTCCTCCTACTTCTCCTACCCCTTTGGCATCTCAGACATCATGGGGTCTCTGCTGAAATCTAGACTTTACTTTCTCGGCTCCACACCATAGCCTATCACAGTCTCTTGCTCTCTCAGGACCTTGCCATGGGAATTCGCTTGCCACATGTTGCCTGATCTCAGGAAACTCTCTGAAACCATGGAGGAAGATGCCAGGATCCCTTTAATTTCTCATCCTTTCTGAATTCAAAGGCAGGTCCAAGCTCTACTGCCATCTTGGGATGGTTCTCTGTGTCTTCAACCGCATTTACAGGAACATTTGTTGTTGCTTTTTAGGAAGAGGAAAGTTCTTCAGACTTCTTTTTTTATCCGCCCTGTGCTGGTAGCTTCACTGGGTAGTCTTGTCCTGAAGGCACCTTCTTGTTACGCTAATGCTTAGCCTGGAGTCTCTTCTTAATGGCATTAATTTCCTCCATAATTATGGCTTCTCTTTCAGTGTAGCAGTGGCTCTAACATTAAGCTTGCCAGTGCTCGTTTCCTGTCTAAGTTGTACATTTTGTATTTCTTTCTGCCCCATTTGCACTTTTCAGCATAGATCTACAATAAGATTGATTGCTCATAACCACAGAGGCAATATTATGCTGTCTGAAATCTCCTCTGCCATTGAAATTAGCTTGCTACTCGAACCTACCGCATCAGGATGGCTTGCTAGTTATCAGGTGGAGCCCCTTAGTCCTATCTCAGTTTCCAGAAACTGGTGTATAACTGTTGGGCCAAGTATGAAAAGATAGAGTTCGACTTTGAGTGTGTCAATGCAGGCACCTGATTTACACCAGGGAGAGATGTACGTTATCTGTGTCAGGTTTTCATATGCTCCTTCCTGCCCTCTCTTTGTTCCCTCACCATGCCTCCCACCCATCCCTACCGAGGTCCTAGACTCCCTGAAGAACAAGTTCCAAAGAGAATTATGACTTGCCTACAAAGGTACTGAGCTATCTTAGACATGACTTAAATTTTACGTTTCTCAATGGTGGTATTTAGGGACACACTGGATCTCCTTGGAGTGAGTGCTGTGAGGAACATAAATTACATGTGTTCTTTTCCCAGTGATATCACGCTTAGAATATTGGCTGGACGTTAATAGTTTTGTGGTTCTTCAAATTTCCAGAAGCTTTTTAAATCTGTAAAGGATATTTAATAGTTCTCATAGAAAGAGCACTGGATCCTGTATAACATTAGCTTTTATTAGCTGTTTTCTTCATTGCTGTGTTGTGGCTACAGATATGGAGAAGAAGGTTTGGCCACAGCCCCTTTACAAAGACTTCTTTATACTCTATATTGGCAAGCTATTTACATTTCTATCATTTTGCTTCTCTTGTTCTCAAGAAGACACATTTTAACACCTAAGGCCCAGTGTTCTGTTGTTGAAGGTTCTGGTTCTAGAAGAAGAAAGAGAAGGGCATACTCACCCCTTCGGCAGTGTTCAGCTTTTCCTCATTTGTGAGAAGACCTGAAGCCTAGGCAGAGAGTGCCGACCACCCACGGCCAGCTGCTTTCTTTGGGTGGTATTGGATTTGACTTTGGTGTTTTACTCTCAGTAAGCCCACTTTTCATTTGCATGTCTCCAAGAAAGTTTACCCTGAAAGGCTGCCTTGGAAGGGCAATGAGAATGTAGTCACTGTGCTTAGGGAAAATGTAACTCACACTAGGGGATGATCCACACATGCTGATGAGAGGGAGGTATGCATTACCAGAGCAGAACAACAATCAGAGCAGCAGTTCATACATGATGGCCATTGCTTCATGACATGTTCATGCCGTGTGCAGGGAACTAAGACACTGTCAATAAAGTATACCACTACTTTATGTGCCTTAGAGTAAAGAAAAAAGTTATGGCATAATATTCTAAAGACAACAGTCTTATGAAATCCCCACATTGTTTTTTTTTTTTTTTGAAAAAAAATTAATGAATTCCGAGAGATTTAAGTTTCTCCAGTTATTTATCTCCACAAATAAGTCTTTCAGTTATTTGTTTGGTGCCTCACAAGAAGCATTTTTCGTTGCTTCAGTGGTGAGCATGATTGATCTGTGTGTGTGTGTGTAGTTCTCAGCTATGCTTCCATAAAGTTGTGCTTACCAGAGGGGGGGGAGAGAGAGAGAGAGAGAGAGAGAGAGAGAGAGAGAGAGAGAGAGAGAGAGAGAGAGAGAAGCAAATATGTGTTTGACTAATACCATGTTTTGCTCATTTGGATTGTCATGCTTTTTTGGCTCACAGAGTAAGTCTTGGTTGTTGTTGTTATTTAAACACCGAATAATACCAATAAAATATATTACTCAATTGCTATGATGAAAACCTGAATAATTATGACCATGTTTGTTTATACTCAGGAAGTGACAACTCCTAGCGACTGCCACTGGCTAGCAGTGGTTTTAGGGTGCCATTGAGTGTTAGCAGCACCCTAATATGAAACATGCTAAACTGTGATAAACAGGGATGGTCTAAAGCACTGAACTGAGATTGCTGTGAAGAAATAGGATCTCATTTGGAAACTTTGGATTCACCATAGTTGCGCAAGATTCTTTTCAAGTTAAATTTCACAGAGACTTTAATGTGCTAATGAGGATTATGACTTTTACAGGGGACCCATATTTGGCAAAACTAATTGTTCATGAATACTCTTTTGAATTTCATCTCTTTGGACTATTGATTTGATGAAAACACTTTGGAAATGCCAGTTAAGAGACACTGAAAAATTATGGTTGAAAGAATTTCAAGAGAAGAGTGTTTGACAAGGATCTGTTGGAGACAGGAATGGTAAAGACCTTAAATCGGGCCCTTGAGTGTCTTAAGAGGTCACTATTGAAGTTTTAAGAATATTGTTGGAGGAGAACAATATGAACTCAAGGCAGATTCTACTGTGCTAAGTGAAAGGGTGAAGGACTTAATTGATGCAAACCATGTTTTGAGAAACATTGACAATGAAAAATGGTGGATAATGGATTTCATTCTTAGCAGCTAACATGATTGTGTGTGTTGCACTTCTGTGGGTGTGGATGCCTTCCTTGCAGGTTTTTGTAGTCTTAGAGCACATAAGAAACTTGACCAGTTGCAATCTCATCTGCTGCCACTACGGCTTTCCTGTCTCTGCTTAGACAGTTACAATGCCAGGCATCCTTCTTCCTTCTTGAAGCTGAAAAACCAGAAAGAGATGGGGTGTAGTGGGAGTTAGAGCCCTGATTCATAAATATGAAAGAGGTGGTGGTAGACATGAGAGAGATAATAAGACTCTGCACACCTGGACAGCCACTGTGTACAAAGTGGAGTGCTCAAGGACCAGGTTTCCAATGATTTTAGTGCTTCTAATTCCACCCAATGACAACACTATGTGAAGAATAGATTGAGGTTAGACCAATAGCCACAACTTTTGAGTGTTAATGAAAACTTGCCTTATTGATGATTTTAAAAAGATATTGTAATTATCTATTGAGGAGTGTGTGTGTGTGTGTGTGTGTGTGTGTGTGTGTGTGTTTAATAGCACTTAAGAAAAAGAGGCCATGATTTTGAGAGAGAGCAAGGAAGCATATACAAGAGGGGATGGAGGAAGGAAAGGGCAAGGGGAAATTACTGAATTACAATTTCAAAAGACATAATAAATTTTTAAAATGCAAATTAAAAAGATATTGGGTTGGGGCAGTAGTTCACACCATTTGCCTAACATTTGTGAGTCCCCAAGCTCAGTACATAGTACTTCAAAATGGAGCCATTAGTGTAAGTTAAAACTGTTTGTAAACACAAATTCAGTGAATACAGTAATATTTTTCTTTTCTTCCCTCATTCCGTTTGGCAAATAGGTTAGTATTAAATTCCAGAAGCATTGTTAATCAAAATTTGTAAAGATAATTCAGGAAATTTTTTTAGAGGAAAATTTAAGTGGTAAAATTAGCTAAATAGCTAAAGTCAATGTCTCTTGGAAGCTCTTAGAGCATAATCTTAGAGATAGAGAGAGGTCAGCAGGGAGGGCGTTGAGCAGTGAGCAGGCAATTGAAAGCCCAAGGGAAATGGGTTTCTCTTGTGGAATTCACCAGTCAGAATCAACAGAGAGTGAATAAAACACAGATTTGAGAATCAGTGAGCAACCCAAAATTGACAGCAGGAGTATATAGTACCAATGTCTATGGTAACTTCAGAAATGGACAATTAATTAAAAAAATTCACAGCACACATGGTTAAATGTCTAAAATAATTTCAAAAGTCTCAAATGAAATTCCTTTCAAAACACAGTACAAATTTCTGGCTTGGAATAAATAACACTGAGTTTAATTAGCCACTTCCTGATGACTCTGTATCAGTACTCAACCAGCAGGTGTATGCCTTGTCTACCTGGAAGGACCTGACTGCAGCCTGACTGCACTGATCACCTCTGTCCCATCTATTTTATGTCTAAACAGAATCTCTTCTGATTATTTGTCCGGCTTTATTCTTCTCTATTTTTCTCTGATTCATTGCCACACAATGGATAGGTAGATTCTGTACGTAAGGGGTACTGATATTGAATCAATATACCTCAGTGTGTGTAGATTACTTTGCATCTTTTCTAATCCTCAGAAAAAAGCTTTAAGTGTCTAGTGAATTAGGATGGTAATCAGCAAAATCATAGCAAGATTGTCCTTGGTGGAAAAGTTCAAAGGGAAAAAAATCTGTGATATGTAATCATTGTAGTAAAAAGTATGTGTTGTGAGAATTCTTAAATTTTTGTTCCTTTTAAAAAACACAGAACTGTTATTAGGAACATGTTTTTGTTTCAATCCCAGGCGTGGGGAGATGAGGCTGCTTCACAGCAGCTGACTATGATCTGCCTTGAGCTCTAGCAGAGGCATGGTTTTGCCAGCTTCAGATAGTTTCTGTGATTGTTGGAATTCAGGGAACTTTTCAGAGGGTATAAAATGCTACAGCTCCATTAGGTGGGTTTGGTGGTTGGTGGTTATTCAAGGAGGTTACTCAAAGAAGAAACAAGGAATTAGATTCAGAGATCTCTCTCTCCTCTCTATCTTTCTTTTCCTCCTATCTAGTGATAGGGGATGAAACCAGTGTCAGGGATGATAAAGGATGCGAAAAATTAGAACCTCAAAAATAGCAAAGACCAGCTACAAGTATTGGAAGTGTTTTGGGGTGTGTGTGTGTGTGTGTGTGTGTGTGTGTGTGTGTGTGTGTGTGTGTATACATATATATGTATGCCACATACACATACAGTATACTTTATAATTTAAATATTCCTATTCCTTGGCATGAGCTGGCTAGCTAAGCTTTTTGTTTATTACTATTGACTGGCTATTAGATAACAGCCTTCACGTGTACACCTCTTGCTTGACTCAATAAAAAGTGATCATGGGAAGTGCTTTGGTTTGAGACTATTAAATAAGAGATTCCATCTCAATTCCTCCACAGGGAGAGCTCGGCTAGGATCGTAATTTGAGTGTGAGGAAAAGTTAAGGAGAACAAGGTGATAAAAGTCCAGGGAGTTTATTAAGCAGGAAGAAATATTTTGCCCATGATTCCTTCTTACATGATGAGATGCCAGAAGTTAATTTTGAAAAAAAATATTAATACATACATACATACATACATATAGGTATATATGTGTACAGATTTAAATATTGTATAGTGTTTAATGAAAATACCATTTTCAGTTATCAGACTTCAATGAATTTGCCTTTGGAAATATACAGAGTAAAGATAAAATTTTATAATGTCATTACAACATAAGATATAATCCAAATCTGGAAAATAACCTAAATAATAGTGAAAAGGATCAATTAAAGACAGTTTTATGGGGGAATATATAATAGAACAACAATACTTACTTTATTAAAAATAATAATATAAAATTTCATATGTAGCATATCCTCAATAATATAAAACAATGTAAATAAGTTATTTAGATAAATAAGTATGAAAAAAGAGTCAAAGTGGTAACAACATCAATGTAAATATCATTATTCATATATTTATTCATGCTATTTTATTCCATTTCATGGGCTCTATTACAATTTTTATAAAATATTTGTAAGAGTAGCAGAAAGTCAATGCAAATGTGAAAGCACATAACATTTAAGAGCCTTTTTTTTAAAGACCATGAATTAAGGTATGAATAAGAAGTTTAATAGGAAATTTAGGATTTGATACAAGCAATATTTATACTGAGCAACATTTATGAAGTGAATTGTAGATACAATATTATTTCTACTTTAAATTCTTTCACCAGAAAAAAAAAGTCAGAGAAATGACTCAAACTAAAACTAGATAGAATAAAAAATATTTTTAAATTAGTGAACCGAGCCATCACAAAAGTTCATGTATAACTGGAAATTTGTCACATAGCTCCTTAATATGCTTTGAGCAAATATCAGAATGCATTAAACATTTCAAATATTTGTGCCAAGGAGGCAGTTGCTGTATATTCCACCACAGTCTTGGTGTCACTGAAAGAAAGTGTCACCTTCTCAAAATAGCCCCCAAGATGCCTACCTTCTGTCATTCTGCTTCACCTGCCCTAGCAACCGAGCCTCTCCAGCTCCTTTCACTGTGGTTGAGCAAAGTTTGAAATAGCCACACACAATTAGTTCCCATGGTGGGGAGCACCTAAGTGCCCAAACTCTACATGGATGCTGTTTTGTGCACTCAATAATGTCTCTGTGACATGTTAGGTAATAATTCACTGTGATGATATGCAATATTTTCTGATTTATCATTTAAGCACAGGCTGTTTATTAGAACGTGTTAAAAGCAACACTTGAAAGACTTTATATGACTGGCTTCACCCATGGGCTGGAGGACATGTGGATGGGTAAATGGATTTCTAGTAGAAAACACCTCTCTCAGGAAACTAATATTCTTAACCTTAACTCAGTGATCTTGTAAAGAGTCTTAGGTTAGAAGTGTCACTGAATCCGTGGACATTTGTGACACTAAGAATACACCATTGCATGTTACATTCTTCATGAGCATAATACTCAGAGAAATTCCACCATATACATAACAACTAAAATTCTGAAATACACAGCAGTGGCTATCACAACAGGAAACTGAACCAGGAAAGATGAAAACCTTGAGAGATCAGGAATGATACACAGTAGACATGCACGGCACCAGTGCAGGGTAGAATTGGTACTTAACCTAGCAGTATCTGTATCCATGGGAACTGAATACTGGGCCTTCTGTAGCATGGGAAGGAGGGAGGTGTTCTAAGTTATGGATCTAGGTGGGTATGAGGCACTGTTGAAACACCAGGAACATCCAAGACTAGAATGTTTAGAGTATGAACTTAGATGAAGAGCATCCCATGGAGAGGAGACAGCAAAGAGCAGTGGACAGCTTGGCAAGTAGGAGAAGCATCTTTCCCCGGAATTCTCAACTGTGAACCTCCACCCACACAAGTTAGGGCACAAATCTGTATTACATAATTTAAAATTTTAATTAAGAGAAATGTACCTTTAAACTGCAGTTCAGATGTCTCTCATGTTGGCAATATCCTTAGACACACGGCAGAAGCAAACATACCTTAAAGAATGATTATACTCCTATGTTTGTTTGTTTTTAGTTGTGTTTGATAGGCCAGGTTGGCCTGAAGCTTGCTGAGTCGCCCATTCTGATCTCAAGCTCATGATGTTCCAACCTCAGTCTTGCAATTCTGGAAACTAAGACATACGCTACCATACCCAACTGGAACACTTTTATGTTATGCTTTTAACCTAGGATTCAAATGTATTCCATGATATTCTAAGAATATAATTTTTCTTACAAAAATGTTGACTTTTTAAATAAAGTATAACAAGATATTATTACTAGTTTCCTTTTCAGAGGCACAGAAGATTTTAATAACTTGCCCTATATCATAGAGGCAGGTCTCATCATCTGGTTAACAGGTAGTTATTAAAAATATGTGTATACAAATTCACATGAATGTACATATGTGTGTACAATACAATTAAAAAAATGTAAGAAATGAACCTTTCATGAGAGTCAGTAGAAACAGAGACCACAGGATGTCGGTGTGTGTGTGTTCATTAAAATAATGAAATATAAAATAAGCATCTAGAGTGAATCTAACTAAATTTATAAATGAATATATGCCATGCAATAGAAGAGAGACTTTTGAGACCTCTTATACATCTAGGACATTTAAAATAACTTTAGATTATACACCTACGACCAACAGGGAAATGAGAAGCTGGAAAGACAGATCAGTCAATGATATGCTTTCCTTGCAGCCATAAGGGTTTGTTTGCAAGAAATGAATTTACAGCCTTGATGTGAGCTTATAATCCCACTGCCAGGGAAAGTGAGGAAGCAGATCCCTGGGACTTCGGCTGCTAGAATCTAAGCTTAGTCAATGAGTTCCCAGCCAGTGAGAGACTCTGCCTCCGAAACTGATGAGCATGCCTGGAGAATGACTCAGAACGTTGTCCTCTGGCACCCACATGCACATGGATGGACACAGTGCACCCATCGATAAGTGAGCATGTGTGTATGGCCATACATAGGAAACACAGACAAAGACAATGAGAAAAATGACAGTTTTAAAAAACATTTCATCTTGAAGGTACTGGCATATGATAGAAAGATATTATTGGGTCAAAATCAGAAAATAGAAACCAGAGGAAGCGAGATGAATATTTACAACCGAGACATTGATTCTACAATGAAATAAAAATGAATAAATGATTGCTACCAAATTAATATGGACAGTTGTCAAAAGTAATGATCATGTAAATGAGCTAGATATGAAAGGATGCATGCTACATGATTCTTCTTAAAATTTTCACATAGTAGTCAGAGCTGAAAGAAAGGCTATTAAAGGGTGCTTACTTAAAGGGGCTCAAGACAGTAATTAACACCAATGCCAGGAAAGTTTACCTGAGTTGGTGAGGAGGAAGAAGGGAGGCAGAGTTCTGTTCCGAGAGTACTTTTAGTATCCAATTTCTTATCCCAGCTGGGTTCATGGGATAAACATAAACAATGGTCCATTATGTACATGTTGTATACATTTAATAACGAAGGTTGATGGGTAAAGACAAGTGGTGTATTAGATGCTGGACCTGGGAGACGTGGAAGAGAAATTAAGAAACATATATGATGGAGTAATATGGTCCATTATACAAACAAGATGATGTACCTCCCAAAAACAATGCCAGTTGTCAGTATTCAAAGAAATAATTCTTGAAAATTTTCCAGAATCTTGTTAAAAATTCTTATTCAGGAAGCTAAGGGAATTTGAGACTATGCAAATGAAATGAAATTCACACCAACTTTTTAAAAGTAAATCTGTATAATACTGAATATTAAGAGCCTAGTTTGAAAAAAACCAGAGAGAAAAGACAATTAGAGAAGGATGCTACATGAGGCTCAGCAGCATCTATGGACATTGGAGGTCAACAGAGTAATACCTTCCAACATGGTGAGCAGTGTGTGTCCAGCCAGAGTTCTACATGCAGTGAAACAAAAATCTCAGGAGTCAAAGAAGAGTATATAAATCAAGTGTGCAAATAGATCTCGTGTTAGAACATTTTAAACTCAACTTTTGGAGGAGAAGAATAACCTTGTAAGGAAAATTTGATTTAAGGAGAAAATATAACTAAAAGCAAATGTTAGATGTGATGCCATGGAACATTAACAGTATGCATGAGGTGGGTTTAAAATTCAAGCGAAGAATGAAGTCATGTCAAAAAAAGCTGATAAGAGGTTAGTGCTAAAGCTTTTATAATATTCACTACAGAGAGGAGTAATTAAGTTTAAAATTCATTATGTTGTAAATGTTAACACAGAAGAGTAGTGGTTAGTAACACCCACACTGTCAATGAGAAATGAAAGAAAGGGGAAGGAATCTTAATCTAAAAGAAATCAAATAGGACAAATAAAGGTAGAAAAGCAAGCTACATGTGCAAAGACAAGAAGTTAGGCAACATTAATAGAGGAATCCCAATTGTTACAAATACTAAATGTGCTAGTTAGCAAAGGTTGTCAGACAGAAAACAAAGCAACATGTTGCCTATTCTTTTCATGAGAAACACAATAAAAACATAGCAATAAAGCAGAGTGGAGCACACAGAGATGAAGAAAAGCTACACTGTCTAAAGTTAGCCAAGAGCTAGCCAGGATGCGTGTGCTAACATCCAAACACATAGGGTTGGAAGTGGGGAGACATTGTCGAAGAACTTCCTGAAATATTGAATAAAGTCCAATGATGAGTAAGGGTGAATGAAGTTAATATTATAGTATTGAAAGGTGCAAAGAATTGTTGAGAGAATCAATTTTTAATGACAAACACATAATTATGACAAGCGGCTAGGCTCACGGTCACTAGAAAACTGTGAGAAAAATTATGCTCATTTTAGTTGTGTTTAAAAAGCTACTTGAAACACTGTGACAATATATACTTTTCAAATATACCTAACAAATTTATACAGCTAAGTATTAGATAACAAAGCAAATCTCAAAATATTTCAATAAAGTTAAAAAAAACTATTGATCATTCTCAATATATTTTGAAATTCAGGAGTATTTTTCTATGTAATCTATGTGTAAAAATTAGAAAGTTTACTTCAGAACTTGAACTGAAAACAAATCTACAAAGAACTCAGAAATTCTTTGCAATTTTTTCACATTCACTAGAATTTCATTTATTTTTTAAAAATTATTTATTCATTCATTAATTAATTCATTCATTCATTAATTCATTCATTCTACACTCCATACTTTATCCCCTCCACTGCCATCCACCCTCCTACTGCTTCACATCCCACTATACCTCCTTCTCCCCATCCCCTGTCTCCACATGTATGTCCCTACCCCTTATGACACCTGAGCTCTAAGCACCCTGGGGCCTCCAGTCTCTTGAGGGTTAGGTGCATCATCTCTGAATGAGCACAGACCCAGAAGACCTCTGCTGTCTGTGTGTTGGTGACCTCATTTCAGCAGGTGTATGCTGCCTGTTTGGTGGTCCAGCGTTTGAGAGATCTCAGAGGTACAGATTAATTGAGACTGCTGAGATATTCACTTTTTAAGAAGGCAATCTTCAAATAATCCTGCTAAACATGTGTCGTAGTCAGTGATCTATTGCTGTGAAGAATACCATGAGTTTCACAACTCTTATAAATAAAATCATGTAATTGGAGCTTACATATAATTTCAGGGCTTTAGTCCTTTGTTATCACGGCAGAAAGCATGGCAACATGTAGGCAGACATGGTGCTAGAGAAGTAGCTGAGAGTTCTACATCTGGATCCACAAGCAGCAGAAAGAGAGAGACACGGGGACTGGCTTGGGCTTTTGAAACCTCAAAGTCCACCCCTAGTGAGCAGTTCCTTCAATAGGGCCACCCCTCCTAATCCTTTCAAAGGTGCCATGCCCTGATAAACAAGCATTCAAATATATAAGCCTGCAGGGCCATTTTTATTCAAACCACCACAACATGTAAACAAAATTGTAGCAATTCATAAACAGGGTTTGAGTGGCATGTGTTTGCTATAGTATGGTTTAGAGTAGTTAAATCATATGAATCTGGCCACTCGTCCCTGAAAGACTTCTTTGTTCAAGGACAAGATAGGAATTAATATAAATTTCTGAAATACTTATGAAAGTGTGGTTGAAAGAGTGGTAAAGGGTGATATGCATTATATTGATTTTATTTCTGCTCAATTATTTTGGGATTCAAGGAAGAGATGAACTATGAATTAGGCTAAAAGTACTCAGGCAGTAATAAAACCGAGAATGCCACAGTATATTGTGGTATGGATTTAGGTTAGAAGACTGATATAGAGTAGTAATGGAAAATACATTAAGTTTGAGTTCTAATTGAGCAGTTTTGTCTTTTAAAATTTGATATAGTCAATTGAGTATGACCAAGCACTGTATAATGTGTTGGGAGTTAGCCTATTCCTGTAGTAGAGGTAGAAACAGGAATTCCAAACAAAATGAGGCAAATGTTTGCTAAAAGTCTAGAGATCTTCATCCCACAGGAAGAGAATCTCACCTTAGCTTGAGAAGATGGCCAGAGAAAAGAGCAGGAGGACTCTTGTATTAGTGAGATAGTTCAGTGTGACCAAGCATATAATCAAGAGATGGCCCTGGGAAATTAACTAAACCTAGATTATATCACAAAAATGTAGAATAAAATTCTCAGTACCTTGTATTTTATTAGTAGGGCAAGAAGACTCTCAAAGAATTTTCAACATGGTGTTAACTTGAAATGGGGAAGATATTTAATTTTTTTCATACTAATATACATTATATGTAATGATAATAAATTTCTCATAATAATATAAATAAAATTGAAGAGATTCCATATCAAGCTAAGTAAGACCTAGAAGATAATAAGCTTGGCTGTTACAGTCATTCATGAAAGCAAGGGCTATGGAACAGAGTAAGATATGAGCAGTAAATGGGTTCTGGAGATGTTATGGAGATAATAATAACAGAATCTGACAGTTGCTGTGAAGGAGAATAAAGAGTTATTGTAGCCCACACACATAACTTTAGTAGCAAGGTGGGTATTTCATGCTGTTCCAGAAATAAAGAACCCGGGAAGAGCAGAGGGAGTGAAGTGGTTGACAGCGATGTATAGAAACCATCAGCATTGCCATGGAAATGGATGACTTCTCAAGAGCGGTTAGAGAGGAGGACTAAGGGCCGAACTCTGAAGAACAGGTATAAGGATGGAAAAACTTGAAAGCTATGCAGGGAGCACAGAGAGAAGGAAGGTGGATTGCCATGGAGATGAAGAGTTTCCTGAGATAAGACAATAAACAGAATGGGAAATAAAGGCCAAGAGACAGAACTACTTGGATCATGGTAACAGAATGTTTCTCGTGATCTTGAGTACGACCTGTTTCTGCAGAGTTGAGAAGATTTGAGGACAGTGAGTGCAGGTTTGGTTTTTTTTTTTTTTTTTAACAGCCTTATTGTAGTCAACTCAAGAAGATGTTTGAAGTAATGCTAATATTGTTTTAGCAACTCGTATGGAGGAATTTTAAATCATCTACGTCCTATATGGGAAAAGGAGACCAGAGTATATGTATTCCTAAGTTTCAGGAAATATTTGTCTAATGAGGCAGTAGACCTTTGAACCATTTGAAATGTTCATTGGAATGCCTAATAAATACACTAAAAGTAGCAGTGTGTAGGAGATGGAGTGTTTAGGCAGGCGAGCATTAGGACATGGCTTAGCAGCAGGTGACTCAACTTAGTTTAAGCCATACATACAGTCCTCTTTAGTAATCCACTTGACATCCAAGTCTCTTACTTGCATGTAACATTCACACATCTCTCTCTGAACAATGTATCTAGCAACGTACTAGCAACATAGGACTCTACCTTCATCAAGCTATATGTATCATACTCTGAACAATGAATATTTATCCTTCCCTTAACAATGCTCAAACTTAGATTCTATTAAGTCATACTCACTTTTGTCTGTGTTTAAGAGTAGGGAAGGCTGAACTAGTTTGGGGGAATTCTTAATAAAGTTATCTGAGTCCACCAAGTAAACTTTTAGGGAGAATCTCCTATTGAGCATCTTATACCTATGTATAACTAGACATGCATATGAATAAAGCCAGTTGCATTACTGAAAATTATATAATTAGAGAACTGTCTAAACTATGTCTCTCATGAGCTAAAAGTTTCTTCTCTTAAACTCCGTAAAAAGGAGCCCCATCACAATTATCCAGGCTCTTGATTACCTTCAGCTATGTGGTCCACTGTCAGTCTTGACAGTGTATTCTTTTCTATTGTGTATCGTTACTTTATTTTAAAGAAAAATTTCTGTTATTTTGCAATCAGTGGTAGCTTCTTTGTTTTTTTTTTGCATTCATATCAATATTTTTATTACATTTATGTTGTATTACCCTCCCTTATACTCTCATCTCTTTTTCTCTAATAATCACTTTCTACTTTTATATTTTTTTCCATTTTTTATTAGGTATTTAGCTCATTTACATTTCCAATGCTATACCAAAAGTCCCCCATACCCACCCACCCCCACTCCCCTACCCACCCACTCCCCCTTTTTGGCCCTGGCTTTCCCCTGTACTGGGGCATATAAAGTTTGCAAGTCCAATGGGCCTCTCTTTCCAGTGATGGCCGATTAGGCCATCTTTTGATACATATGCAGCTAGAGTCAAGAGCTCCGGGGTACTGGTTAGTTCATAATGTTGTTCCACCTATAGGGTTGCAGATCCCTTTAGCTCCTTGGCTACTTTCTCTAGCTCCTCCATTGGGAGCCCTGTGATCCATCCATTAGCTGACTGTGAGCATCCACTTCTGTGTTTGCTAGGCCCCGGCATAGTCTCACAAGATACAGCTAGTGGTAGCCTCTTTGAATAAGAGGTCTGGAAACCCGCAACAATAGGCTTAAACCCAATCACAACTAGCAGAGTGGGCCATTGTGTTTCTATAAAGTCAGGGAAGAACTTACATATGTTAAGAAATAATACTTAGAAACTGCCTCTCCCTTACCAGTGGGTTACAGATACAAGGCAGTGCCCATTTTTACAGCTTTTAGACTTAGACCATGTAAAAGGCATTTTCATCTGACTTTACTATTTCAGTTCTTTAAGACAGCAACTCGGTCCATGTGAGTTTGAACTCATTAGCTGAAGAACGTTTGGAGTAAGGCAAAGTCTAATATAATTACATTATCGATAGACCAAATTAAAAACATGTAATCTAACAAATTCCCTTTGAGTGCATTTCTTTGTTATAGTGGCACTTTTAAAACAAATGGCTCCTGGAGAACAGGTTTCATACCCATACAAAGTACCATTCTCTAATATGCCACAAACACATGCTCGAGTAGCCACTGTTCTTCCAATTTCACCAGCAATCATTTCATTTTAATCAGCTAATTGCTGATAGCCCAGATGAACATCTTGTGTGCAATTTTATTTAGCACATTTCTCAGAATGACGAAAGTGTCAGAACTTCCCAGGTACACTGCTGCAGATGGCAGCTGCACTGGAAGAGTGTTGCCCAAAAACATCTGGAACCATTTTCAGTATGAAAGGTAATAAATATGCTTCTGGAGGAGGTGCACATCTTCAGTGATCGGGTTCTTCAGAGCATTTCAAATTGCAGACATTTCCATCAAGTGTATAGCAATTAGATTTTTGATAAGAATTAAAACTTGTGGGTTAAAATCTTTGATCAGAAGAAAAGGTCTAATAATTTTTAGAAGCTAGGCTTGAGTTAAGCATTAGGGAGACTGTCTTTAAAACTTATGATTGAAATAAAAATATTTATATGCTAGTTTTTTTGAATTTCTCAAGGATTTGGACAATATATAATATATATTCGCTGCCATTATGTGTCTCCACAGGGCCTTTAACAATACTAGTCACCATTATAATGGAACTAAAAGGCAAATCCATGAAACACTCACACAAACACACACACCATGTATATATAAAGTATTGTATATTATACATACATATACACATATATAAATTATATGTAAAGTAACTGCTGCCTACTTCTAGCTAGCAAATCTTGCTGGATGAATATCCATTTTCTTAATCTGTTAGTATACCCTGCTGACCAGTGACCTCAGGCGTTGACTGGTTTATTCAAAGGTATCTCATTATTGTAGTCAAATGATTGATTCTCCTTCTATTTTACAGTCTGTTCTCTTTTGGTATCTTCTGTACTGATCCATAGACACAGGAAGTATTCCACAATAACTTTGATATAAGTACTCCAACTGGAGAGGTCCTGAAGTGACAGACTGTATATATGGATATATATATATATATATATATATATATATATATATATATATCTCACATACAGATACATACATACACATGCACATACATATATATACATATACATATTATATATACCCTTATGTGTGTTCCTTCTAGGTACATAAATACATGTGAGTAAATATATAGATCTATATGTAGTATCTCTATCTATCTATCTATCTATCTATCTATCTATCTATCTAAATATATATTTACTCACATGTATTTATGTACCTAGAAGGAACACACATAAGGAGATCAAATAGGTGTTTATTTTTATACTATACCTGCTTGTGAATTTTAAGTTAAAAATAAATGAATGTAGTCCTTCTGTTAGTCAACTTTTTTAGAGCTATGAAAGACACCTGAGAGAAAATGTAGGGATCAGAGATTTATTTTGCCCAACAGTTTCAGATGTTAAACTTATGATTAGTTAGAATAGCATAGCAAAGTGGGTACTGTGGGGTAATGCCGTCACGTAATGGTGGCCAGGAAGCAGAGAACATGATAGGAAGGTTACAGAGCCAGCCAAAGTAGACCCTTAAAGGGCATGACACCACTGTTACATTTTGAATATGATATGTCTCCTGTGTTAAATTCTTGGTCTGCGGCTCCTCCCATTACTTTTGGTGGTATCATAAACTTCAGAACCTGAGGCCTAGCTGAAAGAAGTAGGCCACTGAAGCATGCATTTGAAAGTCATATCTGGTAGGATGGAATGTCCTTTGCATATACACCCAGGAGTGATATGTAGGCTTGTATGTTTCAAAACCCACATTAATAAGGGTTCTTAAAAGACTCAACCTCCCTCACAGCTCCCTGACCAAAGGTAGGGAAGAAGATGGCTAATAGGACAAGGGAAAGGTGAACCAGTTTAAAAGTAGTTTTTTGAGGATATTCCAATCTTTGTTGTCAGCAGTATAGTCCACTAGCAAAACACCAAACATGAATCAGAAGCAGTTGCTCAATTCAGAAGAAACGGAGAGGCACCATCAATTAGCACCAGTCTGCTGAAGTGGCAAGAAGCAGCTAGAACCCCACCAGAAATCCTTTGGTGCCTTTCACTCTATGAAGTCAAGAGAAGTAAAGATTGGAGAAGACCAGCAAGGTGAACCAATGTCAACGTGTCATCAGCAAAGACCAGTATCAGTGAAGCCCAACAAAGACCAGCAAGGGAAATCAATGCCAGAGTGTCATCCACTGTTTGTTGGGTTATACTTACACTCTTTCCAAACATCACCTGACCTCCCAAAGTTCCTTCCAGCAAAGCAGTACATGTCTTTTCACCAGTCAGCTTCCAGATAAAAACCACACGTCTATTCTCAGCAAAACATCCTCCCATGCATCTGCTTCAGCACAACACCCTTTCAGAAGACAGCTTCCAGGAAAACATCACATGACACAAGCAAATATCCAAGGAAACCAGAAATTCCCACTTCACTGGTATAGCTGTGTCTTGAGGTAGGTCAATTTCAAGTTCTCTGACAGACTGCCATATTGATTTCCAAAGTAGTTCCATCCTACCACAAGGATACTTGCACAACTATGTTCATAGTCACTTTATTTGTAATAGCCAGAAACTGAAAACAACTTAGATGTCCTTCAACTGAAGAATCTATAAAGAAAATGAGGTACATTTACACAATAGAGTAGTACTCAGCTGTTAAAAAAATAACACCATGAAATTTGCAGGCAGATGGATGGAACAAAAAAAAAAAAAGATCATTTTGAGTGAGGTAACTCAAACCCAGAAAAATAAATATAGTATGCACTCACCTATAAGTAGATATTAGCTGCAAGGGATAATAATGCTCCAATCTACAGACCCAAGGAAGCTAAGTAACAAGAATGGCTCATAGGGAGACTATGAATCTCGCTGGGAGGGGAAATAGAATAGATACCACCAGTAGACTTGGGGCAGGTAGGGACTTGAGGAACTAGAAACCTAGGACAATGGAAACTTCCAGGCGTCTACAATGGTGACAATGTTGGGGTGACAGGAGATCATGTGAAATGTGACATGAGATAATAAGTGAACGGCAAAAGTAGAAGTTTAAAGCTCACAAGGGGAATAGGTTCCCAGGAGTAGCCTTGTGCCATGAAAATCAGGCCCCCTTTTTTCATCTTTATACATCTGATGTGATTTCATTCATCTGCAAGCATTTCATGGGATGCATGTATGCACCCTTGGTTTGCATGCTTTAGTGTCTGGGCACACAAAAACGATATTTTGTCATCACTGTGCTGTATACTTCAGAGGAAGCACATAAATATCAACAGAAAAGCATATGGTATATTAAGTGGTAAGCTCTAAAACAATGATCCAAACCAAAAAAAGAGAGGACAGGTATTATCATGAGTTAAATGTGGGGATCAGGGAGTTCATGTAACATGCGTCTGAGAACATGGGTAAAGGGTGGAGGCGCGAGATCACATGGGCTTGCCTCAGGGGGGAAGGCAAGCACAAAGTGCTCCTATTAGATCTCAAGCTGATGCGCAAGATGCATCTCTGGTGTCCAAACCACAGCATGGGCATGGAGTTGACATCAAGCATTCTTTATCTTCTGCAAGCATCTGAGCATTTCACCAGATGGATCTGCTCCATAGTTGATTTAAGGCCGATCTACTAGGAGGTTTTCCTATATGCAGAGCAGAGGAAGCCCTGAGTGAGTGTGGATTATTGACAAGGACCATAATTCCTCAGACTCCTGGGAACTGGCAAAGTCTTTGCTGGGGGTTAGCTCAGGAAATGCCAGCCTTCCTCTGGTCCATATGGGAATGTTGAGAGAGTAGAAATCATCCACCTCTCCCTTCTTCTGGATGTTTACAGGCTGAGACTTTTCCCTTTTAGAAACCTCCCACTCCAACTCGCTAACTCCTCCTCCTCTTCTGCGTGTAAGAAGTGCACCGAGGTTTTGGATTCTTGCACAGACAGCGTGAGCACTAGATACAGAGCCTGCTAGATAGCTTTTCTGTATATGGGTCTATGTGTTAGTTCTTTATTTCTTCACCAGTCCAGTCAGACTTCTATGTTTAAGTGACAGTAGTCAAATATCTGCTTGTGTGCTACTAGGTCCTGCTTACCTCCTTCACTGCAAGGTAGAATAGGAAATATAGTCTTTCTTTTGTGGCAGTACTGAAATAAAATAAAATAAAATAAAATAAAATTTGTAGAGAAAGGCAGGGACAGAGGGAAGCAGCAAGAGAGAAGGAAGAGAGACAGAAAGAGACAGACAGTGAGAAGGGGATGAAAGAAGGAAAGAAGAAAGAAAGGAAGGAAAAGGGTAAAGGAGCACACCTTTAAATAAAGATTAAGAAGCTGGACCAATGCATGGACATTAGAAAATGGGATGATTTTTAAAACAATGTCACAGTTCACAGCTCAGGTCTTTTACCATTAGAAACAGACTCATGTCTGCAACTTCTATATAACCATTATTGCCATATAAGTACTACAGAAATAAAAAAGCCACCACAGTAAATAAGTAAAACATTATATATATTGGAGAAAAGGTATACTTATTTTCCCACATGTCTCTTAAAGAAAACACATGCAAACAACACAGAAGCCACATATCCTGCTCAGTTGAGAATAGCCTTTGCTTTTAATTTCATATCCAAGTAAGTATTTTTTTTTAAAGAAGGACAATTCATTGATACTTATTTTCTAAAAAGGAGGATATTGGTGTTTTCACAAGCAGGAGCACAATGCAACCAATCCAGCTTCCTTCAAACCTTTTAAGAATAAACTGAAACAAGTGTCACTTCCAGTGGAAAAATAAAGAAATGACTGTCATCGATTCCCAGGTCCTGATGGGGAAGGTTGTCTCAGGCACCAGAGGAGCTTGGAGCTGAGTTGACCTGTGTAGACAAAGGTGGGAAGACAAACATTCTTCCAGGGAGACAGGCATCTGGGAAGCTGCACATGCTTGTCTTTACAAACTCTAGTATCTTGTAGGAGTCCGGAAAGCCCCTGAGTTTTTTGTCTTAGGCCTATGGACATATGCTTCCTGAGACTGGCCCATGATTCCATTCTTTGCCATCCTGTGCTTTCCCACTTGGTATTTTTTTTTTTTGGGTGGGGGGGGTTTGGGAGAAGAGGACAGTGGCCTCTTCCTGACATAGCAAACTTCCCTGCCTATGATGTGAGTTGTGTTATTTAGCAAGTTCTATCTTGCTACTGTAATAGGAGTCCAACAGCTATCCAAAGATCAACCATCATTCTCTATTCATTTCTTCTGCCATCGGTAATTCTTTATCATGGATCTATAATTTAGGTGCAAGGGGGACTGGGTCTTTTTATTTTCATCTCTTAAGGGAATTTTATAATTGAATAGGTCTTATAACACCATCAGTTCTTGGAATTTTTTAAATGACTGGCTTTATTAGTCTTGTTTTGTTGTTGATGTAAAAGACCCCCAAACTGAATTCAAGCTCAATAATGCTCCCACTGTCATTGCTTCTACTATAATGGCTCTACATAAAAGACCTATAAAACAAACTGTACTCTTGCATAATGCTTAGTCAGCCACCCTTAGCAGTTACCAGAACCTTTCTGCCTCCCATTAGCGTAACTTTGTCTTTAACACACTGAATGTGATGGGTTTGAAATCTAGTCTTCTTTAAAACAAAAACAAAACAAAACAAAGCAAAACAAAACCAAACCATAGACCTCTCTCTTTTTTCCATACATTTTTGTCCTTTATCCTCGTTCACAGAAAAGAGATTATTTTCATATAATACATTCTGATTATGCTTTCCTGCCTCCAAATCTTCTCAGATTTCCCCCATCTTTCTTCTCATGCAGATCCACATTCTTTCTGTCTATTGTTAGGAAGCAAATGGACATCTATCTAAGGAATAACAATAAAATAAAAAAATAATAAAAGTTAAATCAAAACGAAGAAAATCAGAATATGACAAAACAGCCAAACAAGTAAAAGGGGCCTATGAAAACTGCAAACATGCATAAAGATGCAGAGACACACACAGTCACACACTCTGGAATCCCATAAAAAATAATCAACATCCAAAGCTATACTATATAAGCAAAGCACCTGTAAGGTAAAAAACATCAACAAAAATGCCCTGACTTAACATTATGAGACAAAGAGCCCCCATGACACAATGGAGTTTGTTTTCTGCTGACCTTCTATCTACTGCTGGACACGGGACCTGCCATTAAGAATAGATTGTTTCTCCATTGAGACCCCTTAGAAAAAACAAATTTTTCATTTGCAAGTGGATACCAATTCGAAATAACTTCTGGTTATGTGTGTGTGTGTGTGTGTGTGTGTGTGTGTGTGTGTGTGTGTGTGTGTGTGTACTTCTGTCAGCTCTAGGAGCCTGGCTGGAGCAGCCACATGTACTTGCTGCGTCAGTCTCTGTCTCTCATACTTTTTCTGCCTTTCTTTCTGCAGAGTTCCCTGAGTCCCCAGAGGAGAGGTTTGATGGAGACAACCCTCATAGGGTTGAGCGTTTCAAGGTCTCTCACTCTCTGCATGTTATCTAGCTGTTTTGTATTTGTTCCCATCTGCTGCAAGAGGAACCCTCTCTAATGATGGCTGAGCAAGGCACTATTCTATAAGTATAATAGGAAGGCCATTAGGAGTCATTTTATTGCTGCATTCCTTTAGCAGAACAGTAGTGTTTGTTTTTTTCCCTAGGTCCCTAGACTGTTTAGTCTCAGGTTCTTGGCCACCCAACCAGAGTCAGGTATGGGTCTTCATGGAGTAGGTCTCAAATCAAATCAGATATTGGTTAGTTACTCCCACAGATGTTTGCCATTACTGCACCAGGATATCTTGCAGGCTGACCACTCTTTTAGACAAAGGGTTGGTGTTTACTTTTCTCCTTTGGTCATAAACATAGTACCTTCCAGTACCACAACTACTGCCTAGGGGTGAAAGCTCTACTGCAGGGTAAAGGCACCAGCTCAACTTATCCTTGATCACTGAATCTTGTAGGTGTTATCTTCAGCAATAAAGCTTTACTCTTAGTTTATGGAGAGCAACCAATAGCCTTGATAATAGCATTGGTTATTCTGGGGGTTCCCATGGGATCCTTATCACCAACAATTAGATTAGTGGTAGTCTATTCCTGGTACTCGAAGCTTCATTTATCTCCCCATGATTTGGCCATTTCATTTTAATCACTTACGTACTTGTGTGTGTGTGTGTGTGTGTGTGTGTGTGTGTGTGTGTGTGTTAAAGGAAGCTTCTACCTTTAGAAGGGTTCTTTGGAGAAGATCCCATCTGTGTTGTCAGAAAATCAGCAGTTCAGTTCATAGGTCAGCAGCAGCAGCTTGATCCACTCACAAACACTTCACTGATACACCAGCAGTCGAGTTAGTTCGGTAGTGTTGGGATAGCAGCAGTGGTGGCACAACCTACTTTGAGTGGTCAGGCCTCGGCCAAATTGGCACAAGTCAAATTGAGACCAAGAGGGATGCCAGAAGTTCTTGGCTGTGCCTCTCTCAGTGAAGCAAAGATCAATGAACATGCAAGACCCACAAGCATTGAATAGCTAGCTCAGTCCATCAGGTCCTATTTTTACCCTACAAAAATCACATTTCCTCCATGGGACTTGCCTCACCATGTGTCTTACCTCAGCAAGTGAGACTGTCCTAGCTGACATTACTCTGCCAATCAGCCCGGGTCTGCAGAGGCAGCAAGAAACCACAGTATACTACCAGAAGTTTCTTGTGTGTGTGTGTGTGTGTGTGTGTGTGTGTGTGTGTCTCTCTGGAGTCCCAAAAAATGCAGATCGACTATGCAGTGTAAGGTGGACCAATGCATGCATGTAGTTAGCAAAGAAGGATCCTTCATCATGTGCCCTTTCATGTGGTTGCTTTAGTAGAACATCCTTTCCCCTGTATCTGCTTCAGCAAAATGTTCCTTCATGAGTCTGCCTTAGCCTTTCACCTGTGTCCTCTTCAGTGAAATGTTTCTTTACATGTTTGCCCCAGCAAAACACCATGCACCACAACTGACTTCCCAAAGAACCCTTAAGTTTCCACTCTATATACTACACTTAGTTTCAGCTGTCCCTCCTCATATTCCAACCCTTGTCTCCTATTCCCTCATTCTCCTGCTTGATCCCCAAACTCGATTCCCTCACATCAATCCATAATTATCTATCCTATTTATCTTTTCTAAGGAGATCCATCCATCTCCCTTAGTCCCTTACTCTCTACCTAAACCCTGTGGTTCTATGGATTCTAGCTTGCTTACAAATGACTTAACAGCTAACATCACATATAAGTGAATATATATCCCATTTGTCTTTCTGAGTCTCAGAATGATTTATTTTTTCTAGTTCCATCCATTTATCTGTGGATTTCATAATTTCCTTTTTAAATGATTAAGTGATATTCCATGTATAAATGTAGCACATGTTCTTTCCTCCATTCTTCTGTTGAGGGACATCTGAGTTGTTTCCAATTTCTGGCTACTAAGAATAGAGGAACAGTGAAGCTTGCTGAGCAGGTGTCTCTGTAGTTGGATGAAGTGTCTTTTGGGTGTATGCCCAAGAGTGGGGTAACTGGATCTTGAAGTTGATTGATTCCCATCTTATTGAGGAACAACCACACTGATTTTCGCAGTGGCCATACATGCTTGCACTCCCACCAGCAATGTTTGAGTATTCTTCTTACTCCACATCCTCGCCAGCATGAGCTTTATTTATTTTATAGATCTTGGCCATTCTGATTGGTGTAAGAGTAAATCTCAAAGTCGTTTTTATTTGCATTTCTCTTATGACTAGGACATTAACAATTTCTTTAAGTTCTTCTCAGCCATTTCTATTTCCTCTTTTGGGAATTCTCTGTTTAGATCTGTATCCCATTTTAAAAATTGGGTTATTTGTTTTCTTGATGTCCATCTTTTTCTTTTTGCATTTGTATATTAGCCCTTTATCATATATGTAGTTGCTAAAAGTATTTTTCCGTTCTGTAGTCTGACACTTTGTCCAAATGACAGTGTCCTTTGCCATGCATAAGTTTTTCATTTTCATAATACCATTTATGTAAATATGTATATATGTACATATGTGTGCATGCATTTTTTAGGGTAAACAATTTTTACTTTATATAGTAACCCTTTTAAAAATTTATTTATATTTTTGTTTACTCTATTTGTTTATATTTGTTATATTTATTTTATTTCTACATTATTTAATTTTCTTTTCCTTCCCAATATACTATTTTTATTAATTATTGTAATTTTCAGCACCTTTCTACTTTTCTGAGTCATATCCTTGTTAGAGGTATTTACTTTATAATATAGTCTCGTGTTCTAAAGAATCATGCAGCAGGACTACTTTGTCCAAATCCTACCTCTGGTAGTTTTTTGGAGAAAAATTTCTTATATTTTCTGTGCCTTTTTTTTTCTGGCATGAATAAACACGAAATGCCTAGTTTTACAGGGTTTTTATGAGTGCATCAATTGACATGTTGAGCCATTAAAGCTGAGCTGTTCTAACAGTTATTAGTTTTGCTATTATCATTATGTGAGAGGAACTAATGGCTACCTCTATCATCTCATACATACAACTTTCTATCCAACATCATGTTATAAGACTGGCTGCTGGTTGTCCATCCTATGTTCACAATTGACCTTATGCATTTGAGAAACAGTTACCATCCAGGCTTCCTAAAATCCAGAAATGAGTAATAAGGACTTGCAGGAGTAGCTAAGACAATTTTCTGTGGAAATGTATCTTTCCCTACAGATCTTTCTTTTCTGTTTTCTGGAAGGTGGCTCAGATAACTAAAGCTCCATCCTGGGTTATGAGACAAACTCAAGTTGTGAAGTGGAAAGTCTGAAGGACCCCATAGTTTATGTATCTATAGAACACCATCCCAGCTATAGTCTGTGGGTCTCAGTACCTCCTCTACATGAAGAGGAAGTGAGTGTGGATTCTACAAACAACACCAGGATATATTTTCTGATTGACACATCCAATAAATAGTAAATATATTCAATTTTTTTTTTAGTTTTTTTCTATGAACTTTAAAACTTTTTCTCTGACAAAAGATATCCATTTTGATCTTCTTCTTCCTTCTCCTTCTCCTTCTCCTTCTCCTTCTCCTTCTCCTTCTCCTTCTCCTTCTTCTCCTTCTCCTTCTTCTTTTTCTTCTTCTTCTTCTTTTTTTTTTTTTTTGATACAGTCTCACTAAGTAGTCTTGACCATCCTTGTACTTGCTGCTCTGACCCACGGCAGTCCTCCTGTTCAAGCTCTCCAAAGTTGAACACCATACACAACTGATGCCTTTGCTGTTTTAAGTGTTTTCTTATTTAATCCAATTCCCCAGGTGTGCTCCGCAAACTCTTCAGGATGCCCCAGCTTTACTCTCTGTTCTCCTCAGTGAGTAGGACAAATGCCTTTCCCTTAGTCTCTGGCAGTTAAATTAGGAATTTTTGCAAAATTATTTGTGGCCCTTCCACATTTCAAAAGCCTGTCTGTCAAATCACCATTTCCATATTAAAATGTGGAGTGTTAGCATGTTCTTCTAACAGAGGGCACTCTTAGTTCATCTCCTTTTGCTTCTCAACCAGTACATTCCCTTGTCTTTAAGTTAGGGATAAATTTTTGTAAATCTGTGTATTACTGTGAAGTTTAACCAAGAACATAGAAGAGGGAGAATTTTTGATGAGGTGGATTTTTGGTTGTTTTTGTTGTTGTTGTTTATTTTTGTTTTTGTAGTATTTTGTTAAGTGCCCTTAACAAACCTTTGATCCTTTGAATTCTTTGCCTCAGTCATTTCATTCAAACACTGGCCTTCTTCCCACTGGATTCTTTAGTCAATCATAACATCACTAATGCATTCACACACGTAGTAGTGTATACTTACATTCTTTTTTATATTAGCTAGACCTGGCCTTCTTCATGGACAGGGGTCTGCATCTGTATTTATGTGTTTGGCTATAGGGGTGTGGTGGTGGTATGTGTGTGTTTGTGTGTGTGTGTTGCAAGGTGGATGTCCACACACACACACACACACACACACACACACACACACACACACACACACACATATATATATATATATATATATATATATATATATATATATTATATATATATGCATACATGGAGACTGGGGGACAGTTTTAGATCATATTCCTCATGTTTCATTCATGTTTCCCATGAGCCAGGGCCTCTTCCTAGCCTGAAGCTTGCCAAGTAGGCTATGGAGAGTAACCAGGGTGGCTCTGGGATCCAGCTACCTCTAGGACTGGGACTACAAAGGCATTCCATTTGACTAGCTTTTACCTGGGTCTTTGTGTCACAGGTCTTCATGCTTATAGAGTAAGTACTTTCCTGACTAAGCCCTCTTCCAAGCCTTGCTCTATAAGCCTTATAATTGCATTGCTATCAGGTCTTTATTTGAAGTCTTCTACTTCTTGCATACATGGACAAAACCAGACCTATTCAGTGTGACTTTGTGATAATGTGACAGAAGGCATTCTTTCCTTATTTAGAGAAGCTATACATTTACGGTGGTTTTTAGTCAAATTCCAGTGTTATCTACAGAGAAAATACCTTCTGCCTTGGTAGAGCGAAGCTCAGGACTCTTGCTTCTGTTGTTGGCTTAGCCTGTGTTAGAGAACACTGGACAAGTGCATTGATCAATAGAGACACTCATGAATGTCTCTGCCCCAAGTCTTCATTCTTCAGAAGTTTCTTGTGTTAAGTATGTCAACCATTGTTAGCCATCAATAGGAAAATAGAATATGTAAATTACTTAATATCTAAAGTGTTCTGTCACTCTTCTCTTATTAGACCAATAACTCTTCACTCAGCCATAGTATATTACTCTAAGATTGTCAAAGTTATAAGAACATCTATTGTTTAGATAGGCTTCACCTTTGTGCTTGTTAGTGTTTTGTTAACCTAACATAAGTCATAAGTTATAAGGTTGTCTGGGAAAATGAAACTTTGACTGAGAAAATTCCTCCATCAGATTTGCCTGCAGGCAAGCGTGTGGTGCGTTTTCTTAATAATGGTTGATGTGTGAAGGCTCAGCACACTGTGGGCCATACCACCTCTGGGCCCGTGGTCCTGAGTTATATAAGAAAACAGGCTGAGCCAGCCACTAAGCAAAGTTCCTTGTGGCCTCTGATTTAGTTCCTGCCTTCAGATTCCTCTTCTGAGTTCCTGCTTTGGTGTCCCTGATGAATGACCCGTGACAGCACCCATGATCTGTACGGCAAATAAACCCTTTCCTCCTCAGGTTGTTTTGCTCATGGTCTTTACCACGGCAATAGGAGGCCAACCAAGGCTATCTTTAAAATAAAATGACTATGAAGAGAATATACAGGTGGTTAACATCTTTTTTTTTTTCTTAATTGTCGTGTATCAACTTTTCCCCTGACCCTCCTCCTCGACCCCAGAAAAAACAGAAAGAGGAAAAAAACCAAAGGGACAGTGGTACCCAGTGTCTTTATTTGGGAAACAGCTTGATTTTCTTTAAGAAACCTTCTAAACGCTGTCAGTGCTACAGTACCGCATTCCAGTAACTTTTCAACCTTGGTAGATAGTGATGAATCTTTCTGTTAAACTTTATTTCTCACTCAAATCTTCCTTTCCAATGAGGTTATTCTAAGCTATCTTCCCCTAAATAAAGATTTTTATTCTTCTCCCACTAAGCTCATATTCCTTTTCCTACTTCATGTTTTTGCCTGAGTACATGTAGACTCTCTCACTTTAAGAAGCTGAGGCTTTTATGTGTTTGTTTACCGTATGCCAAAGCTCTATTTTGATCCATGACTGATGTCCACACAATGCTTGCTGATAGAATTAACCAATTTCTTAATGAGGGGATGAGCCCAAGAAGAAGTTTTTAAAAAGTTAGTCTTCTTAAAAAATATCTAGCAAGAAGCTCAGAATTCTTGAAGGTCTTTAAATTAATTAAGATTTATTCATTGTATGCATATGGGTGTTTTGTCTGCCTGCATGTATGTATACCATGTGCATGCCTGGTGCCCACAGAGGCCAAAAGAGGGTACCAGATATCCTTAACCTTGGGTTACAGATGGCTATAAGCTACCATATGGGTGCTGAGAACTGAACACGGATCCTAAAGCAGACAGTGCTCTTGGCCACTACTGAACCGTTTTCCAACCTCAACAATTTTTTAAAGAAAATATATTTTATTGAACCCAGAGATTCTTAACATCAATATAAATTACTTACTTAGAAAATAATAGATTCTGTTAGAATCTCGCTGTCAGAATTCAGGGTTTGAGCTTTGTGTCTCATCAGTGAAAGTGGAAGGGTATTTTAAACTTTTATAAGAAAACTCTCTACTCCTTCCACTCATAATTTATTTCAGCTTGTTAAAATATTTTGTGTCTTAATTATTTTGTACTTTCATTTTTATTATGCAAAATTATTCAGAATAAAACATGCATATTCTAAAAAAAAAAGTAACATGCGGACAGTGTTGCAAAACTCCAGGTGGGAGCTGTGACTGTCATGTAAAAATGACATATGTAAAAGTTATAAAATATACAACTGAAGTGTTTGAAGGAGAAAGGTGTCATTTGGGGGAGATTTATTCTCAAAGTCACAAGAAAAAATGGGAAGCGATTCCACCTGTTCCTTCTAGAGGTTCACATTGCATTGCCATGTTTAGTGGCAATTTGTGTGCTGTACTACAAACAATTTAAATAAATAAAAAAAAAGACAAGCTCTTGCCTTCTGGAAAATAGACCAGTCAGAAAACGAGGCATAGTTGTAGAATTAAATATGTTCCTTGAGCTGTTGGAACCATTTAAATGACACAAGAAGGCACAAAACTAGAGCCATACCTCTTTGGATTCACTCGCATGATATACTTTTTAAAAAATTCAGAATGTTTGTCTAGACCCTCAGCACCAGGTAGCAGGAATCAGATGTGAGGAGCTTGTTCTGGTGAGGCTCCTAGGAAGCAATCACATAATGCTGCCTACCTGTCCCATGTAGGAACATAGTCAGCCATCAGATCTTGATCAGCTTCGCCCATAGAGGCCCAGAGAAACAGTCAAGTAGCTTAGTTCTCTTCCCTGTGTCTCTGGAAAGCAGCCGAAGGCCCTGAGAATCCATTGGATATCCCTTCACACTGTCTGTAGTTTCAAGGAATAGTTGAACAGACCACAGCCAAGAACTGCATCTACTTGAGCTCCGAGTAACAGATACTCGGCCTTATCCTCCTGTCTTTGAAGTATGAAGAAGCTGAGGTGATCCCTGAGCTGGCTGGCTTCATGGGTTTCACCAAGTCATAAGTTCTATCTGCAGGCTCTGACAAATGCCCTCTGTCAGTCTATGGACTATGCCTCATTTTCTGACTGGTCTATTTTCCAGCTCTCTCATCTATTCTCCATGCAGCCTAGATGCCTGTCAGATATGTATCTTGCTACTATGTTTGCTGCACCACAACCACATGATGCATCCCAGACATCTGTGACCTTCCATGTGCCACATAAATCAATATTTGCCCCATACATGAACCATAATCAGACCTGCTTGCAAACCTGCTCTGTTTTATCACCATCAAACCAGCCCTGGGGCATATGCCCACGGGTGGCCTTGTGTTAGAAGGAAAGGAGGGAAGGACAGGAAAGCACAGCACTCAAGAAGAGCACATGCATAAAAGAGAAAAGGAAGAACACCAGACCTTCTATATGATAAATAAACCAAATCTCAGAGCTGAACCACAGGAGAAAGAAAGAACAAAGAAGATGCACACACTCAGCAAAACAGATTGACTTGCTTGCTTAAAAGAAAACCAGTGGAATGAATTGGAAATAAAAGCAAAGCAGCTGCAAAGCAAGAGCAGTTCAGATCTAGAGTCAATGATACCTGCCCCTGCACACTCACTTTATGGTTAAAAGCTCACACAGACTGGAAGAGAATGAATGGGTGGCAACAGATAGATGATGAAAATAGGGATCTTAAATAAAGAGGAGTATATTTGACAAAACATACTTGAAGTGAAAATGGGTGAAAGGAAGGTCATTATATAATTTAAAAGAGCGGGATTGATTTTAAAAGATGCAAAATAATAGGAAATATGTATTCATTCAACACTAGAGAATCCAATAGCATAAATCAAACCTATGGTTGATAATGTCATTTTCTTTCTTTGTTGTAGTACTAGAGACGCCAGTCTCTTGTATGACAGTCAAGTGCTGTATTACTAAACTACACACCTATTTTAAAAATTATCAGTCTAAATGAAAAGACAGATTGTATGAACATAACTGGTAGGGAGTTCAACACTCCACTTCTATCAGTAGAATAATCACAAAATTAATAAAGAAACACTGAACAAAAGAATATTAACAAAGAAACACTGGAGCTATATTGCATACAAAGAGACTTATTTCATCCAACATGCAAGCACATAATATAATCCTTAGGAGAGACTACACACTCATTCACAAAATTAAATTTTTGTATTCAGCAAATTAAAACAATGGAAATTATTGCATTTTTTTCTGAGCAATATGGAATGAGTAGATATCAACAATATGATTAACATTAAAGTTGTTTAAATTAAAAAGGAAAGAACTCAGTATTATCTTGGATTGGATTAATGAATAAATAAAACAGAAGACACAATTATAAGGTATTAGAAAGAAAAGAACAAATTGAACCCAAAATTAGTAAGAGGGAAGAAATGACAAAGATGGGAACACAGATGAAGACTGAAAATAAATATAATAGATCAAATAATTGCTTCTATTGGAACAGTAAAAATCATTGATCAACTTTCAGTTAAACTAAATGAGAACAAGAGTGAGCAAAAGAGAAACAGAGAGAGAGAGAGAGAGGACTTAAATGAAATCAGAGATGAAAGCAGAGATAAGAAGAACAACACCACAAAAGAGAAAGTCATTAGGGGCTATCTCAGTACTTCAAAAATCTGGAGGACATCAATACATTCCTAGGCATATAACATAACAAAATTGAACAGAAGAACATAGATAATTCAACAAGCTGGTAAGAAATAGGATTGGGTTAATAATACAAAAGTGTTCAAGCAAAGAAAAGTCCAGCCTTAGCTGCTGAATTTTACTAAGTTTCAAGAATGCATGCCAGTTCTACTCAAACTCTCCTTTCTGCTCACTTACTCTCTGAGTCTAGCATTATCCCCATTCCCAAACCAGACAAGAATACAAAAGCAAAGAAAATGAGAAGAGAATTTTTCCTAATACTTTAAGTTGTGTACATTATATCTGATAAACATAGATTAAAATTTCTTGAGAAAATATGAGGACAGATAACTCATCACCTCCTAAGAGCTATAATACACCATGAGTAAGTACGATTGGTCCTAGGAATGCAAGGATAGTTCAAATTATTCAAAGCAGCAATTCTAACATAGAACATTAACATAATGAAGAACAAAAATCATATGATCACCTCAATCAATGCAGAACATACATTAGATAAAGCTGAACATCTCTTCCTTATGAAAACCATAAAATTAGATACAGAAAAATGTATTTCAATACAGTAAATGCTATATGTATAAGACCCACAGTCTATATCATATTGAATACAGAAAAATTTTCTCTAAGATCATAAACTAGACAAGTATGCTTATTTTCATTTAGGATGTGTTAGCCATATTAACAAGAGAGAAAAAGAAAGAACATACAAATGTGAAAGGGAAAAGTCAGATTATCCAGGCAATGTGTTATAGACAGAAAAACCTAAGACTTTACCAAAAGCTTCCAGAACCATTACGATAGTGAATTCAGTAGCGTCGAAGACCAAAATACAAAATTAATAACTTTTGGAAATCCAGTAATGAAAGAGTTAGGAGATAAATTAAAAAACAATTCCATCTACAACAGATACAAAGTCCAGTAGCAGTTACCAAAGAAAGAGAATTATTTCTTTAAACAAATAAAAATCACAAAATATCAGTGAGAAAAACCAAAGAGGTTAAAATAAAATGAATACACACCCCATGTTCATGAGGTGGAATAATTAATACTGTTAAAATGTCTGCACTATATAAAATCTATCTACAGATTTTATGAAGTTTTATCCAAGATGCTAATGACAATTTTTATAGAAATTAGGAAAAAAATCTTCAGAAATTTGTATGGAAGCACAATATCCTGAAATAGCTGAAGCAGTCTTAAGCAATTAGAATATTGGAATGATTGACATCAAGATATACTAAAAATATTAATAACCAAGACAACACAGTTTCCACTAAAAAAAAAAAAAAACAAACACTCGATGAATTGTACAAAATGGAGAAACCAGAGATAAGCATCACTGATCTGTAATAAGAGTTCTAAGAGTGCACACTATAGAGAGGATGTCTCTTCTGGAGAATGTTCTAGAACTGCATCTCCATATGGAGCAGAAGGAAGTCCACTCTGTCTGCACTCACATCAAAATGGGCTAAAGGCTTACATGTATGGCTCCAAACTATCTTGCTACTAAAAACACCATAGTTTTAGGACATTGGTCAAGGCAAATATTCTTTATATGACCCCTGAAACACAGGGCAACACAAAAGAAAATCTACCTCCTCAAGCTAAGTACTTCAGCACAGCAGAGGAAGAAATACACATAGCAGAAGAAATATTTGGAAAGTACTAGGGAAGAGAAAGAGGACAATGCAAACAGGGTGTTGGCTGGGGATACATGATGATGTTCTTGAGCCAAGAAGGATCAATATGTTTGGCAATGAATCATTTTAAAGAGTTATCAGAGATTATTTTAAATGTTTTCAGTACAAAGAAAATGACTCGGTAAGGTAAGAGATATTACTCATCTTGACCTGATCATTGTACAATATGTGTGTGTATGTATATATATGCTATTGATCAATGATATTTTATGATTTGATAAATAAAATTTATTTTAAAAGTTTATTACCAGTAAACTAAACATGTAACAATTTGCTGAGCTTTGATAAATACCTGTATACAACCACCTCACCCTCACCCCAGGGACAATCAGAGCCTGATCTCCAGGCAGGCACCCCCACATATTTTTATAAATACAACTCCTTTTATAAATTTTAAAACTGCTAAGTACTTTTGCCTCATCGCGATCTTCTTGTTTCCTGAAAAGATAGAAACCTCTATAAACTTTTAATTCAAATGTTTGATTAGAACCTCAGTAAGAATTTCCTTGTGTGTAGTTGCTACTTTGCTTTTTCTTGAACTGGAAGAGGGGATGGTCCTAGCTTTCCAACCATAAGCTATAGAGAAAATTATGTTTTAAACGTCTACATCTCAAAAGGGACCTAGAAAATACTGCATAAGAGGCAAACAAGAAGTTGCAGATGACAGGCATCCTGTGCACTGCCAAGGCCCCCACTTCCATTGTTAATGCATCTTTCATATGTGATCACTTGCTCTTCCCTTTGACCACTCAGCTCTGATGGATTTCTGTGTTTTGAAATTCTTTTCTTTAACAGAGCTCATCAAAATTCTGGGTTTTTAAGAGTTATTTAGTGTTGAAAACAACATAGAAATTCCTGGCACCCATTTCCCTCTCTGAAAGAAAGTGGAGAGGTTCTCCATTCTGGAAGAAGTTCACATCTGTTCAGAATCCAGAAGACTTGGCTCAGTCTCTGTGCTCATCCTTTTCTGGGCACCACGGAGGTAGCAGAGATGGATTCACAACAGTAGCAGTGAGGGTCCTGAGATGCACAGATTTCCACAAGACCAATCTTATTGAAATATTACTTTTCCTCAGAAACATATTTGTCTTTCAGAAAAAGCAACTACAGAGCAAAATCTTGGGGAAGGTTGAAAACAGGTAGCATGAAAAACATTCTTAGTGATTTTTATAAATGTATTTGGCAGTGGATGTACTCTGGGTTATCCAATGTAAGCACCCAGGGATTTTCTTTTCCATTGGTAGTATAGTTGAGTTTCGCTCAGTAAACATTTGCTTTTGGGAAGCATAAAAGGTCAGTTTTGGCCAACTGCACCAGCCCTTCTGCTACCATCTGTAAAAAATTTAGACATTGCCTTTTTGTATGACCCTTTAAAAATACACAAGACCTAATTCTATCCCTTTCTCACATAAAACTCCCATTGGGCTTTAGTGGGAACATTTTTCAAGTTAAGTTCAGAGGAATGGGGACGTTTTACAACGGCCTCTTGTGAGAACTTCCTTGGGCAGAACTTGTCTAGCTCCTTATTTCTCCTGAGAAAGTTTTATGATCTTTGAAACTTCCACATCAACCCCATGCTGGGAAGCCTTGGAACTTCTCGACTGTATGAGGATAGATCTACCTTGTGCTACCACTCAGGCACAGCGCTTTGAGGGGGAAGACAAGCTGGCCACCTGCACCCATCATACGTTCATCATCCTGTCCGTTGCCAGGGTGCATTCTGCAAAAACACACACCATCCATATAATGGATGTCAGACACTATGCCAAGAGCCTTATACATACAGTTTCAACAGCCCTGTGTGGTTGGCATTACTATCCTGGAGTCAACATAAAGAAAGTGAGACTAGGAGCAACTAAAAGTACACTGAGGACCCCCCAAAAGAAACAATAATATTCAGACCGGCTGTGATGCTTGATCATGATGGTTAGTTTGACACACATGGGAAGAGGGAACCTCAGTTGACATATGACTATGCCACATTGGCCTGAGGGCATATCTGTGATGCTTTTTCTTGATGACATAGGGTGGGCAAGCCCACCATGGGTGGTGCCATTCCTAGGCAGGTGGCCATGGGCTAAATAAAAAAGGTAGCCTAGCTGAGCCTGATAGCAAGCCAGCAACAGCACTGCTTTGGTCCTTCTGCTTCATGTTTCTGCCAAGCTGAGTTTTGCCTTGACTTCCCTTGATGATGGACTGTAAAGTATAAAATAAGGCAGGCAGATTTCTGAGTTCAAGGCCAGCCTGGTCTACAAAGTGAGTTCCAGAAAAGCCAGGGCTATACAGAAAAACCTTGTCTCAGAAAACAAAAAAACAAAAACAACAACAACAACAACAACCACAACAACAAAAGCCCTCTTCCTCTGTAGTTTTCTTCTGGTCTTGTTATTTGTATAGCAATGGAAATCACTCTAAGAAACCTTTGATTTTTTTCAAAGCCATTGCTATTAAACTGTCCCCCACTTTGCATTGTTCTCTAATATTCTTGGGTTTTGTGTGCCCTGAAGGGAAGGTAGCAGGGGACCCTTTCTCATATCGCTGCCGCTCTATAAGGAGTCTGACCACACTGAACTAGGGTCTATATTGTGTTCGTCTTTGTCTGTCCAGAGCAGAGTCCATAGCCGTTCTATAAATAAATTTTACATGTGAAATTTACCCCTCTATGAGACTATGAAATGTAGACCTGGTTGTTTAAAAACAAACAAAACAAAACAAAAAACAAAAACAAACAAAAACCCACCAAAACAAAACCCACCAAAACCAAAAACTGCACAATAGAGAAGAGTGTGTCTTTCCCAAATCTCATTATCTCAACGCCTCAATTTAATATTTGCTTAATACATAGTACAATTCTCACAAATAAAAAAAAATCGCAATCATGTTTAGCATCTGCTTGTATAACAATAGGGGCTCACCTCAGATTGCTTGAGGTCTGTGCTCCTTAAGCACAGTTAATGCAGGCATTTAATGTTTATATCCCTCATGGAACTGGGAAGAAAAGAGGGACCACTCACACTTCACCCTCACATAGCTCCTGGGAATACACTGAACCCATGTCAGTTCAGGCAACACTACCAAACGCTTCTTTCATAATGGTCTCCCTTCTTTCAGGATGAGAATTATATTTGAGGAAATTGACAGACACAGGTTTTGATCAATTTATTGGTGAAAGTCCAGGCTCTCATGGGCAGGAGTCTCTGGTGCACATCCACATTGAGCCAGGAGGGCAGCCTTGTGAGGGTGTTGGCTTAGCTCTCAAGAGCTTCAGAATGCAATGCTCTTCATGGCCCTTGATGCCAATATATTCTTTCTCCTCCTCCTCCTCCTCCTCCTCCTCCTCCTCCTCCTCCTCCTCCTCCTCCTCCTTTTTTTTTTCTTCATTTTTACACAAAACTGTGACACAATTGTAAGTATGAATTACAAACATGCAGAGGAATCTAAGCAAATATCAATTTTCAGTGATATTTTTATGTTTTATCAGCAAAAACTGAGAGTTTCCTGTTCTTTTTCTTTCCATTCATTCTTCTTTTACAGTTGAAGCACCCAACTTTCAGGTACCATTAATGCTCTTCTTAGGAATGAGGAAGAATTCATGTTATGTTTATAATTCTAGTCAGAAATCATGCATATGCACCCCATAGCATGGCCTATTTATTTTATAAAGAAAAACCTCTCCTCCTCTTCCTTCTTCTCTTCCTCTTCTGGTACAATCAAGATATGCAAAAGTAGATAATAAAATAATGAATAGAAAAAGTAAACGTCTAGGTAAGATGGGAATAAACAAATTTGTGAATGAAATGACCTAGGATTTTTTCATTTGCAAGAAATCTTCTCATTCTAAGCATCACAATTGAACACATGTTAAGATCCAGATAAACTGTATGTCGATTTTTCTAAATTGCCCTATGATCTTAGATATTGGTTTGGTTTAGGAACTCAACCCAGATCAGATGTAGGCCGGTTACTTAGCAATTAGGTGATGTAGATGTGATAGGACTCATGCAATAGGACCACAGACCTAAAACTATCAGTGACACATACACACACACACACACACACACACACACACACACGCACATGCACACGCACACACACATACACATGCACATACACATACACACATACACATGATTGAAACATACTGCTTCATATGTACTTCATGGTGAGGAAATACGGAAATACCTTAATAAACTTGCAAATTGAAGGTTAGCTGATGGACGTAGACCTTAGAAGGACACAGCTTAAGAGTTATCATGGAGTGATGGTGACCTGAAATTAGACGGGGAATTCTAATACCAGATATGGACCAGTGAGGCTCATAACACAGGCTGGAGAAATGAGGTAGCAGGCAGGTGTTTGAAGAGCATGTGGATACATGATGTATTCCTGTGGGGCACAGGTCACATTGGGGTTCATCTTTTTGCATCAGTCTTATTTATTTCATGAAGAAGACAGTGTGTAAGCAAATAGGAATTTTTGTGCTATCCTCATATTGTTCCCTAGTCTGTCTATTGCAGGGAAATATATTTATATTCTTAAAATAAGAGTTAGAGTATAGATGATCTACTTTGTCAAAACTTAAAATAGAAATGATTCATTTGAAATGATAACTGTGTATTGCTTAAGGACTGGTGAAACTATTGCACATTACCTGTTCTCGGCATGTTAGCTCATGCTTTGGGCATGTTCTGACTGCTGCCACTGTCAGCATCAGATCTAGTCCATGTCGCTGTCCATTATACTTTGGGCTTGGTACAACAAAGCTAAGCAGGCATGGTTCTGGGCTTCTCCAGAGTTCATGCTGAGAGAGAGGAGGTGGCAGGCATTCCTCAAATTACAGGTGTTGTGTCTTTGTCTTACCTGCCTCAAAACAACTTTATGCTTGGGCCGAATTCTTTAGTGTTGGTAGATAAGAAGAGGCAGGTGGCTCATTATGTGCCAAGGAATGAATGTGGGGAAGAATTGGGAGCCTAAGAGACGTCAAAGCAGGCTCCTACCACTGTAGAGACCACGCACTCCTGGAGGAAAAATGTCATTAGAAGTCATCTGTTCTTATTAATAGAAGAATGAACTCACAAATTCTCTTCTTATTATGGTATCTGTCATATACATAATCTTCATATTTATGAAACATATAGGACAATAAGTGTTTAAGTCACCATTTATGTCATGGATATAAGAATGTCCTAAGATATTTGATGGTCTTTTGTTCTTACCCTTAGTCATAAATACTGTTTTCATTTTGATAAATCTTCCCTTTGTTGTTTATCTTGTCCTTATTTTACACACACACACACACACCACGTAAATCCCTATGCAATACAGTCTGTTTGGAATTCATTGAACTTTAACATCAAGATTTATAATCTTAATAAAATGTTGAAAGATCTTAGACAAGCAGGTATGTGCTAATGTATAGGCAAATAGAGCATATGCTCAGGTCAGACAGGAAGGGGCTATGCTGGTCCATCAGTGGATTAGGAAACTCCTCTCCTGGGCAGACATTGCAGAAGTATGAAAAATGAGTTCTTTTCTTTTATTTCCAACTTAGAAAAATATACGTCTTTTATTCAACACAAGTGGTCAAGTTAAGAGAGCCATGAAATGGCATTTGATTTTCTTTTCTGAACTTGTGTCTCCCAATGCATGACCTCTAGATTCAGTAAGTCAGCAGCTATTTGACTTCTCAAAATAAAACCAAGGGTAACTCCTGGACTTTCTCTTGCCTTCTCACCCTGCCCGTGCCTTCCTACACACACCCAATCGACATTTTGTCAGAACCCTTCCTTACTGCCTGCAGTGGCTTTGCAATGGCTTTCCTCTGTCTGCTTTCTCTCCTAGCAGCTATTCTCAGCCTGCCCGCCAGGGTGCTGATGTAGCATTGTAAATGAGATCGCATCTTTACTCATTCTCACTGTCCAGAGCTTACCATCTCATTCATTAGGAAGTCTCAACTTGACCAAAGCAAGAAAGCCTCAAAGCTCCACGTTGCTGATGTTGCCTGTGCCTCTGACCCGACCTGCGACACTTTGTTTTCAAGAACCCCAAACATACTGTTCCCTTTCTTTGGCATGGACAGCAGCTTTTCCTTTTCCTGGGCTATGCTTAGTCAGGTCTTTGAAGAATCTTCTTGCTCAGGTCTTGGTCTTCATTTCACTTGTAGAATATAGTCTCTGCCATGACCTTCCTTCTACTCTCTCCTGTTAGATCACTCATTTTATTTCTTGTACAGTGCTATTACTATCAGACATCATTTTCTTGTCCATTTTGTTTGTTTTCCGCTCTTTAGAATTAAGGCTTCACATGAACCTGTGTCCCTTGTTTGGTACCATGTTCCTGGAACTTCTTTAAATGCATGGCCTTTGGGTCCTAACTATAATTTGGGGTAATAAGTGACTAAAGGCAGAGAAAAATAAAAGTGATTTTTGTTTTCTGGATTAAACCATTGTACGCTGTTTAGTGCAAATGCTTTCGGTCGAAACAAAAGGTTTGAGCTTCAGCAGTCATTCCAGCGTAGTTAAAAGAATTAACAGCAGTAAGCTTTTAGAGATGGCTTACTCTACCCAAGGTACTCCCCTACACCTTGCCATCTATTAGCACATAATATAGGTAATATTATTCCAAATTTAAAATGTGAGAAAATTGAGGCTTCTGAAAGTCAGTGACAGTAGAGATGGAATTTGACTCAGGCAGCCTGCCTAGTAAGTCAGGTGATTCAGTCACAGAAGTCAGGTGGCTCAGTCACAGAAGTCAGGTGGCTCAGTCACAGAAGTCAGGTGGCTCAGTCACAGAAGTCAGGTGCCTCAGTCACAGAAGTCAGGTGCCTCAGTCACAGAAGTTAAGTGGCTCAGTCATAGAAGTCAGGTGGCTCAGTCACAGAAGTCAGGTGGCTCAGCCTCAGATCTCTCGTCATTGATCTTTCATCATATAAACATGCTTTCCTAAGCATTGACCTATTGGCCAATCCAGAGAATGGTAGGATACCTTAATGTTTTATTTTTTTCTTTAAAAGATGAAGAAAGATAACAATCAAGTAAGTATAAGAACAATTACACATTAATTAAGACATGAAAACTTAATAGCAGTGTAGAGAGTGCAAGCATGCACTATAAGTATTTCTATACTTTTAAAAGAGCTCTAAGCACTAAGCAATGCATTTATTGATTAGCAACACATGGACTTTTTGGTAAACATCCACTTGTGCTTAGTCTGGATCGAGCCATGACTATCTTTTCTCTTTAGCTTGCAGCTTTTAGAAGGGCATCTGGAAATGGTTTGAATTTAACTTTAGTGCCTGTGATGCTAGCCTTTGTCTAGCCCAAGGGTTTGAGTTTTTTTTTTTTTTTTTTAAAGGAAAAGAAAAGTGACCATGACTTCCAGAATAGAATGTGCAGCATAAGGGAAAGGCCTGGTAGAGCTCATATGCAAACCAGGGTGTTGTCAAAACCAGGGAGATGATGAGAAACTATGGCACAGCTCAAATCCACTAACAGGCTCATCAGGATCCTTTAGCACCACCGGGTCTACTGAGGTGACCTTTTTATTGTGCCAGGAATCAGGGCATACCGTTCTTATATAAGCCAACCCTATTTCATACATAAATGAACGGTGGTGTTACACTATATTGAACATCTCTTCATGGAACAGGACATGACCTCACATCCTCTCAAAGAATTTGACTTTTGCAGACCTGATCATATTATTCTGTAGCTTAGAGAAATGAGCATAGGATAGTAGCTATTGGAATTAACAGGAGGAGAGTTATTGGAAGTTTGTATGCTAATACTTTAAGCTTGGAAACACTTGAGATCCTCAATCCCCAATATCAAACTTAGACTATACATCAAATGAACAGGAAAGAGCAGCCAACACAGTTTGAAACTCCACAATCATCGCCTTGTAGAGGGCACCAGGGGTTTTCTATTGTCAATTTACACTTTAGAACTTTGAATCTTTTAAGAGCCATCAACACATATATTTTCATATCTTCTTTAGTTTGACCATTTGACCTAAGGAATGAAATTCATCTTAAGAAAATTAGATATTGAGCTCTTCTCCAGTTGTCTCTATCAGATATGCAGTATTAAATGAATGTGACATGCGCTGTTGAATGGGAGGGGATTCAAAAATGTTTTACTTGAAGGGTGGAGGAGGCAGAGGTTTGTGAATTCTCAAATGTGTGGTAGAAGGAGTCATGGGAAAACAAGGTTTAGGGTAATGTGTTAGGGTCTCCCAAGCCGCTCATCCAGAAATTAACTTTGTATGAAACCATGGGACCTGCAAGATGAGTAGTTCTCAAATATCCGCCTCTTCCAGCATAAATTTCTATTCCAGTTCATACATGCATATCATATATTTTGGTCATTTTTATTCCTGTTACCCTTTCATGCCTTACCCTCATCTCTCACCAAACCATTTCATAATAAATCCCCTATTACTTTCATGGCTTTTGTTTTGCTGCTTTTGTGACTCATTAACTAAGGTTCCTTGAGTGAGCCTGGCTAAAAGTTGTATTTTCTGTAGCATGGTGACTTACCAGTGAGCACACTCCTAAGGAAAGCTACTAGCAGTGTTCTACCTTGAGAACAGACAAGTAGGACCCAGAGGTTATAGAAGGAAGAACACAGCTGCAGAACATGGGGAAGAACTTAAGTTTGAAGGAAGAGATCCAGCCACTTACAAGAATGTGAGAGTTCTGGACTTCCTTAGTGTGTGGCATGGAGACCTAATTCATTTCATTTAATTATAAAAGTATTGAATTTCCCTCAAGGCAGAAAGACTTGGGAAGACTTAGACAGCAGGCATTTTGGATTATAAATGTAAATGGTTGTACTTAGAATACTGTAAGAAGGAGCATCCCATGGCCATTAAAGAGAAGTCAGTACTGGGGGATACAGATGGAAAGGATGCAACCTATTTATATTCTTTACTGTGGCAATTGGCATTGGGTATCTCTGGTTGGGTATCGAATGATGAAATGTATAATTTGTGATAAAGAAAATAGATAATTTCAATCCCTGGCCATGGCAACTGAGTTTCCCATGATGTCCAGTTCTCCTATACTTATACTTTGGCTTTCTATTCAGAGTTTATTAGCAGAGTAATAGCAACAGCTTAGACCTAGGGCTCTCTCTCTCTCTCTCTCTCACACACACACACACAGAGAGATAGAGATAGAGATAGAGAGATAGAGAGATAGAGAGATAGAGAGAGAGAGAGAGAGAGAGAGAGAGAGAGAGAGAGAGAGAGAGAGAGAGAGGCCTTTGGTAAAACAGCTGCAATCAGAAAAGGCGCATCCATGATGCAGCAGCCAGTAATGGAGACAAGAAGATGAAATCCTGCCTGGCGTTTAATCCCAGCACTCGGGAGGCAGAGGCAGGTGGATTTCTGAGTTCGAGGCCAGGCCAGAGAAACTCGGTCTCGAAAAACAAAATAAAACAAAACAAAAGAAACAAACAAATAAAAAAGAAGACGAAATCCTGATTGAAGGAAGAAAGATTGTGAGCAGAGAAAGCCAGAGTCTGTCAGGTACTGAGTTGAGTTATCTGATGGTTCCCTTAATCCTTGAAGCAAATGTTATCTTCACATGGCCGATAAGGTACTTAATGATGCTTAGTAAATTGCCCAAGGCAGGAACAAGAGTTAGTTTTCAAATATCCATGTCTCACTTCAAATTTTAATCTAGTTTACTTCTGGAACCTGAAAACTGAGAAAAGCATGCATTTAGGAGCCATGTTACTTTTCCTAATTGCGTTTGTCTATTTGCTTGTTTGTTATGTGTGTGCATGTGCATAGGCATGAAAAGGCCAGAAGACAATTGTGGATGTTCTTTCCTTCCACCATGTGATTCCTGGACAAGTCAAACTCTGGTTACTAGGATTGAAGACAACCACCTTTCCATGATGGAGGATGGCATGTTTACAAGGACTTTATTTATTGGCTCAGGAAAACTCATTCTGTCCCTTGGTTTCTCTTGGATTCTCTGTCTCCATTGCTCCATGTTCCCCACCCAGATGGCGTATTATAGGAAGCTAGAGTTAATCTACTTAAAGATTAATAGTTCATTTGGAGCTTTATTTGTTCCTTAAAGTCTAAAACCTGGTGGCTACTCAATGATAAAATATGCTGCAAAATTGTAAGACATAAAATTCAGGTACTACTCTTTTTTTTTAATCCTTTGACAATTTCATATATGAATATAAAATATCTTGGTCATATTTATTCCTCTCAGGCCTTAATGCCACTTCTACTGAATTGCTTCTTCTCAACATATCTCTTCTTTTCGTGTCTTCTGTTTTGCTTGTTTTGTGTTTTGTTTTGCTTGTTTTATGACCCACTGAGGTTAATTACAGATCCTTGAATGAGATCCGGTAGAGCTTATGTTCTCTGCAGCATGGTGACTTACCACTGAGACACTCCTAAGAAAAGGAGCTCAGACTCTCCCAGCATGTTAACTGGGGGTGGAGCCTCAGCTCCATGAGCCACATCCTCATCCATGATGGGATATTGACAAGCACTGGTTCCTAATTGTTTGATGCTACTTGCTCTTCCATCTAAAGGAAGTGTGTGAAATACTAGATATACTGACCGGCCTGCACCATTGGTCAGAGAAATTAACATCTTTCCATGATAGCCATCTTAACTCTGGAGAAGAAGGGGAGACATTAATAACATGGAGATATGATTTATGTGTTGTCTTTCTAAACAGAGAGGGTGAACTTCTGCTTAGAGCAGAGGTATAGACAGTAGGTTAGAGTCTATTGGCTGTGGCTCTGCATGCTGTAAACTGTCACACTCCTGAAAAGGAGATAACATTTGAAATGTAAGTAAAGAAAATATCTAATAAAAATAGTCAAGAAAATATTTTCTAGAAACAGATGTAGAGTCGAGCATTTGTGTTAACTACTGACTTGCAGTTATAAGAAAGAGAGATGCGATCTCCAACAAATGAAACAAATACCAGGAAAGTTTTATTATTGCTAAAAGGGCTTATAAGTTCTCTGGGGCTCATTCCTCACCTTTCCCCCGGTTCAGGACACAAGAGAGATTTTAAACAGGATTTACAAACAAAAAAAAACCTTCCTCTGTTCATTTCCTACATGGTTTAGGAATTCTTTAATCTGGGAAATGTCCTAGTGACCATTGTATGTATATTCTTTGTGTTATAGCTAGACTGAATACCGTGCTGGTAAATATGAAAGAAGGCAGCCGCTAAAGGTCAGCCTCCAGGAGCAGTCTACATGGAAGATACAAAAGAGAGCTTGAGACAAGGTACGGCTCTCTATGGAAACTGAATGGGTAGAAATTAAAAACAAAACAAAATAAAACAAAACAAAAAACAAAACTCTCATGATGCATTGCTCCGCTTTCACACTCAATCCACAGAGAAAGCTTATAGTGACTCTAGTCACAAGGAGCTGTTCTGTTACTGAAAGAACCTGGCAGAATGTAAAAGGACACAGAAGCCCTGAAATTGGCAAGATAGACGTCAGTGTTAGCAGAACTAGCTTCACTGATTTAGAAAAATAGAGGTGCACAATGCTCTGGCCACTCCTTGAACCTGTGTGTCTGCCAATGTTCTGACCAGGTGTGTGCCCATTGCTGCACCTTCATTAGACTCTTTCCTTGTACCCCTCCCATACCCATTTCTTGAGAATAGACATTGTTTAGATCTGGAAATCCCCTAATCTCCCCCTTCTCCTTTCCCCCCTGAGGGCCTATAAAAACTGGGAACTCTTTCCCTTCGAGGACGACTCCTCTACCCCTGCGTGGGATATGAGTCGTCCCCAGAGCTCTGGCTTTCCCTGAATAAAGCCTCATGTGGTTTGCAACAAGCTCGGTCTGTCGTGAGTTCTTGGGTGTCCGCTATTGTCCTGAGGCCTGAGCGAGGGGCTCCTCTCGGAGTCTTTCATTACAATAATATACGTTTTACTAGAGAATGGTTTGGGTGTTTTTGGAAGAGCCATTTTCAGGGTATTTAAGCCTGTTGCCTGTGAGCTGGGATCTGTCATAAAGGATAGACAGTCCCACTGAGAAAACACACAATCAATAGAAAGGCAAGGGAAAGGGAGCAAGTCCCAGCCCCGTGAGGGCTAAGATGGCCAATGCGCTTGAAGGGAAGCCTACTCACCTGGGTTGGACCTCTAGGACCTCGGAGTTGGAGAAAACAACAGAGATTTCCAAAAGTGCTCCTCTGCCTTCCATATCCCCTAGCAGGTATTCCTCCTCACTGAAGAAATAAATGGAGGCAATCAGAGAAAAAGGGAGAGAGAGAGAGAGAGAGAGAGAGAGAGAGAGAGAGAGAGAGAGAGAGAGAGAGAGAGAGAGAGAGAGAAGGGAAAAAGCTGAGAAAGAAAATGCCTGGAGCAACTCATACCACCCCTGAAAAAAATACTCTTTCCTAATTACAATGTGTTTTTGTTTTCTTAAAATATATAGGAACTAATTTCAGCAGTCCTTCTTCCAAAAGAATCCACAAATCTGAACATTTTCCCACACACATTAACCTACAGAAACTGTCTTACAGCACCCGAGAAAAGCACAGAAACAAGCTACACTGTGTGTTTGGAAGCAGAGTTTCACATGTCATGCCATCCCAGGTGATGAGGTACACAAAGAGATGCTCTTCATGGGTGAAGAAAAAATCAGCACATTAGACCTGTCTGATAGTTATTATGCCAGAGTAAAACCTAATACCAGGAAGGCACCCAACAGGTCCACACTTGAAGGCTATTCTCTGTATCAGGACTTCAAGCCTGAGCCCACTTCAGTGTGTAGGACATCTTTAGACACAGACTCCATGCTTATGTGAAGGGCTTCAACTCTAGGTAGCTTATGTACTGGTTTCATCTCTGATGCACTCAAGCTACAGATGTCCCCTAAAGGACTACCAGGCTGGCTCCTATAATACTACTGGTCAGGTTAACTCTTGGTCCCAGTTTCTAGGCTGGTTCCTATGGGTTTGGGGTACTGCCTGATCAATGCTAAGATATCCTTTATAGATTCAGGATCCAGGCTGATACCCACAAATTGAACTTCTAACTTTCCTTTGGCAACATCCTGAATTGTGGATTTAGTCTCAGGAGTATGTACTTGACAAACTGACTCCAGCTGCCTCAGGTTCTACATTAAAGCTAATTCCATATTACTATTAGTGTCCACCTCAGAAGCACGTTAGCTCTATAGAATCAGGTTCTAGGCCTGACCTTGGACCAGACTGATCCCAGTACCTTCATCTCTGGAATAATCCCAGGACTAGATTGACTCCACAAACCAAGCCTCAGGGCAACCTATCACTAGGATAGGCCCTATGCCCATGGTCACTAAGTCAAGATAACCCCTATGGATAAAGGGTCTAACCACATTCAGAACTGAGGCAGCCCATATAACCCAGGGTTCCAGGCTCAGGTCATAACAAGTGATAATTTTGACTTATGCATTAGGTGGGCACCACAGACATGGGGTCTAGGTTTGTTCCAGTGCTAGCCTGGATCCAGAGCCCTAAACTAGAACTCTGGTACCTATAACTTTATGTTACAAGGTTCAACTCTATCTTAGTAGAACCCAGACTAGACCAACTCCTAGAGATGCAAGATCCAAGACTACCCTGTATACTCCGGTTGCAAGTTAGCTCTTATAAGGATATGCCTCTGGCTAGTACTTACATGTTCAACTTCTAAGACAACACTAGTAAAACACAATTTCCAGTTTGGCCCCAGTGGCTTCAGGTATGAGATTGGTTACAATAAGTTTGATGCCAACCCCACCATTTGATAAGTTCTAGGCTTTAGATCAGTCCTTCTGCTACAAGGCTCCATGGGATCCAGGATCCAAATCTATTCTATAAGTCTAAGGACCATCCTACCCTAGTGGATGACAGTACCTTACCAGACTTTGTGGACTTAAGCTCTAAGACAATATCTACAAATCCAGGCACCAGGCTAATTCCTATGTAGTCTAGTTCAAAGCCCATCCCACCCAGTGGTCCATGCTACTCAGTCTACCTACCACCTGTCAGTTTTATGGATACAAGCTCTTGGCTACCCTATACCCAGTGAAACTATATAGATTCATGTTGTTGGCTCATTCAGTACAGTGGACATTGGAAATGTCAGGATTATATGGTGTAGACAGTGGACAATATGAAATGGAGCTGGCCTGAGCCTATGAAATAGATTATGTGTGATGTGGGTGGCAGAGCTGGAAAAGGTCAAGCCTTTTGGAGTCAGAAGATTATACTATAAGTGAATCCCAAATATTTAACATTGATACAGAATCTGGATTCACACTACTGGACCCTGGGTTTGGTTTTACTTAAGTGTGATTGCTTTTATGTCCTGTATTTATACTGTATTTATATGAGACCCTGGGTTATGTTGAATTGAAAGGTTATGTATTTGTATGTCAAATTGACAAAGAGTGGGATGTTATAGGTAGCTTTATTTGTTCAATTGTCACAGCCTAAGGGCATCTGGGAAGGGAGTATCAGTTGAGGAATTGCTGGCCTGTGGGAATGTCTAGAAGGAACTGGCTTGAATGTTAAGGGCCCAGCCCACTCTGGGCAACACCACTCTCTGGGAAGATAGCATGCATAAGCTGGAAAGCAATCTGCCAGGTAGTGTTTCTCTATGGATCCTGCTTTATGTTCCTAGTGGAGTTCCTAACTGACTTCCCTCAATGGTAGATGATGACCTATAAGTGTATGTCAGCTAAGTCCTTGCCCCCATAAGTTGCTTTTGGTCAGAGTACTTCATCACCGCATCAGAAATATAATTAGAATAGTTCCCATCTCCCCAGATACAATCAATACATATGAAGCAGTGGACCTAGGCTTTAGAACTAAACACATAAGCCAGTGTATCAGTATTGCCATCTGTTGATCTATGATGCAGGTAGTCATCCCAAGGACTCCAGCAATAAGCCTATCCTTTCTTTAATGGGTTATATTAATTTATCTAAAGGTTACAAATCCACTATGGGTATCATTGTAATTGTCAGGGAATGTACACTTCATGTATACCCCCAGCATCTGAACAAGTAACCACAATCTGGGGGAGGGGTCAGGTCCCACCAGTGTATTCAACTTTTGAAATGGGACAGTTTTATAACAGGTCCTCAATGAGTGTCCCTCTGATTCAGAGATGTGTTTTATATCTCAAATAGTTGTTGTTGCCTCTGAGCCAATGCTGATCAGTAACTTTTATAAGTACAATTATCCTCATGACTCATTACAGGTCATCTGCACAAAGTAAGGAGCCACTTCCTAAAGGACCTTGGGTTTAGCTTTGCTGAAATGCCTCTAAGTGTTTGAAAGCCCTTGGGTCTTGGAGTTGTGATAGCGATTATGATTACATCGTGACAGATTTCCCTGCCAGCCTCCCAGAACTAGAATGTATTCAATTGTACAGATCAAGAAAGTTGTATATGTATTTTAGAGCTCACCATGCTATAAACAATTGGCTACAGGCTCAGATCCTGGAGTTGTAGGTTCCTGATTGGTTATTGTTCTTGGTGCCGTCTACAGACATCATGTTCGTTTTGTTTGTTTGTTTGTTTGTTTTTTAGGGACTTAGGTGCCACCAATTGACTTTTGCCAAATCAGAATTCTGATCCACCTCTACTATCACTAGGCCCCTTTCTAGTGTGCCTGCTTTCTCATGTACCCAGAATGTATTCAGTAACATAGTCACAGAGACAAATATGCTTCCTTTACAAGTGGCTCCCTCAATCTTATGGTAGAACTTAAATGACCTGACATGTATGAAAAATCACCCCCAAACTTCCACTCTCTGTAGGTGTAAGTTGATTTTCCTACAGTATTTGGAGAGATTTATGTCATTACAACTTCATTTAGCATAGGCTTGCATTGAGCTCATATTTCAATTAACTAGCTGGTGAAACAATTACAACTCTTCTCATATACTCTAGCTATCACACTTTATTTTTATGGTTTACATAATAATATATGCAAATATAGGTTTATATTTATATATAATTATATACTTGTACCCATATGTGACGATAATTTTGGCACAACCTAAAATTATACTGTACTATTTTATCCTTAGTTTTCCCTAAATCATTGACATAAAGTAGGAAAACTTTGTGATTATGTTGGCTCATATACTTTTTTTTTAAACTAGGTTTTATTTTGTATTCAGCTATTGAGTATGGTGGGATCTCAGAATAGAGATTTAAAGACGCCAGCAAGTAGCAGAAGTGATGGAAACTTATAAAATGCCTCTCTGGACAAAAACAGTAGAAGATCTTTGAGTAAGTCAGGAAGCCTCTATGGAGGGAGAAGAGACTCTTGTCACTCCTGACAAGGGGCTGGTAAGAGGGAGGATGCAGGGCTACTTTGAGGCTTCTGAATCACTTTGAGTGCTAAATCTTTCAAGATACTACTACTGTAACTGTTAGCATGCTACTTTTTATCAGTTGGTGTTCTTACTTCCATGTAAGAAATTGGTTAGGCTATCATTTTAAATTGTATTTCAATTCAGCAAGCTTTCTGACCAAATTTTCTGCTTGATTCCCATCCATTGAGTGTCAACCTTTCAGCCACAGTACATAAGAAATTCTTTTGGAAAAAATAGTCCCTCATTTCACTTTGTGCCTTAAGATCATAGTAAAGAACTAAGATTAATACTTTAAAATTACATAATAGGATCCATAGCACTACCAGCAGCTAGCCAATGAGATTTTTAAAGCTGTGGGACTTGTTAGTTCACGATGTTTGTATACGAGATAGTTTAATAGAAATGTTATTACTACATGCCATCATTTACCAGGCATTTTCAACAGTAATGTCCATTTTCTTGTGTCCCAGTTTCTGCAGACAGCCAATCTTGGTTTCCACCTACCAACCTCATCTTGCCTCTACATTACTGTAAGTAATATCTCAATATTTGTACTTGAAACTCTCCCTAAAAATATCTGTATTAATGTTCTTTCACACAAAATAGAGGTGGTCATGGATAAACGTTCTGGAAATGTCTTTAAGTCAGGCATAGTGTCATACCTGTAATTTCAGCAGTCAGGAGACAGAGGCTAGATTAATGTGTTGGAGACCAGCTTTGTCTGGGTAAAAGACTCATATACTGAGTCTTTGACTCACAAAACAAAAGCCTTTAAGTGTGTGTATGTGTGTGTGAGTGTATGAGTGTGTATGTATGTGTGTGTGTGTGTGAGAGAGAATGTGTGTGTGAATGTATAAGTGTGTGTGTGTGTATGTGAGTATGAGAGAGAGAGTATGAGTGTGTGTGTGTATGTGCGTGTGTGTGTGTGTGTGTGTGTGTGTGTGTGTGTGTGTGTGTGTGTGTGTGTGATTACTATACAGGCTTTCCAAGAAGAAGAGTCAAATGGACTGGGAAGCTAGGAGAGCTCCCTCTTGGGGTAGCATTATACAGGTTCCCATTACAAAGGATTTTTCTACTATGTGAGCTGTGTTTCTCTCTTCTGTTTTCTTATCGGCTTCAGTCATGGAAAATTTATTTTCATGTACTCTCCTGTCATTCCAGTCTTATGGCTTTTAAGATAAATGTCCTATTTTTAGATAACATTTATTGGATTATATCTGTCTAGAAGTAAGAATATACATACTATTTGGGCATGAGTAGGGGAGCTGTATGATCAGCTAGTCTTTATATAGATCTGTAGAAATAGTTATTCTATTTAACAATACAAGTATTTTATTAATTTAAAACAGAAAGCTAGGTAGCATTTCCCGGGTCCCCTTATAGTTAGGTGTAGCCACATGACTGGATTCTGGGCAATGGGAGTCAGAAGAAAGTAATATGTACAATTTTGGCTTAGTGTTCATGATTTCCGTGTGTTCATTCCCCTTTTGGCTGGCTAGAAGGCAGACATCATCCAGAAAGCTAAAAGGCAGAGTCGCAATATGGAGAGAGGAAGCATACACAGTGAGCCAGTCGCCGAGTTTCCCTTGGGACTCAGATCAATTGCACAGATCTTATAATACCTTCAAGACATTAATGCTAGATTCCTGGATGTGCCCAGCTTTGACTTTTGGTGACTTCAAATATTAACCTTTGTAGTGTATTTTTGTATTCTATATTAACTACTTTTGATAATGCATATCTATTAAAAACACCCATTACTAATCTTTTATTTGCGTTTCAGTTTTTCTTTTCTAAATTGTGTAAGTTATCCAACTACCTTCTGGATCCTTAAGTTCTGGTTCCCAAAGACCATGTTTCCTCTCCCTGGCTCTAATATATAACTGCAAACATAATCAGGCAACCTTTACAACATAGGAAAAGTCTTCCCAATAGAATGGACTGCTGTGACAGCACTGAAGGACATGGTCAAGAAAGTTCCATTTTTATCATTGCGCAGTGTGACTGATATGGTGTAAGCCTTGGCTTTGAAGAATAGTTCTCTTCGTGAATACATTTTCTATCAAGACATTTTTAAAAGTCCCATTTAATAAAGGGCAATCTCAAAGCTTCTGCACGGAGTACATGATTTGGATAAAAAGATGAAATTATCATTATTTTTCACATTTATGTACTTGAGGCCCTATAAATAAAGTGAGTGACTTTGAAATCTTGCCAGTTTTAATACTGAGCTGATTAAAGTGGGAGATATTTTTCTCACTTTTATCTCTTAGTTGCATTGGAATGATTGGCTATTAAATTGAGATATGTTTAAAATTATCTCTGAGGATCCCCAAGAATAGATAGGAGTGTTAACGTTTGTCTTTCTCTCTCTGATTTGTGATGTTATATCACATGGCAAACACCTGCCTAATCCTCCTAATAGAAAGAAGGTCTCTGCAAAATAAACACACCGAGCAGCTCCTGGGTAAACATTCTATGAGGACTATTTTTCCAACTTATATTTCCCTGTAGAGGATAAATATCACTGAAGGCCTGGGGCCCCCTTTCCCCACTGTCCAGGTCTTTCTAATGATGACAGCTATACCTGCTGGGGCTTGATGAAGACACATACTACTGATAAACTGCTACTATTTAAAACTATGATTTACATTCAATTCAGGGAAAAGTTCACCAAACAGTCTTTTGCTACAAAGCAAATGTATTTTATAATTCCCATGTATTTTCTAAATAGAATGTCTTCACACAAGGATTAGCAATAAAATGCATCCTTCATTTCTCTTTATGACCTTCACTTGTTACAGAGGGTGAAGGAGGCTTCAAACACATTGGATCTCACTGCTAGAACAATATCTTTTAAGTAAAAAGGATGGAATGACAACCTTATAACTTAGAGAGCTCTTGACAGTCAATTTAATTAAGTGCTTGAAATCCTTTTTGTTTATTCAACACCTTTGAGATTTTACATATGCCAAGAAGGAACTTTTAAGTTCTAGGTTCCATGCATTACTTTTGTGTAAATTTAACGCACTAAATTGACACATAAGCTGGCATTTGAAAACTAAAGCAGTGAGGTTAAAGATGCGGTTTGAAATTCCTGAAATCCTTTAAGCTCTCAGCATTGTGGAAATCTTGAAATGGGCCCTCTGACTGTGCATTAAGGTGTAGAGGAACTGTGGGAAAATAGACTGTCTAAATGGACATTTCACTTTGTCTGTTGCCACTCTTAGCTTTAAAATTCTCACATTAAAAAATGAAATCAGATTTTGTTTGAAAATATATTCATAGAGTTTGTGGTGAGTTGATAAGTTTATATGAGTGGTTCAGATTCAATTTAAGTATTTTATTCAAGCTAAGAACATGGTTATATACAAGACACATATCGTAGCCTGAGGATGTGTAATAAATCACCATGTGTTATCTTTCATTTTATTGAAATTTATGGTACAAACTTTGCCTAAAAAGTTTGAGAGTTATGAGAAAACCATATGCATTTGTAAGAGAGATCCCTTTGAAAGGACAACAGCATCATAGTTGGTTTTGTTGATTTTGTTGAGTAAAATCCCTCTGTTGTTTATTTGTACTTACTTATCGAAGGAGAAGGGCAGAGTTTACTGATGCAGTTTAGATAACTGAAATAATAGCCCAATTTAAAAAAAATTGAAAGCATGGTAGAATATACATCACCCTGGTCAGCTTCACTTGTCAACTGAAGAACAGCCTTCATTCAACAGGCCTGTAGCATGTCCATAGGGACATTGTCTTTCTTTCTGTTTTGTTTATTTTTTCTGTTTGTGTCTGCTCTCTCTCTCTCTCTCCTTCTTTCTTATTAATTAATTAATCAACTAATTAATCATATATTCTGACCAACCATAGTTCCCCCTCCTCTCTCTCTTTCCAGCCCTTCTTCTCCCCCACCTCCCCGTAACTCATCCTTTGCCTCTTATTTCTCTTCAGAAAAGGGCAGACTTCCCATTGATAAAACCAGCCCTGGCACATCAAATTTCAGTAAGACTAGGTTAATCTTCTTCTATTGAGACTAGATGAGACAGAGGGACATTTTCTTAACTACTAATTGATAAAGGATGGTCCAGCCCACTGTGGGCTTTGTAGTCTATAGTAATATGGCCTTGGGTTGTATAAGGTAGTTGAGTAAGCTGGAGCAAACAAGCCAGTAAATAGAATTCCTCTGCAGTCTCTGCTTCTGCTCCTGCCTTGAGTTTCTGCCTTGGCTTCCCTGGATGAATCAGTCATTGTAAGCCAAATAAACTCTTTCCTTCCCAAATTGATTTTCACCAGGAACATATATACACGGAGAAGACTAGCAGATACTGGAGACTAAAGAATAAGGGGAGAATTGTGAATAGAAGGGATAGTGGGAGAGTTAACCAAAACTAAGAATGTACAAAAAAGCCTTAACTTTCCCCCATGACCCACTATTGTTCTGTTAAATGAACACAGTAATACAATGATTATCAATTACACATTGCTATACACACTGAGATTAGTGTATCACTCAACCCTCAACAGAAGATCTTCTTGTGAACGACGGTAACTAACACAAAGATCCACAGTTGGACAATTCACCAAGAATGAGAGACTTAGGAATACTCAGGCCTAAATGTGATGTCTTTATCAAAGTTTTCCCCCCAGTCTTCAGGGATGTATATAGAAGAGGAGGCATAAAGTTAAAAAGAGCAAGAGGTAGTCAATGACCAAAAGGAAACAGTTTTTTCCCCCTAATAATACAAGGCTGGCACTCATGAACTCACAGAGGCTGTGACAGTATGCACAAGACTTGTATGTACCTAGCTTTCATAGCTAGATGGTTTCATACAGGCTGCTGAGGGAGAAAAACCCTCAGTGGTTATACCTAAATGTGGATCCTTGATGCTGTAGGCATCCAGTTTGCCCACTGGTGCAATAGCAGCATGCCTAGGATGGGGAAACTATCTCTGGTTAGATTTGAGGCCTACTCAACAGGAGCAAATTTGATGCCTGGTACTACAATCACAGTCAAAACCCCATGACTGTTGGAAGTTATAGGCCCTCGGGTAGAATCTGGTGCTGTTGTTTCAGTAATTGGTCATGTTGTCAAAGGACATTCTAAATATTGATGTGCATACCCATAGACCTGGATTGCTTAGCCTTGGTCAAAGAAACTTCTTTTTGCAGAGGCCAGGAGCCAATGGAGAGATGGTTAAGTAGGCAAAGTTCTGAGAATAAGAGAGTGAATGCTCGGCCCCAAATGTGACCTTTATATCACTCTCCATCCTCAAGGCTCAGAAAACACAGAGGAAAAGAACATTAAAAAAGAATGTAATAATGGGAGGCTGTGGCAGAGGCTATGAAATGTTGTTGTCTGGACCTGATGTGGCCTGTGCATTGACAAACACACGATAGCTGTGCTTACCAGCACAAGGCTTACTTAATATCCAGTCAGCCAAATTCTAGCATAGGTAGGGTAGATGCTCTCCAGGCCCTATCCCTTACTGAGGAGCTAGGGGAAGGTAACAGTTCCTTGGGAATGAAAATTGTTCTTTGGTAAGAGTGTGGCCACTCCTAGGATTGCTATTAGGTTCTCTAGTGGATAACACCACATATCTGCACATACAGGCATCACTAACTGCATCTAGATTTTTCTCTTCTTAAAGAAAAAAGTAAGTAATTGGTAGGGGGATATGTTGTAAATGAGAGGGTTAGACATGATCAAATCTTATTTCATTGTATGCATGAAAATCTTAACAAAAAGAGCCATTAATAAAAGAAAAATTTTGTACTATTCTCTTAGAATAATAAAGATAAAATAATTGCCTATTACTGTAGAGGCTTCCTAAAATATATACATGCCCACATATAAAAGGAGTTTAGACTGATTTATCCTATAATGGGCAACAAAGCCATGACTAGAAACCATAGGCTAATAATCAAAGCATAAAGAACAGATTACTTTTGTTGGATTTGTTAGCCAGTAAGAATCCTTGGATTGCCAAACATTATAGGATATTGCCAATGCCCCTGCATTCCCTCTAGGTTTTTATGGTAAGATATTGCTGCTGAAGATAACACACACGAATTATATAATGTCGAGAAATTAAACTTGTGTTTATCTGGATACTTCAGTGCTACTTGTTAGCTTTCATAATGCTGGAAGAGGCTATGCATGCTCTCAGGGGAAAAAGGAAATCATCACCCTTACCCACTTGTGAACCTTGAGAGCTGCCATGATGAGCAGTCTGGCAAGACATGCCCAGTGGCATGAATGTGATAGGAGTAACCAACTATACAGTATTTATCTGTATACAGTATTTATCTGACTCCTAATGAATTATTGCTATGAAAGCATCTCTCAACCCTCGGCAGTGAAGGTTCTCTTTTCAGTAGATAGCTATTAACATGAAGACCTACAACTGGTTAAGGTCCACAGAATAAGAGACATTGTAATGCTCTGATCTCAATGGGGCATCTCTATCATTCCCCTCTTCTCAAGATTCAGGTATTATTGAGAAAGAGTGTAAGAGCCAGAGTTGGCAGATGACGACAATGGAGCTGTGTTCTCTGGCTATAGTAAGGCAGTTGCATATATGAACACACAGTGATTGTGACAGCATACAAAAGATGTATGCAAGTTCACGTTAGACAAAACCCCAAATATCAAGAGGGGATGTAGGCCTGAAGTCCTATCCTGGCAGAGGAGCTCTTGGCAATTGATAGCTACTTGGAAAGGAAGAGTCAGTTTTCTTTAAGTCAGTACCCCAAGTAGATTGATCATTCTCTCTCCAATAGAAGGCTCCATACCCAAGACTATATGGTCTTTACAGTTGGACTAGGTAGGTTAAAGATAAAAGGATACAAAGTTGAGTAGATAGGAAAGGGGTAGCATTGGAAGGAGATAGGCGGGGGACTGGATATGATCAAAGTACCTTGTATGCAATTCTCAGATAACTAATTAGAGTATTTGTAGACATTGATTCAGGTGGCTCCTTGACTCATCAATCCAGTGAAAATAGATAAATGAAGGCAATTATTGATTATTGTTTGGAAATAAGGAAATGCTAGGAAATAATGAAATGCAAGGAGAAGAGAGGAGAGCAGAGAAGACATTCACTGTGCAAATGCTTGTGAGAGCATTCCCAGCATCTCAGCATCTCAGCATCACCACGTTCTTCTTGAGTGGCATGTTTCATCTGGGAATTAGATGATTAATGCCAATGTAGTTCTCCAAGTAAAAATTTAACTCTTACCCATAGGCTCCCCTCTGTGCAATACTGTCTCTTTTTCTGGGAAATGTATCCTTTAGAAGGAGCATTTTTCTTCCAAGGAATCCTGTCCATATAAGGAATTTTACAGTTCTGAATGCTTCTTGTTCCAGTTCACTTGTTTTTGAATTAGGGTAATGCCCAGCCTACACTGACTGATTTCATCTAGATGTTTTGGTTTTACTGTGGTGCAAGATAGTATATGTTCAGCAGAAATCCTACTTTGAAATTTGGCTTCCTTTACAGGGGTAGGGGTATTCAGTCTGATTCTTTATTGTGATGCTGAACAACAGCTGTGGCCTCAGCTCCAGGGGTACCTCTCAGTGATGAGATTACCAAAGTAGAGCTCTGTTATGAACTGTAGTACTGTACTTTGTATTGGGGAAGGTGTTGAAGTGCACTGTGCTCCATTTAGAAGGCATGCAGATTCATCTCAGATTTTATCCCCCACACTCTGTGTGTGTGTCCCTATACTGTGTGTATCCATATCTGTATCATGTATATCTACATCAATATCTATCATATATGTATGTATGTATGTATGTATGTATGTATGTATCTGTCTGTAATCTGTCTGTATGTCTCTCTGTTTGTCTATTACTCTCCTACTCTCTGAAGTCAGACTTTTGCTTGCTTCTTCAAATCTTGTTTCTCTTCTTTCGCACCTCCTCAAACATTTCAAGTCTCTAGTCTGTGAACTTCTGCTTTAAAGCCAATTCCCCTTGGGACCAGCACTTAGGAAACAAAATATTGGCTTTCTTTCCAGGACAGAGGATAAATGGAAACTTGTTTTCTGTGCTTTTAGTTACTTATAATAAAGACCAAAATTCCACATATTATTATTCTACCATTACATTTAGAAGACAGCAAATTGCAGGTATATTAACAGTGTTTAAACCAGACAAGAAAATAAAACAACAGCAACTATTTTTAAATACTCTTGGGTCAGTATTCTTCTTTTTAAAGTAGAATTTGGTTGCATTGCAACATTATGCTTAATTTACCATTATTTTATGAACTTGGCAGAATTTCACAAAACTGAACCACTTAAACATTTTGCTAAGTGAAATGCAGAAAGACTAAATCTGTGTTGAATCAAGTAGAGCACAAAATGTACTCTGAAGACTTTTAGGAATGACTGGAAATGAAGGCAAAGGCATGTTGTCCTTACTGATGAAATTGAGAGGCTATAAAATACATTTTCTTCTTTATTTTGCTTAAAATTTAAAATGCAAGGAACAATATTCAGAAATAATAGCACAAAGTATAATAGTAAGTATAATATCTTCAGGAAATAAAGATTGTAAACCATTTTAATGTATTTGATTTCCTACCTGCCACCACGGAATGAGAGGTGAGCTATTAAAGCCATTACACTCTGCTTCCTGAAAACCAGGTCTACACAGTCAGTGCACAAAGCAAGAATGCTGGTGGCTTTGTGTCACATGGTGCTTGCATTAGCCAGATAAGGGTTGCCATTCATTCCAAAGGGAAGATGGATTTCCTAAAACAAGCTCTCTCACAGAGGATTCTATTATAAGAAAGGGGTGTTAGAGACAGTGAATACACTCTATAAAAGTGCCTTAAAAATCAAATCTACATCAGAAAGCATGCCTGCTTATGTTTCTTTCCAGTCCCAGATGTCTCTAGAGTATGTTTTAATTGTTCAGTGCCTAACATATAAAACACGTACTTCTGACTATCCTCTCTGTGTTTTCTAAGGCAGCTCCTACATTGAAAGCGTTTGTGTAGAGCCAGGAAGTGGGACCTGAGCAGTGACCCTAACATAGACACTTGCCTGCAGAGGGATGGAGTGTAACTGGCATTTGATCTTGCTATGCACCAGAAATTTGTCTCCCCTTTTGTTCTCTTGTGTTTCTGTCTAGTTTGTACTAATATTTGCCTTGGTTGCTTTAATGTGACTAATGGATTTAAAGTCACTTTATTTTTTGGTGTAGTCAAAGTTTATTACTGTTTCACTTGAATTGGAATGAAATCTTCAAATAAATTTAATAAAAGATTGAGATATTTCTATGTGATATTTAACTAGTGTTCACTTTAACCAAAGGGATTTTTTTATATGTCATATGGCATTTTCTGTATGTCTAAGGTTAGAGAAAAATGTAGGCTTAGAGATCCTATTTTTAATTAAGATGATTTATAATTTATATATATATACATATATATAATTTTTAATTATGGTTATTTAAAACAACTTGAAATGATTAATGGATAAAGGTGTTTGGTATTCAAGACTAAAGTCTTAATATAAAATACTCAATATTCAGTTAGAATTATAGCCTTGACAAGGGAATTTTAAACTTTGATCCTTGTAAATTTTAAGATTTAAATAGAATGATGATCTCGCATTTTTTTTCTGCATAGATTTTTCTTTATTGGAATTTTATTGACTTTTCCCTGTCTCTATTGAAAGTATATGGCAGGGATTGGATCCCAGTCTCCTTTTACTCCTGATTCAAACTCCACAATTCCTCATGAAGTTAGAAGAATGGGTAGCTGAAGTCCATTTTCCCTCTGAGAACTCTTGTGATCTCAGTGACTCCCCTGTGTAGAAAATGGAGGTAGTGGCTTTCTACGGCGAATGATGGCTAAGCACGTAAGTAAAGGTTCTGAGAGTTCCTGTCTCAGAACACTGAGTCATCTCACCAGTATACAGTAGAGAGAACATAGCATGATGGGGATGGGAACTTAGAGACGGCCATTTGCTTAGAAACCACTGCGATGCTGTGACAAAACAAGCAAAATGTTCATTTCCACATGGGAGAGAATAAGGAGCCTAAACTCATTCATCTGTAGCAAAGTGACTTTATTTTTTTCTTTTTTTTTTATTAGATATTTTCTTCATCTATATTTAAACACCATCCCGAAAGTCCCCTATACCCTACCCCTGCCCTGCTCCTCAACTCTCCCCCCCCCCCCCCCAATCCTGATTCCTGGCCCTGGCATTCCCCTGTACCGGGACATAGAATCTTCACAAGACCAAGAGCCTCTCCTCCCATTGAGGCCACCCTCTGCTACATATGCAAGCAAAGTGACTTTAAATAAAGGTGTTAAGATAATATACTTGAGAAAGGCCAGTCTCTTAAATAACTAATAATGGAGAAATTACAAATACACATAAAAAGTTAAGCTAGACCTCTCCCATCTTACCATGTACAAAACCAAACTCAGAATAGATGGAAGACTTGAATACACAGAGGTCCACATAGAGGGAATATCTATGACACTGAAGTGATGGAGGAATTTCTGGATTAGATCTCAAGAGCACAGGAATAGAGTAAAGATTTACAGGTGAGAGTATATTGAACAAAAGTGCTTCTGTGCAGTAAAACATTGATGAAGGAAGAGGTACCCAGCAGAATGGAGGGAAGTGTTTGCCACATATTCATCTGACAGGGGCTAAACCCAGGTCATAGAAAGAACTTTTAAAAATACTACAAATGAACTGAGAAATGAACATACACCTAATTCAACATTTCCCAAATAAGGCTGTAGAGGAATTTTAATCCAGCAGAATGACTGTCCTGGCAAGGAATCACATCCAAAGAATTTCTAGGTCTGTGTGATCCAGCCAAATGACTCAACTTTAATCCCTCTGGCTAGATTACAGACACACCCTTAGTACACACCTATACTCCCAACCAATGAAGATAAGGTTAGTTTGTGGAAGAAGGCAGTCATGTTTCAAAGTGACATCTAATTCAGGGGCAGACAGAGTGACTAATCAGTGAAAGATTTGACAATGAATTGGAGATAGGATGTGCCCAACTTTCTTGAGAACAGGAGAGGAAAGAGAAGACTTAAGAGAGCAGTGGTGAGAGATAGAGATAGAGGTGGGGGGTAGGCAGTTTTATCAGGATAGTTTTACACAGGCAGGTTGCAGGTGAAGACAGAATGAGCCAGAAAATGACAAGTAGCCAGATGATTAGAATAGTTTGCCAGAGTTAGTTTAATGCCAGTTTGAATCAGTTAGCTTGGAAAGACGTTTGAGTGAGAACAGCTGAGTTAAACCAGCCAGCCAGAGTTTAGAATGGACTAGAAAGGCTGAGCTTATTCAGCAGTAAGCCTCTGAGACAACAATTACATCTTTTGAAAAAGTTACATTTACTTAAAAATATGTAAGTAGTTGGCAAGTGATGAAAATATGTCCAACATCGCTAATCATCGGGTCAAAGTCAATCAAAACCACAGTGAGCTCTCAGCCCATTCTGGTTAGGAACAGACAGAAGATGAGTTCTGGGGAAGATGCCAAGAACAGAGACACCATACCTAGTGTTGGTGGTGATGTAGCTACTGTGGAGGTTCTGCAAGAGTTAAAAATAAAACCATCTTATAATCTACAAATTCCACCTCTGGATATATATCCAGAGGAAGTGAAATTAGTATGTCCGGGGAATATCTGTGTTAGTGTTTTTACAGCACTTTCACAATGGCTAAGAAATAGTATCGTTGATGAAAGGGTAAGTCCTGAGTCTGCTACATACACAGAATTGAGTATTGTCAGTCCTTATAAAGGTACAATGCTGTCAGTTTTGACAAAGTAAGTGATCATTGCATTAGAGGTCATTGCACAAAGTGAGACAACTTAGACACAAATACTAAGCTCATACGGCAGGTTTAAAAAATGTTAGTGTAAAAGAAGCTGGGAATAGAATACTGCTTTCCAAAGGCTGGAGTACCAGGAGGGAGAAAATATGCCAGAATGCCGTGTTAACTTTAACTTAAGGATGCTCCTCATCAGTGGTTCTTAATCTCTGCAGGTTGCATATCAGATATTTGTAAATCAGATATTCATATTCCAATTCATAACAATCGCAAAATTACAGTATGAGGGACTGAGAAAGTTGCAGCATTAGGAAGGTTGAGAACCATTATTTTATGTTATTACAATCAATAAAAAGTAAGTTATAAAGGATATAGCTCAGTGGTATAGCACTGGCCTTCACATGTGAGGCCTCAGGTCCAATCCTTAGTAATCAAAAGGGAAATGATGGAAAATATTGTGTTTTTAAAATGTAACTCTTTTTCCTATGAAACATGTGTAATCGTTTACATTCTTTTCTTTTGACTTTATTATTCATTCCCAATCCACTGACCAATCAACAAAGACTGCTCTTTGTTAACCTTTGGTCATATGAAAAGCATAGCTTTGCACATAGTGAGTCTTATTTCATCATTATAGAGGTATCCTGGTCGGGTAAGATACAACATATTTTATTTAAGTTTGTTGGCTTGATTTATTACTTTTAAATATTTAGACATATGGTCTATGGGCCTCTATTTGTATTCTTGTCCTGGGAGAGACTGCATATAATAACTTTATAAGGTTAGAATTGCCATTCTCATCATTTAGAGAAGGGCCCTAAAGCACAGAGGAATTAAATAAATTGCTTTAGACAATCCAATGGGTAAGTGGAAGAGAGTGGATGGGACTTTTCATCCTGGTCTTCTCGCCTCCCAAACCCCTCAAAACTACAGTATTCATTAGGAAGGATTGCACTGCCCACTGAGGTTGCTGCGATGGGAAGAGATGGAGGACATACCAGTGTGGGAATGTTCCTCCTGCCTGCTACTCACTCAAGAAACATCAGGATAGATGGACAGAGACAGACAGGATGGGGGAAAGGCACATATTTATGCCAACATGTGTGTCGGAGGTTGAGGGAGGACCAGAGGCTGAGGCTAGAATAGCTATACAATAGCAAATCAGAGGATCTTTTCAAGTATTTTTCATTTGAGGACCAAAGTCTTTTCTACTAGTTTAACTAAAGAAGAAAGCTGCCCTAAGTCAAGGTGGATAGTAACATTCTTTTGGACACTAACCATATGCGTCAAAATCTTGGCTCCCTCACTGAAAACTGAATGTGCAATCTGGAGAAATGACCACACCTCTCGGCCTCAGTTGTTCTCATCTATGAAGTGGGAATAATTGTAGCTACTTCCTCGTATAGTTTAGCATGAAGCACTAATTAATATTTGAAAATTCAGAATGCGG